>NC_034595.1:38862285-38869121 GCF_900095145.1 Mus pahari | reverse complement strand
AAAAAAAAAAAAACAAAAAAAAAATGCTTTCCCACACGTCATGACTTTTATAACAGTTTCCATGAACACCCCACCTAATTAAATTTAGAAACTTTGGCTTAAGGATCACCCGAAAAACAGAGCAACATGGCGGAGATGTAGTGTGAGGAGTGTCGGTGAAAGCAAACCAGTCGGGGTCACGGGGTGTTGGCAGAGTAGAGAGAAATCAGTGGCGAGCCAGAGCCCAGGGCGGTGCCTCTGTGTCTCCCTCTACTCCGGAGGATGGCAGGTCCTGCTACAGCTGCTGATCAGGAGGCCCAGGTCAGCTCAGGCCTGCCCCAAACCTGGCTCCACCAGGTTCTAGTCTCACTGCCAGGGATTTCATCAGAGCATCCAAGTGAGGCCAAGTTTCAGAAGGAAACAAGCAATGCAAAATGAATATATGCAACAGGACCAGACTTCAAGGTACCTCCCCCACCCCCACCCCCACCCGAGAGCAATACCCACTGTTTTTTCTCTTACAGTTCCTTTATTGGTGGGGGGTGGGGTGTTTTGTTTTGCCTTTGAGACAGAGTCTCACTCTGTAGCCCTGCTGGCTGTCCCCAAAATTCACTATGCAGACCAAGCTGACCTTGAACTCACGAAGATTTTTCCTGTCTTTGCCTTCCTGGTGCTGGGATGAAAGGCATGTACTGTCACACCCAGCCTCCCTTGTTGTATTGTTAAGGTGTTTTTTAAATCATTTTTTAAAGATTTATTTATTTATTTAATGTATAGGAGTACACAGTAGCTGTACAAATGGTTGTGAGCCTTCATGTGGTTGGCTGGGAATTGAACTCAGGATCTCCGCTTGCTCCAGTCCTGCTCACTCCAGCTCAAATATTTATTTGTTATCATATGTAAGTACACTGTAGCTGTACTTCAGACACACCAGAAGAGGACGTCAGATCTCATTACAGATGGTTGTGAGCCACTATGTGGTTGCTGGGATTTGAACTCAGGACCTTTGGAAGAGCAGACAGTGCTCTTAACTGCTGAGCCATCTCTCCCTTAAGGTGCTTTTAAGTATAAGGTAATTATCTGGCCTCTGTGGGAGAGGAATTACCTAGTCCAGCAATGACTTGAGGTGCCAGGGTAGGTTGGTACCCAGAGGGGACCTCCCACTTCTCAGAGATGAAGGGAATGAGGGAGAGGCCATCTGAGTGGGGGACTGGGAAGAAAGAGGGGGGCTGTGATCAGGATGCAAAGTGAATGAATAAATTAATTAATGGAAAAAAGGAATATCATAATCATTCTTTTTGTTGTTGTTGTTTTTTGTTTTTTCAAGACAGGGTAGGGTTTCTCTGTATAGCCCTGGCTGTCCTGGAACTCACTCTGTAGACCAGGCTGGCCTCGAACTCAGAAATCTGCCTGCCTCTGCCTCCCAAGTGCTGGGATTAAAGGTGTGTGCCACCATGCCTGGCACAATAATCATTCTTAGAAGGAGGAAAGATGTGTTTTAAAATATCATTTAAAAATGTTTTGGTGTATCTACTTTATGTGTATGAGCACTTTGCCTGCATGTATGTATGTATGTATGTATGTATGTGCACCATGTGCATGCCGTGGTATGCAAAGACTTCTGAAGATAGTGTCTGGGCCCCTGGGACCATTGTAAACCATCATGTGATAGTGGAACTCAAAACCCAGCCTTCTGTCAGAGAACAAAGAAGTGCTCTAAACCACTGAGCCTCTCCAGACCCCAGGAAAAGTTAGGGTTGTTTGTTTGTTTGTTTGTTTTTAAAAGTTTATTTATTTATTTTATGTATGTGAGTACACTGTTACTCTTCAGATACACCATAAGAGGGCATTGAATCCCATTATAGATGGTTGTGATTTACCATGTAATTGCTGGGATTTGAACTCAGAACCTCTAGAAGAGCAGTCGGTGCTCTTAATCACTGAGCCATCTCTCCAGCCCCGGAAAAGTTGTTTTTAAAGTATTTTAAATGCAAGAGAGTCTCTTAGCAACGTGATTTAAACATCCCAAAGTTCAGCACATCGGGTCATGACCCTGAATCAGAATAAACTTTCATTTTCTCCTGGTGAGAGAAGGTTCAGAACCGACACTGAAACTCTAACGGCCAGACATGTTTCAGGAAGGAAGGCTAGAGACAAGCAGAGTGATAAAACACAGTCCTTCCTCTTTGTCCCTAAGCAAAGCAAGGCATGACGAGACAGACTGGCTTGGCGTGACATGTCATGTGAGAACAAACAGGGAAGACACTGGAAGGAAATGCACAGAGCGCCAAGGGCATCCTTTTTCTGGGAATATCACAAAAGCAGGGAACCTTTCCTTTCCTTGTCCTTACTGGGGTTTGGGCAGTAACTGAGTTACAGCAGGGAACAAAGAGACCTGAGCCCTGTCCACCCAGTGTCCCTCTGTCCCCGTGTCAAGCAGAAGTCAAACAATGCCAATGACTTTCTAGTCATGGTGGCAGTGGGTGCTATAAAGGAGGGCGATAGGAAGATATATAAATGGCTGAGGCCCAAACTAGAGGACCAGCAACAGTTAATCACACCAAGGGAAGCGTGAGCAAGGGTCTGGAGCCAGAGAGACCCGGGTTCAAGTGAAGACACAGAAGTCAGAATGCTGGAGAACAGACAGAACTGGGAGCTTGTGTATTTGTGTGTGTGTGTATGTGTGTGTTGTGGAGTTGGGTTGGGGGGCAGGGGAAAGAACGACACACGGGCAGCAGAGATGTGAAAGACTTCGAATTTTATAGGAGCTGGCACGCCAACAAGCAGAACAGTGGCTGAAACCAGAGATGTTCCCGGAGGGACAGCTTCTGACTGGGACATCTGGACACATAGTTAGTACTCCTATTTAGCACAACTGGAAGCACTACAGAGAAAACTAGGGATAAGAAAGATAAGTGAGGGCTAGAGAGATGGCTCAGCGGTTAAAAGCACTCACGATCTGCTCTTCCAGAGGTCCTGAGTTCAATTCCCAGCAACCACATGGTGGCTCACAACCATCTGTAATGGGATCTGCTGCCCTCTTCTGGTGTGTCTGAAGACAACTACAATATACTCACATAAAATAAATAAATAAATCTTAAAACAAAACAAAAAGGTAAGTGAAGAACCTGGCTTTGTCAACTTGAACTCTCAATACCTATGACGCCTGTAGGAGTCAAGTAAGCAGCTAAGTAGATTAGGGACTAAAGATAAGAAAGACTGCGTAAACCTGGTGTGGTGGCGAACACCTTTTAATCCCAAGAGGCAGAGGAAGGCCTACAGAGCAAGTTCCAGGACAGCCAGGGCCACAGAGAGAAATCCTATCTAAAAAACAAACAACATTGAGGGTCTGGAAAGCTGGTTCAGGGGTTAAGAACACTTGGTTGTTCTTTAAGATGACCCAGGTTCCATTTCCAGCAACTATATGATGGCTCACAACCATCATTAGCTCCAGTTCCAGGGACTCTGATACCTTTTTTCTGGTTTCCCCCAAGTACCAGGTACGCAAGTGGTCTACAGACATATAGACAGACAAAGCATCCACATACATAAAATATTGTTTTTTAGTTTTTAAAAGTCACTCACAGGCACTCTCCTTTCACACTTATCATTCCAGCAGCAAGGGGGAGTGGGAAGGTCAGTGTGAGTTAGCCTGACCAGCCTCAGCTCCGTAGCAAGAAAGGATTTAAATAATCCAGACAGTCTGTGTTCATAGTTAGAGAAGTATGAATTCAAATGCATTTTTAAAGTAACTACAACATGTGCATGCCTGGTACTTGCAGAGGTCAGAAGAGGGTGTCAGATGCTTGGGAGCCACCTTTCAGATGCTGGGAATCCGACCAAGTACACCTGGGAGAGCAACACGTGCTCTTAACCCCCACACCATATCTCCAGACCCCATAAAATGACCCCATGAATATGAACCTGAAGCCTTCATCTACAACTTCCCAGAAGAAAATGGTTGGTTACCCAGGCAACAAAAGACAGGAAGAGTGGTACCCACCTCTTCAGCTCTGCAACAAGCAACGCAGTGCACGGAACTCCCAGAATCATCAGAGAGATATTGTTGATGGCGGGCTTGACAAACGCTAGGCACGTTGTAATTGCAGACAGGACACACACCACTGCCTTGAACCTGCCCCTAAGTCAGTGGAAGTAAAGAAAATCCATTGACAAAGGGAATCATGCTTTTTGTTTGTTTCACATGCTCCCCCAACCTCATGCTGAGGACTTGAACCCAAGGCCTTGAGCACACTCCCGTTGCTTATCACTATTGGTGAGATGTAGCCAGCATTATCTGTGCAAATTGGGAACTTCTTCACCAATGATTCCCAACCATCCCAATGCTGTGACCCTTTAATACAGGGCTTCATGTTGTAGAGATCCCCCCAACCACAAAATTATTTATTGCTACCCTGTAACTGTAACTTTGCTACTGTAATGAATTGTAATGTAAATATCTGACGCACAGGGTGTTGGATATGTGACTGGGTCACGACTCACAGGTGGAGAACCACTGTGCACTAAGTACTGTTAGGTCACAGATGAGTCACATGTAAAAGCCATCCTCTCTGCTTCTAGGAGCTGATGGCTGGGAATCAAAGACTTTGAAAACATTTAGCTAGGAAAATGGTTAAGCGACAACCAACCTAAGTCTCTAGGGAGGCAACGACTTCCCTGCTTCTGTCTTTCTGTGTTTTATCAGATCTGCAGGACTTGACAAGTCCTTTCTTTATAAGCCAGACGCAGTAGCATAGGACTATAATCCTAGAACTTGGAAGGTAAAGGCAGGAGAATCAGGAGTTCAAGACCAGGCTCAACCACTTAACATAACCTGTCTCAAAAAAAATAAAATAAAATAAAATAAATCTGTAAAGGGTTTGAAGTATTTTGGGGTTTGCAGGTCCTAAGTTCTTTGCCGCAGCTACTCAGCTCTGCCTTTATAAAAAGTTCAGGAACGAGCATTCCTACGTACTCATAAAATTTCACAGAATCCATTTAGCCCCAAGCAGTTCTACCAGGTCAATACGGATGACTTTTATGAGACACCAGAGACCATTAATAAAGAATAAACATTACTATTTAGAAAGAAAAAAAATTACTATGTGCCCAACCTACAAGACTAAGGGTTTGGTGGGGAAAAAAAATCAAATAAAAGGTATTTTCTGGCAACCTGTAGGTCTAGCATGAAGTGGAGGTTTGTCTTGACAGGATTTTAACTTGATAGATGGCTGGCACTCTCCTCACAGCCTTCTGGGAAGTGAAGCCAGCCAGAAGCGCAACAACGGCGACGGCGACGACAACGTGACCCTGAGCACGCTGCTTCCTCTCTCCAGGGACCCTGTTTCCTCATCTATAGAGCAAAAAGGCCCTGGCCAAGCTGCTCTCAGAGGCCTCTTCCATGACTTAAATTAGGGAGCGCAGGATTTTCCTGTGCTTTCTGTTATTTGTCATTAGCAGAATTTGTTTTGGCCAAGAGCCCCAGAACAGGTCACCGTTAGGAAATGGATTGGAATGAAGTTCTATTATAAAAAAAAAAAACTCAAAAAGCATTGACCCTTCAAAATACAGATTTATCATCTAAAGAGGAAAGGCATTTATCATCAAGGCACAGGAAATCATTGATCAAGCTGCCAACCTTCTGACTGGAAGGAACAGGCTCTGTAGCCCTGAACCAGAGGGGAACAGCCCTATGTGAAAGGAAGCAGGCAGCAAATGATCAGGAGCCTCCTGTTCTCTTCCTGACAGGCCAGAACTTCTCAGCTACCAGAAGCAAGGCTGCCTGTCCAGCCCGAGGTCAGCCCCACCAGCAGCAGGCGCATGGCCTCTGGGGCCCTGGTCAACTCTCCCTGCAAGCTCCTGACACGCCAAGGCTAGTGGGGCGTTTTGCTGGTCTCTTTCTGATTCTTCCGTCTTCTCTCTTTTTTTTTTTTTTGTTTCTTTTTTTTTTTATTCTTTTGCCTGTGTGTTTCCTTCTTCTCTTGCCGTATGCCATGTCTGTACGTTGTTCTACCCTCTGGGCTTCACTGTAAGTTTTTCTTTACTATGAAATATTATAGCCGGGCGTGGTGGCGTATGCCTTTAATCCCAGCACTTGGGAGGCAGAGGCAGGTGGATTTCTGAGTTTGAGGCTACAGAGTGAGTTCCAGGACAGCCAGGGCTATACAGAGAAACCCTGTCTCGAAAAACCAAATAAATAAATAAATAAATAAATAAATAAAAAATAAGGTGCTGGAGAGATGGCTCAGTGGTTAAGAGCACTGACTGCTCTTCTGAAGGTTCTGAGTTCAAATCCCAGCAACCACATGGTGGCTCACAACCATCTGTAATAAGATCTGACACCGTCTTCTGGAGTGTCTGAAGACACCTACCTTGCACTTACATATAATAGTAAATAAATCTTTTAAAATAAATAAATAAAATAAAAAAAATAAGAAAGAAAGAAAAAAAGAAAAAGAAAAAAAATATTATACTCTCTCTGATTCTCTGTCTCTATCTGTCTCTCTCTCTGTGTTTCTCTCTCTCTCTCTCTCTCTCTCTCTCTCTCTTTCACACATACACACACACACACACACACACACACACACACCCTTCAATTGGAAACATATAACCAGAGACTCGAAGGCCAGAGATACAACTGAGTTAATATAATGGTTCCCTAGCATGCACAAAGCCCCAGCGTCCATCCCTTATGTCTCAAAACCTGCATGTGCTTGTGCACATTCGTGATCCTAGGCCATGAAAGGAGGAGACAGGAGGATTAGGTCAGAGCCATCCTCAGATAGTAAGCTTGGAGTCACCCTGGGACACATGAAACCGTGTTTCAAAGAAAGAAAGGGAGGGAAGGAGGGAGGGAG
>NC_034595.1:38846385-38858025 GCF_900095145.1 Mus pahari | reverse complement strand
CACACACACACACACACACACACACACACACACACACACACACACAGGTTGGCTCCATATTCCAGGGCTGTGTTTTCACTGCACGAGAGGCTGTTCTTCCTCAGCCTCTGATGTGAGGTCCACACCTACTCTATTCCCAGCTCTAGACACAGCAGTAGCTGCATCCACTTCAGCTGCCATGCTTAGCATTTGGTCAGGATGCAACTGGTTTTTCACAAGAAAACAGTGCCAGCTTCTATACTGAGTTCTATAATGAAATTGCCAAGATTCAGAATCTGTAAAATTACTTGAAAACCACAAAGAAGGATCGCAGTGAGATTCCACTAGGAACCATTGCTTCTTAACAGTATTCAGGAAGTAAACACGCTAAGACAGGATGGCTTTGCTATGACACAGAATGGCCCCTTACTACTTCCTTCATCACGGGGGCTGCACACCCCTTCAGGAGTGTGCCTTCCCTTCAGCCTCTCTCACGGACACTTGTCTGGGCACAAGGACTGTGTACAGAGTGATTTGAGCCATGTGGGGAAATTAATAGGAAACAGCATCCACACCACCAGCATCTCAGTGACCTGTGCTGGTTATTTAATCTTTAACATAACTATTTAGCTATGAGGCAGACACGACCATTGACCCTGCTACAGTTTGGAACCAGATCATAGAGAAGTGATAACTTTTCCGAAGCTGCTCAACATGAGATGCCCACTCTGTCACACAGCACCACCATGCACCTCTAAGGCTAGGCTCTCATGGCTTATCTTACCAACTATCACTCAGTACCAAATTGCCCTCTCTTCTTTTGTACTTGATTCTCAAACTCCCTTCTTCAGCAATGTGGGATGTTTGTGCCATGTCTTAGTGTTTGTTTGTATTCCTGCACAAAACATCATGACCAAGTTGTAAGTTGGGGAGGAAAGGCTTTATTCAGCTTACGCTTCCACATTGCTGTTCATCACCAAAGGAAGTCAGGGCAGGAACTTGGAGGCAGGAGCTGATGAGGAGGCCATGCAGGGGTGCTGCTTACTGAATTGCTTCTCTTAGCTTGCTCAGCTTGCTTTCTTATAGAACCCAGGAATACCAGCCCAGGGATGACACCACCCACAATGGGCTGGGCCCTCTCCCCCTTGATCACTAATTAAGAAAATGCCTTACATCTGGATCTCACGGAGGCATTTCCTCAAGGGAAGCTCCTTTCTCCGTGATAACTCCAGCTTGTGTTAAGTTGACACACAAAAACAACCAGTACATGCCATCTGCCTTAGTCAGGGTTTCTATTCCTGCACAAACATCATGACCAAGAAGCAAGTTGGGGAGGAAAGGGTTTATTCGGCTTACATTTCCATAACTGCTGTTGATCACCAAAGGATGCAGGACTGGAACTCAAGCAGGTCAGAAAGCAGGAGCTGATGCAGAAGCCATGGAGGGGTGTTCTTTACTNAAAAAAAAAAAAAAAAACCCTTCCCCTGACCCACAGAAACCCAATTAGGACATCTTGTAAATGTATGTCCAGATTTCTGTTTTATAGTAGCTTCTAGCACTTACTAAGTCCTCATTCTCTGAGAAGCAAAGTTCTATATATACCATTTAATTTCATCTTGTCTTCAAACAAGATTTTTTTTTTGCATTGCTAGGTCTTGAATTCAAAACATTATGCATGCTACACAAGGGCTCTGTAATAAACTATCCTCATACCCATCTCTCATTTTCCTCTGATCCCCTTAGGTAGATGTGAGGTGTGTGTGTATGTGTGTGTGTGTGTGTGTGTGTATGTGTGTGGGGGGGTATGTGGACACTCTCACACACTCACGAGTTTGTGTACGCGTGTGCCTGTGTCTGTAGTCTGTGTATGAACTGTGTATCCCCTTGCCTTGAGTGCTGGGATTACTGATAAAAATTCTGAAGGTGGGCTGGAGAGATGGCTCAGCGGTTAAGAGCACTGACTGCTCTTCCAGAGGTCCTGAGTTCACTTCCCAGGAACCACATGGTGGCTCACAACTATCTGTAATGAGATCTGGTGCCCTCTTTTGGTGTGTCTGAAAACAGCTACAGTGTACTCATATACATGAAATAAATACATCTTTTAAAAGAAAGAAATTCTGAAGGCTGGCCTGCTGCAGAACAGCCACCTACTGTAATCCTCAGAAGTCCCCATGAATGCCTGGCGTTCTTGCCTCCAGTCACTGGGAAGCTAAAGCCGGGTAGATTGAGGATGAGCCTCTTGCCTGCTCTTCCTTGTCGTGTGTTGTTCAGGTTCTCCCTTGCTCTGTCCATGTATCTCAGAAACCCCAAGTAAAGCTGTTCACTGTGTGCCACATGGAGCCTTGAGTGCTGAGGGACTACACCAACCACACTGCTCAGCAAAGCGTGTGCCCCGGGGGACTTCACAGATCTGGAACTAGCACGCCCATCCAGGTCTTAAGCACCAACAGCAGGAAACCAACCCCATCTCCAGTCAGGAGACCGGGCATGTGGTTCTCAGCCTCCAAATGACTCTCCCTACAGTACTCAGTGCTCACTCACATGTCACAAGCTCCCTAGGGTAACACTTCACAGGGCTATGATGGACAGTTCCATGTAAGTCCCCAACATTGCATCTCACACTGTTTTCATCGTGAAGTTGATAGATTTCGATCCCCAACATCAACATACCACATCCCTTTCTCCTGTCTAAACCTTCCCCACTTCTACTCTATGAAGTGAGGAAAGAAAAATAGTGTCTGTAATTAATTGACTAAAAATCGGTTTCTTGGAATCTCAATCCAGGATTACAGGATGCCACAAACAGAGAAAATCTTGGTTCTCATTTCTTCAATTTCTCACTCAGATCCCAACCAAGATCTGAAAGAGGAGTTCTTAGGGGAAAGTGGCTCCTTGGTGCAGAAACTAACATGCACCAGAATGTGTCCGGAGCTGGTGAGGTTCTGAGTGTGTGTTTATTGATGATGTAAGCATGGTTGAGATAAAGACCACAGTGCCCCAGCCTCACAGGAATGGCAAAGCCTTCCCACATCTGTGTGTGGACATTGACGGTATGTGCGGCGGATGTCCCCAGAGGCTTCTTCCTCTCTATAATTACAGCCTGAGACTGAGCCTGTACAAGGACCTCCTGCCAAGATTAACTAAACCTGCCCCCTGCCTCAGCTGTATACAGTAACCCTGGCTCCTGCCTCAGCTGTATACAGTAACCCTGCCTCATCTATTCAGATGCATACAAGAAAAAGGCACTGAATTTCCAAGTTGCTGCTACTATTGGTGTACTCCATCAGACTCATGGCCACTGGATCCCAGCTTTTCTGTCTGTGTCCGTCATTTCTTTACACCCTTATTGCACCAGTTAGGTCAAGCCCTAAGCCTTGCACCAGAGGTGACTGACTGGTGGGCACCCTAGGAACTGGTGGGTAAAGTTAAAAGTCGTCACCCACAAAACCACCTTGTGACCTTGACTCATGCCCTTGGTCCCTAACCCTGCACTTTATGTGGCTTCTCCTGAGATGAACTAAGTTTTATCCTGTAGTCACCATAGCAACCTGGAAACATTGTAAAGCACATTTCTGGGGCTAGACATGTAGTTAAGTGACAGAGCATATGTAAAGAACTGAGTTCTATTCCCAGTAGCAAACAGACAGACAGAGACAGAAAGATGGCAAGAAAGAAAGAAGGAATGGGGAGATCTAAGAGCGTATTTTTCTCTTTTAATTAGAAGGAAAAATAAAGGTCTATCAATTTGCTTTCTCTTCTTTTTTTATAAATAACATTAATTTCTTTTTTAAGATTTATTTATTTTATTTATATGCATATACAAGTAGCTGTCTTCAGACACACACCAGGCGAGTACATCGGACCCCATTACAGATGGTTGTGAGCCACCATGTAGTTAATGGGAATTGAACTCGGGATCCCTGGAAGAAAACAGTCAGTGCTCTTAACTGCTGAGCCATCTCTCCAGCCCTAAATAACAAATTTCTTGAGGTTAGTTCTAAATCTAGATGATACTCAGAAATAATTCTATTTTTTCTAATAAGTCCTATTTTTGAAGGATAAAGATTAATTCACTTAAAAAGTATTTTCTCTCTATCCCAATTAAAGTTTAATCTTTCACATTAAAATTAACAGTGCTCCTTGAATTTAAATAACATCAGCTAGTTTAGATTAATGATAAGCAGAGATATCTCTGGGCACGGCATGGTGATACATGCCTTTCATTCTAGCCCTCAGTTGGCTCTGTAGGTTCAAAGCCAACCTGGTCTACAAAGTGAGTTCCAGGCCAACCAAGACTTTGTCTGGAGTTCAGGGGTTGGGGGAGTTGATGGCAGCCAATGGTGGTTGTTCCCGAAATACAAAAATGTTTGTACACATATGAAAACACATATTGAGCAAGCCAGGCATAGCAGTACATGCTTGTAAGTCACACACATTTAGGAAGAAGAAGCAGGAAGATTCTGTTCAAGTCTCAGCTCAGCTACCTAATGAGTTCTAATCTAGCCAGGACTGCATGAAACCCTGACTCAAAAACAAACAAAGCCAAACCAGGAGGATGGGACAGCTGCCCAGTGGTCAGTAATGAGTGCATATTGCGCTTACAAAGGAGACAAATTCAGTACCCAGCCCCCACATCAGGAAGTTCACAATCACCTGGAACTCCAGTTCTGGGGAAGCTGACATCTCCTCCTGGACTCCATACACAACTGTATGCACAGGCACACTCCCACACACAAGCATACACATAATTAAAAATGAAATAAATCTTTTTAAAAAGACAGTATCTGTTCTTGAGAATCCAGTTCTGTTCTCAGCACTCATGTGGCAGCTCACGGCCATCTGTAACTCCAGTTCCAGAGGTTCAAACGCCCTCTCCTGGCCTGTGAGGGCAATGCAAGCTCATGGCACACAGACATGCACATAGGCAAAACATCCTTCCACATAGTCAAAGTAAATACAACTTTAATCTTTAAAAAATAATAATAAGGGGCCGGGATGGCTCAGCGGTTAAGAGCACTGACTGCTCTTCCGAAAGTCCTAAGTTCAAATCCCAGCAACCACATGGTGGCTCACATCCACCCATAATGAGATTGGACGCCCTCTTCTGGTGCCTCTGAAAACAGCTACAGTGTACTTATGTATAACAATAATAATGTCTTTAAATAATAACAGTGATAATTAAATATATGTTTGTTTTATACATGAATACAAATCTGTGTGTATATAATCTACTTGATTGATCCTAAAAGTAGGATACCATACACACACACACACACACACACACAAAATTGTACCATGTATTTTCTGTAGCTGGTATTTTCCACAAATATCCCTCCCATTCAGGCTTCAAAAAACAATCAATTTTGTTCTATATTTACTTTATCTTTAACTACACGTATGGGGGTGTGTGCGTGCATGCGGGTGCTCACGGAGGCCAGAGGTGCTGGACTCACAGAGCCGATGTTCCAGGTGATTGTGAACAGTCTCACATGGATTAACTTGCACTGGACGACACACGCTGGCAGGAAAAAGAGAACTCTGAAATACCATCCAAAAATGTCTCTCCCATTGCAAGTGTTTTCGCGCATATCAGATCTCTCTGAGCTTTTGTCCCTACCATGATATAACTTCTACTCCATGGATGTCTCCTTTTATCTGTCAGCTCAGCTGTCCTATCAGATCATGAAACTGGTAGACGATAAGCTAGTATAGAGGAGGAGCTCGCCTCCAGCTGAGCTCACTCGGGCAGTAATTTGCTTAACGAGGGTGTTACACTGGCAACTTGATGAGTGTGTTACATTGATAACCCCATCTAGCAAAAGTCTTTAGCACAAACTTACCTGTCATTCCGAAAGATCTTTGGTAAATACCTCCTGGGAAACCACATGGCCAAAGCACACATCAGAACCCAAAGAATGGCAAGTTCATCAAGCATCTGACCCAGGAAACTCAGAGTTGCATGGAAGTAGACAGATCCAATCCCTAGAAACAATCACAACAACAACAAATAAAAGATGACTGTAGAACAGACTCACGGCTTTCAGGATAGCCCTTCTCTGGGAGCTGTCAGAATCACCAGATCGCTCTCAAGAAAGAAAGAGAAAAAAGGAAGAAAGGAAGAAAAGAGAGAGAAAGAAAGGCAGTCAGACAGACAGACGGACAGACTCATAGGGCCCAGGCATGCAGACCTAGAGACTAGAAAGAGGGTTTCAAGTTGGGCTCAAACGTTAGCACATCACTACAGTAAGAATTCCACAGCCCAGCACACTCCGTTTCCAGCCCCTGAACCTTCACGATAAGAGGCAGTAAATAAAACTCGACGCTATCTCTCTGTTAAGAATTCCCAAACTGCCAGAGAGGAAATGGAAATCACACAAGTATTTCACAGAACAATGAGAGAACAAACGTCTAAATATTTTTCTTTAAGTCCTCTGGAGCCACATCTCATCAGACTTCAATTGTTTCAGACGTTCTTCAGAAGTTCTCAGAAAACTACGCTGACGCTGGCATGCCACCAGCAGCTGCCCCACAGATGCTGAGATATGTGCTAGTCACAGGCAGCCTTGTTATCAAGCCGGCACTCAAGAGTCCTTTTGGCATCAGGGGATCAATGGCTAAGACGTCAGAGTGACTTTGGTTTACAAAACATTGTGTTCCATTGTGGACAGGAAACCTGTGGGGTCCTGCTTCCTCCCTTTCAGTCCCGTTCCCACATGACTCCACTTACCCACTACAACTAGGAGCGTCCATATTAAGTAGATGCCGCTGTTGAAGCACGCTGCGTACTGGCGGAACAAGCACATGCAGATGGGTGGTAAAATGAAAAACAAGATGTTGCTGATCTGGAGGGGAGAGAAACATGGAAAGATGAGTACTAAGTAAAAGCATAAAGAAGTCAAGCTGCTTGTTCCCGGTGTGTCCTTTGCAAACCGGGTGAACGTGGCCATGCATCTTGTACAAGCTCTGCACTTTTAAAATCGCAGATACACAGAGCAAGCGCAGGAAGGGGGAGTGGGGGGGGGGTGGCACGACACGGATAACGCTGACAATTAGAACATCTTAAAGACCACGGACAAATGGGCTCCTTGCTGCCTCTTTTGATCAACTGTAAGTAGCACCGTCAAGGCTGGAGGTGTGTCTTGGTGATAGAGTCCCTGGTCTAGCATCAGACCCTGGAGTCAGTCCACGGAGGAGGAGAGTTACATGAATACTTTGATTTATGAAAATTCCCTAAACTCCTCTTCTGAATCAACAACTGTTGCTTTCTGCTTTTTGTTACCCTGTCAGTTTTCTTATCCTAATCAAAACCCTATTCTTATAAGAAAATCAAGTTTGCATACTTCTTTCCAACGTTAAAATATGATCATTTTGCCAGGCAGGGTGGTGAGGGCTAGCCATGCCAGCACTCAGACTGAGGGAGAAGGATCAAGAGTTCGAGGATCCCTGTGTTCCAAAAACAAGAGAAAAAATTGTATTTTAACTTGCAAATCTTATTTGCACTTAAACCTATGATATCTCTAAGAAGCACTCAACTCTTTAAAAAAGTAATAATGTTTTATCTAATGATCTGAATATGTACTCACTATTTAAACTATTGTAGCTTAGGAAGATAGTTTGTACCTATATCCCAACTTCTTGAGAAGCTGAGGCTAGAGGACTGTGAATTTGATTAGTTGAATTTAGGTAACCAAAAATAAATGAATAAACAAACAAACAAACAAGCAAACAAACCATGGGATGGAGAGATGGCTAAGCAATTAGTCGCACAGGCTACTTCCAGACCTGGGTTTGATTCCCAGAACCCACGTTAAGGTTCACAACTCCAGTTCCAGGAGATCCGATGCCCTCTTCTGGTCTCCACAGGCAATGCATGTATGCAGTGCACAAGCCGTACATGCAGGCAAAACACCCATACATATAAAATAAAAATAAATAAAAGTGGGCTGGAGAGATGGCTCAGTGGTTAAGAGCACTGACTGCTCTTCTGAAGGTCATGAGTTCAAATCCCAGCAACCACATGGTGGCTCACAACCATCCGTAACAAGATCTGGCTCCTTCTTCTGGAGTGTCTGAAGACAGCTACAGTGTGCTTACATATAATAAATAAATAAATCTTTAAAAAAAAACACAAAAAAACAAGATTTTTTAAAAAATAAATAAATAAAAGTTTTAAAAAATATCAGTAAATCAATAAAAGAAAAAATATTAAAATATTTAAAATAAAATACTATATGATATTGAAATATAAAATATATTTACTTTTTAAAGATTTATTTATTATATGTAAGTACACTGTAGCTGTCTTCAGATGCACCAGAAGAGGGTGTCAGATCTCATTACAGTCGGTTGTGAGCCACCATGTGGTTGCTGGGATTTGAACTCAGGACCTTCAGAAGAGCAGTCAGTGCTCTTAACCTCTGAGCCATCTCTCTAGCCCTAAAATATATTTAATATAAAATATTTTTACAATATTTTTATTATGAAATATTATACATTCTTTGGTTCATAGTAAGTCTTTTTTAAGAAAAATATTTATTTATTTTATGTATATGAGTACACTGTAGCTGTCTCCAGACACACCAGAAGAGGGCATCAATGATCTCATTACAGATGGTTGTGAGCCACCATGTGCTTGCTAGGAACTGAACTCGAGACCTCTGGAAGAGCAGCTAGTGCTCTTAACCACTGATCCATCTCTCCAGCCCAACAATAAGCCTTTTTAAACCCAAATGTAAATTTCACACATAGAGCAAGTCTGAGTTCAGAAGCCACACTGTAAAGCACAGTTCTACCTCACTCTAAGAGCTGGGACTGTATCTCAGCTGTAGGGTGCTTGTCCAGCATTTGTGAGGCCTTGGCTTCAATCAGCAGAATCAACACAAAAAGTAAAATAAAACAAATGAATAAAGAAATGAAGGAAGAAAGGGAGCTGGAGGGTGGAAAGACAGACAGAAAGGGCAGGAGGCAGCAGCAAAGGGGCCCTGCCCTCCTCACGCAACAAATCTGCTGGCTCCTCATCTTGCATTTCCAGAACTGTCAGAACCTTCTGATGTCGTATATATCTGGGTTTAAGGTCATTTGTTATAGGTGCAGAGGCAGAGCTGGCAGGGGGGGAGGGGCGGGGCGGGCTGGTGATTTTCCATTCAATAGTGGGCTTTTGAGGCCCTTCTTTCTCTTTCGTTTTACACTCCTACCAACAGTGTACAAGGGTTCTAATCCTTGCCCAAACGTATTGTCCTCTATTGCTTGTTTTTAAAGTAAGGCCATCCAAGAAGGTATGCGACGGTAGGGACAAGCAGCCCGCTAAGCATCATCTCCAGCTGCTGAATGAGGAGCTCTTGGTCCAGGCCCGTGCATGCAGACTGTAAAGATAACATCTAAGTCTAAATGGGTTTTAACACTGGAGGTGAGGTAGGAGGCAGGCAAAGACTTCAGAAAAACAAGTGACTCAGCTTCTAAGAACACATGTTGCTCCTGCATAGAGCAGGTTTGCAGCACCCACACAGGGGGCTCTCGCGGCAGCCTATAACTCCAGCTCCAAAGTATACCATGCCTCTAGCCTCAGAAGGCAACACACACACACACACACACACACACACACACACACATTAAAATAATAAAAAGAAGGCTAGAGAGATGGCCCAGTGGTTAAGAGCACTTGCTGCTTTTACAGAGAGAGGATCTCTCTGTTCCGGTTCCAGCAACCACGTGACAGTTCACAGCCACCTACAACTCCTGCTCCAAGGGATCCAACACCCTCTTCTGGATACCTCAAGCAGTAGATATGCATGGTATGGTTCACACATACACATGGAGACAAAACACTCACACACACAATATAGAACAGATAAATCTTCAAAAATAATATTAGTAGAATAATAATAACTATTTAAAAATTAAAACAGCCAGGCCTAGTTGCTCTCACCTGTAAGCCCAGCCAATCTGGAAGTGAGAAAGGACGATCACAAATCCAAGGCCTTCCTAGGCTACACCCTGAGTTAACAGCCAGCCTGGACAACTTAGTGAGACCCTGTCTCAAAATTTAAATTTTTCTAAAGAGCAAGTCTGGCAAGATGCTCCATGGATAAAAGCACTCGTCCCTAAGCCTGACAATCAGGATCCAATTCCTGGGTTCCATCAGGTGGAAGGGGAGAACCAGCTCCCTTAAGTTGTCCTCTGACCTCTACATACATGCTACAGTAGGTAAGCACTCACACACATACACACTCACTAAATAAGTTAAGCAATGAAAAACAAATAAATCAACAAAAGGAGGGCTGGGGATATACCTCAATGATAAAAGACTCCCCCAGCAGGTGTGGGCCCCTGGGATCCATCCTTAGCACTGTCAGAAAACTTCAGGGACGAGTAGACAGGGTAAGTGTCTTAGGGTTTCTTTTGCTGTGATAAAGACCATGACCAAAGCAACTGGGGGAGGAAAGGCTTCATTTCCTCTGAGACTTCCAAGAAACTGTCCATCCCTGAAGTCAGGGTATGAACACAGAGGGGAGGAGCTGATACAGAGGCCATGGAAGAGTCTGCTCACTGGCATGCTCACCCATTATTAGCTTTCTTATAACACCCAGCATCACCAGCCCAAGGGGCCAGACCCCACCCACAGTGGGCTGGGCACTCCCACAGCAATCACTAATTAAGGAGATGCACTACAGATTTGACTACAAGCCAATCTCACGGGAACATTTCCTCAGTTGAGAGTCCCACTTCCCAAGTAACTCTAGCTTTTGTCAAGTTGATGTAAAACTAGACAGTACAGTAAAGATGAAAATGAAAAAAAAAAACAAGGACAAGAGGGCTTCCAAAAGAAAGGTGTGACTACCCCTGTTGGCTTATGTAGAAATGTGCCATGTGGGCACCTGAACCCGGAGAGCAAGGCAGAAGGGCTTTCTTCAGACCTCAGAAACCACACTGGTAACATCACAATACAATGTGTCACAGTCAGGGGCTGGGGATATGGCTTAGTCAGTGAGAGTTTGCAACATAAGCATGAGGACTTAAGTTTGGAGAGCCAGCGCTCCAGTATCCCATGCACAATGCTACATTTGATGCTTGAATGCAAGTGCAAGGGAGCTAGAGAGTGGATTTCCTAGGTTTGTTTGCAGGTGAGTGTAGCCAAATGTGTGAGCCCTAGGCTCTACAGACAACAAAGTAGAAAGGGATCAAACCCTGACCTCCACGGGCAAGAACACACAGATGTACAGGCACATAGGCCATGCACATGTACAGAGAAAGAAAAGATATTTTAGCAAACCTCAGAAAGCAGTCACTCCTTGAAGGTGACACAGATTTTTGGAAAGGGAAGAAATAAGAGAATAATTAAATGATAGGACAGAATTTTTTTCCAAGTTCTTTTTTTTAATTATTATTATTTTCTTTATTTACATTTCAAATGCTATCCCGAAAATTCCCTATACCTCCCCCCACCCCGCCCCTGCTCCCCTACGAACCCACTCCCACTACTTGGCCCTGGCCTTCCCCTGTGCTGGGTCATATAAAGTTTACAAGACCAAGAGGCCTCTATTCCCAATGATGGCCGATTAGGCCATCATCTGCTACATATGCAGCTAGAGACACGAGCTCAGGGGGTACTGGTTAGTTCATATTGTTGTTGCACCTACAGGGTTGCAGCCCCCTACAACTCCT
>NC_034595.1:38803109-38845585 GCF_900095145.1 Mus pahari | reverse complement strand
GTATCTGGAGAATATCATCCTTAGTGAGGTAACCCAATCACAAAAGAAGTCACTAGATATGCACTCACTGATAAGCGGATATTAGCCCAGAAACTCAGAATACCCAAGATACATTTTGCAAAACACAAGAAAACCAAGAAGCTTTAATCCCAGCACTTGGGAGGCAGAGGCAGATGGATTTCTGAGTTCGAGACCAGCCTGGTCTACAGAGTGAGTTCCAGGACAGCCAAAGCTATAAAGAGAAACCCTGTCTCGAAAAACCAAAAACTAAAAGCAAAACCAAAACAAAACAACCCCCCCCAAAAAAACCCAAAACATTATGTTTAAAAGGGGAAAGAAGCAAGTGGGAACTGGGGTATAGCTTAATGGTATAGCAGTTGCTTTGCATGCATAGGGCCCTGGGTTCAATCCCCAGCACGTGGAAAAAAAAAAAAAAAAAAAAACTAAGGTGGAATGGGACAAGAGATTACCTATTGCATACACACAGATTGCTGTTCATGCTATGAGCACAGCCATTTAAAGAGCCAGCCAGCAATCTTTCAGGGTTAGGCTGGAAAGTCTTCCAAGTGATCGCTTGCTTTAAGGGGACATGAGGACCCAGAAAGATTCCAAAGCAGCAATGACCCAGAGCTAGCCAGTCAGCAGGCTCTCCCCACTGTCCCACCCAGGGTTCACCTCCAACTTGGCCATTCACATATGATACCTAAGAACTGGGAATGCCATCACACTGTGATGGGTTTTGTTTGTGTTTTTTTGTTTGTTTGTTTGTTTTTTAGCTATTTTTGGAGGGAAAGAACAGCAACTTAGAGTCTCTTTTAGAATGCTGGGAAACATAACTCACTTGTGGGGGGTGCTTGGTTGTTTGTGGTAGGATCTCAGGTAGCTCAGGCTGGCCTTGAACTTAGGTAATCAAGGATGGATGACCTTAAACTCCTGTCCTCTCACTCTCACCTACCAAGCACTGCAATTACAGGTACATTACAACATGCCCACAGCTATCTATCACACATCTTAACCTTTACTCCAGTGTATCTTTGTCGACTGAATGCCTATTAATATCCCTTGCTTCTGCCAAGTGCAACTATGACTGGCAAGCTGTCCATTACATGACTCTGTAGATTCATATTCCCGCAGGCAAGGAATACTGCTGACACACATAAACGTGTTCATGTGATATTCATGAAGGCCTGAGTTCATTACTACACCTGTATTATTATTTATTATTTGTTAAGCTTTTAAGAAGGGTTTCATAGTGTAGGAGTAGCCTGGGCTAGTCTCAAACCACAGCAATCTCCTGCTTCAGTCTTCTAAATGCTGGAATTAAAGGCATTTCCCACAATTCTGCATTATTTTTAAGTTCACATATAAGCGCCACTCCAAGCTCTATTTTGATATATGCTCCAAACTAACACCAAAAATCACATTTTTTTTAAACTTCTGAGCCTATCTGCCAAGGCTTGATGGTTACGACTATTCCTTTTAAAGACATCAATATATGGAAAGGAAAAGCCCAAATTAGAGGGTGACCGTTCTCAAAACAAAAAGAGGAAGGAATACCAAAATAAATACGGAAAGACAAATGAGTTACGGCTAAAGACAGACTCTGTGGCTCCATCTCTACTGAGAAACGAGCTCTCCTTCAAAACGATTTGGGTCTCTAAAGTCGTAGGACAGTTCAGACAAAGGAAGCTTGTTTTAAGTTCATTTCTGGGTTATCCCTTGAAGATTTGATTTGCTCTCTCACTACAGACATTTTTAAACCACAACTTCAAAATGCATTAATTGTTTCCTTTAAGAGTTCCTTATTCTGGGGATTCCTACCCAGCATTTGTTTCAAAATCATCTCAAGAACACACTGTGCTCTTGCTCGTCCTTGTGCATTAGAATGAGCCTTTCCTGTGGAATGGGGGAGTCTGAACAAAAGGCATGAGTGGGGGCCTTGCTGAGCATAGGTTCAGGAGCAGCCCAGGATGCTAAGTGCATTCCCATTGTGTGCAGGATCCCTAGTCCTCCACTGCCCAGTCCCACTCCTGCCTGTGGGGTAGTCAAATATCCTGGTTTGCCAGGAACTCAGTGGGTCTTCCAGGGCACAGGACTTCCAGTTGTAAAAAAATCAAGAAAATTGGGCAGGAGAGATGTTTGATGTCACACCCAAGGACCTGAATTGTATCCCTAAACCCAAATGGTAGAAGGAGAGAACTGACTCCCACAAGCTGCACTTTGACTTCCACAAGTACACAATCGCAGACGCGCACACACAGACACAGACACACACACAGAAAGAGGGAGCGAGGGAGGGAGGGAGGGAGGGAGGGAGGGAGAGAGAGAGAGAGAGAGAGAGAGAGAGAGAGAGAGAGAGAGAGAGAGAGAGAGAGAGAGAGAGAGAGAGAGAGAGAGAGTCCCTCTTCTGGTCTCCACGGTCACTGCACACACATGTGTACACACATGGAAGCAAACATCCATACACATAAAAGGAAACGTAAAGAAATTAAAATAAGCAAATAGAAATGTTTTTAAAGTCAGGCAGTGGTGGTGCATGCCTTTAATCTCAGCACTTGGGAGGCAGAGCCAGGCAGATTTCTGAGTTCGAGGCCAGACTGGTCTACAGAGTGAGTTCCAGGACAGCCAGGACTACACAGAGAAACCCTGTCTCGAAAAACCAAAAACCAAAAACCAACCAAACAAAAAACAAACAAACAAACAAAAAAACAACAAAAAAAGTTTTTAAAAATAATTTAAAATTTCAAGCAAAATACTTAGGATAAGTTTATTCAGATACCAGTCCCACAATGCACACCTCAATGCAGTCGTCTAACAACAACTCAGCAGCTTGTGTGTGCCACTATCATGAACCCCAATGACCAGCGACTATTTCCAGATCTGGTTTCTGTGACAGGCGCACAGCAGCAAATGCTTGGGCAGGCCTCCAGCCCGGCATATTCTGTCCATCAGATAGGGAGACCCAAACTTGAACACAGAAAGAAAGCTTAGCTTTCCTTTTTGTGATAGTTGAGTACAGAGTAGGAGATAAGAGGCTGATTTTATGCACGTATTTCATTTTTTTCTGTGCCTATTAATTTCTGTTTTCCAAGTCACTGGCCAGCAACAGAGCCTTCAAAGGCCAGACCCAGTGATCACAAAGCAGGCTCTCCTTTTCTCCGAAGCAGCCTATGTGGTAGGAGCCAGACATGTTGGCTCACACCCGTAAGCTCAGCCCTTGGGATGCTGAGGCAGGATTTTTGTGAGTCCAAAGCCAGTCTGAGTTACAAAGCCAGTTCTAGGCCACCTTGGGGTATAACGTGAGACTCTGTCTTAAAAAGCAAAACAAACAAACCTACATCATTCAACCCAGGGAAGGTTCTATGTAGAAAAAAATAGTATCCTAGACCTACAAGTGACCGGAAGGAGTTAAGTTCTTTTTGTTTCCTGAAACAATGTAGCTAGCCTCGGCTGCCCTGCAACGGTGCTATTTAGAGCAGGCTAGCTTAGACCTCTCAGAAACTTGCCTGCGTCTGCCTCCTGAGAGTTAGGAATGAAGGTGTGTGCTACCACGTTAGGTTTAGGTGATGACTCCTTGGAAGAGAGACGCTCGTTCTTGTCTGAAGCCAAGGATGATAAGAGGGCCTCGGGCCACAGTGAGAGAGTGGAAGGAAGCTGTGTTCTCTCTTTAGTAGACCAGGTGGCAATAGTAATCAACATTTACAGTGAACATTTTCTTTTTTTGTTTTGTTTTGTTTTGTTTTCGAGACAGGGTTTCTCTGTGTAGTCCTGGCTGTCCTGGAACTCATTCTGTAGACCAGGCTGGCCTCGAACTCAGAAATCCGCCTGCCTCTGCCTCCCAAGTGCTGGGATTAAAGGCATGCGCCACCACGCCCGGCTTACAGTGAACATTTTCAAGCCAGGCATGACCACCCATGCCTATATTTCCAGCACTTTTGGAGCAGAGGAAAGAGCACCAGGTATGTAATGCCATCCTTAGCTACATAGGGAGTTTGAGCTACATGAGATTTTGTGGGGTTTTGAAAAATCAAAATAAAGTAAATAAATAACAAATAACTGAACACGTTGGCCTGGGCAGGTGTTACATGCTTGCAATCCCAGAATTTTAGAGGCAGAGGCAGGAGGATCATTGAAAGTTTTAGGTCAGGATGTTTTATATTAGCAGGTTCCAGGCCAGTCAGGGTTCCTGACTGGTAAAACTATGTCTGAAAATAAAGACAGAAACAAACAAACAAACAAAAACAGCAAATATTCTCCTCAACGTAACAATCCTCCAATGAGAATCGACAGTTGCAAAGCACTTCTATGTGAGCTAGGCATATAGCTCAGAAGTAGAGTGCTTGTCTTGCGTCCCATTGATGGAAAAAAAAAAAAAAACTATCTGCAGATGTGTGAACATTCTCTGAATCTCTCTTTAAAAGCCAAAATGAAATCTATCAAGCACCCAAAACCATCCCCAGATCTTCATTAGGAAGGACTTAACTAGCTAAGTGAAACATGGCCAATCCGTTATAGGGAGCACTGCCCAGATGTTACCAAGACATCCATCACTCTATACAGCCAGTATGACTATTGGGAGCACAGAGGTCTTTGCCCTCACAGATAGGCACTAGGGAATCCAGGAATGTTAAACATATAGAGTTGTCTCATCAATGGAAGAGATGCAAAACCTGTTTTCCACCTAGAAAGCTAGGAATGGGGTGGCTAGTAGCCAAGGTGACCCTTGTGCTATCTGTGTGCCCAGGGGCTCCCCGAAGTTCCTGCAGCCAGGACCAGAGGGAGCCAATGGCCCAGATGACCCCTGAGCTATCTATTCTACATGACCAAGAGCGTACCAGATCCTCCTCTAGCCCTTCAGATAAGACCTGCAGCCTATCTGTGGAACCCACCTGCATGGAAGAAGTGACATGTACATTGAGAGGAGTTTCTATGTAATTATGTCTCCTTATGCACATGAGATTGTGTTACAGGAAAATTTTTATAAACTGCACTGTACTTAAATATGCCAAAAATAAACTGCCCAGTGTCTTACTCTACAAGTTTGGGTCAAAACCAGCTATAGAGTCATGTTCAACCAGATTTCCTTACAGTTGTGAGCCACCACCATGTGGTTGCTGAGAGTTGAACTCAGAACCTTCGGAAGAGCAGTCGGTGCTCTTAACTGCTGAGCCATCTCTGCAGCCCCTGTTTTTGTTTTTAATTAAGCAAATGCATGTTATTCTGAAAATAAGAAAGTTCCAGTATAGGTAGTTTAAGTTAAGCACTGATTGAACAGTATATATTATGGTAGGCACACAAATATTGGATGCTTACAGTTACAAGAGAACTCTTGGCAGAGTCAAAAAGGCTAAGTTCTAACTCCATCTCTGTCATTTTCATGACTTTGGCAAGTAATATAAACTAAATGGTCCTTGTTGCCCTCCTTTATCTAATGCATACATGGAAAATGATGGTAAAGTACCCAATGTCCGCAAGACACAGCAAACAGCCAAGTGTAGCCAGTAGTTACTGAAGTTGCAGTAACCACCTCTTACCCTGTAAGGCTCATTAAGAAGATTCTAGATCCCGCCCCCACTATCTCCTGCTTTAATTGTTAATTGTTTTATTTTTTTTTCTCAACTCCTTTAACTTTTTTTCTCAAAATTGATAATAATTATCAGTTCCTTACAACATAGATAATCAAGCCAGGCATGGTAGTACACACTGAAACCTTGATACCTTTGAGGGCAGTGTGGGCTACATACTACAGGCCTACAAAGTGAGTTCAGGTCCAGCCTGGAAGATAAGGAGACCCTGTCTTAAATGAGATGAGCAAGGTTGTGCATGCCTTTAATTTTAGCACTCTGGAGGCAGAGGCAGGCAGACCTCTATGAATTTGAGGCCAGCCTGGTCTACATAGTGAGAGCCAGGCCAGCCAGAGCTATGTGGTGCGAGACCCTGTCTCAAAACAAATTAGCAAATGAATAGTGAAACCTGCTATCTTGTTATGAGGACTCTAGGAGATGTGTATCATCAACAACTCATTGACCTTCTCTGCGCATAAGAGAGAAAAAGGCCCAGGAAAGTTCTGTAGTAGCATCAGCAGATTAGCAGAGCCACAGTGAGAGGAAATGGGTTTGTGGGGGCTTACGCTCACCACCCAGCTGACCGGCTATTTCTCTGTGACCCTTCTCCACATTCCAGAGAAAATGTGGTGGCTTATTAATCTCAAGGAAAAAGTTTGCCAGGTAGATGGGCTAGCTCAAGCAGCCACAAACACTATGGCTCCTTTACACAACACTGTTTTGTACTCACTGCACACAGTTCCAGTGGGATTAGACTGAAATGAAGAGGCAGCCAGGCTGTTTGAAAAGCCAAGATAGGAGGACCTCAAGTTTAATCCCAGCCTGGGCTATACAGGAAGAACCTTGTCAGAAAGAGAAAGGTTAAGGGGAGGCGGTAGGAGGGAGGGGAGCAAGGAGGAGGGAAGAAGGAAAGGGAAGGGGTGTCCACTCTTCCCCTTCTCCAGCCCTGGGGGCTTTTCAAGACTGGCTCAGAGCAACTATGCATGAGCTTTGGAGGACTTTTTGACTGGGCCGACCCTGGCTGAGAGCTCTCACACACCACAGGAGACTGCCAGGGGTGTGCAAGATCCTGCCATCACCCTGTCATTCCTTGACTCTGGTGAAACCTTTAGCGTTTCTCAGCGGTTCTCCACTTGTTCCTGCTGGTGGATCTCCTCAGTTACCCCAGCTGCCCCGCTCCAGCCTCTTCTGTTGGTGCCTGTCTATGTTGAGAGCAGCATAAATACCCCACCAGGTTGGATAATAGGGAAAGTGTGGCCACTTCCACTAACTAGATCTTTCCCTGTGTCTCTGAATGTCAAAAGTCTGGTTTCCTTGAGCAACTAAGAAGTGGGTGTGCTGGTGTGGAGGACAACCATGCATTTTAAGCACTGGATGAGGCACGGTGGAGAATACTGGGTCATAGTCGAAGACCTAGCAGCACATGGGCGTGACAGCTCACTGCTCAATAGCCTCATCTTTTCGCCATGGGAATACAAGAGCAATACAAACAAAAACGGGAGTTGGGGGATCAAAAGTAAAGGACAGGGGCATAAAAGGGACTAGAGGTCTATCCAGGCAATAATGCCTGACTCTTGCTGACAGCATCCAGAAATCCGAAAGGGAAAAAAAAATCCTAAATAACAATCTCAAACTCATAATGACTCAAAGAGTTCCTGTTTTCTCTGTTTGAACGGCAAAAAAAGATAAGCCAGAAAAATGACCATGCAAAGTCACATTGGGTACCAGAGTCCTGAGCGATGGGTTAGGGGAAAAAAGCGGAAACATTTCCTCTCCTAGGGACAACCCTTCCCTCTCGCAAAGACCAAAATCCCAGGAATTCTGTAAATTTCTGCTTGTCCATATCTAGGGACCTAGGCAAGTCCAGAAAACCCACCCGTTATCACTCCCAGATTTCACAGTCACCACCAGGAGCTGGCTCAAAACTGGACTCTAAAAGCAACAAGAAAAAGAACTCATAGTAAGTAACTCGATTCTGGACGAAAATAATTCGATCAACATTGTCACAGTTTAGTGAAAAGGACTTGCCGACTTGTGAGAGTGGGCTGGACGTGTCCCGGACTCCCCTTTCCTAGGGAGCCCAAAACAGGTACTCAGGGCAAAAAAAAAAAACCAAAAAAACAAAAAACAAAAACCGCACAATGAGACCCAGGTGCGTCACGCCACAAAGATCCTAGGCAGGAGAAAAGGAGCTGCCCCTGTAAGCTCACGTCCCTAAATGACCCAAACTGGAAAAATGGGTTGATGCGGACCCTTGGCTCCCGGACCACAGGAGCCAAACAAGACAATAGAGCCATAAAGAAGAAAATGACAGGAAGAACTGGAGGAGCTCTGGAAAGGGACCGGAGAGGAGTGCAGAAATGGAGCTGGAAGAAGCGCCTGGAGAAGGGGGCGTGGAGTGACTCTGCCTCGGACGTCCACGGTCATCCACCGCCTGCTTCCAGGCGCTGCAGCCACGGGGACAGCTCCCTCCCTCCGCCCGCCTGCCCCGCCGCTCCCCGCGTCCCGCACCGTGTTGTAGAACTCGGCGATGGCAGGCACGATGGTGTAGTTGTCCTCGCACCAATCTACCTCTGAACTGCCAGCCCGCAGGTGGTCCCACCAGTGCGGGGCGCCCATGGCCGCTCTGGAGCATCGGAGCAGCTTCTCTGCAGCGGAGACCAGCCCGAGCGGCTGCTAGGCACACTGTGCGTCTGTGGCTTTATGCGGTGCGGGACAGCCTCCGGATACGGCGCCTCCCCACGGGCCTCCCAAGCGGAGCTGTGCCCGCCTGCCACCGCCTGGACAGACACGCCCAGGCCCCGCCCCCCGGAGTCCCGGAGCACGGCAGCCACGCCCACCCGGGGCGGGACCTGACAGGCCCTGGCCCCGTAGGGTGGGACGGGGGCCCGGGGTGGAAGCCGGGACCGCAGCCACCAGCTCTCCTGTTCCACCGTGGTTGGTGGCAAAGGTCTTCAGAGTCGCTCTTATCCGCGTGCGTCCAGGTTGTGTAAAGAACGCCAAAGCGGTCCATACCATTTGTAAAAATGTAAAATAAGGAAAAACGCAGAGAGACCCGTATCCCTTTGGACTCCGGGGGAGTTCACAGCAATTTTCTTCACTGCGCTACCGACACCAAGTCTCATGCTTAAGGAATGTTCTTGTGCCTCTTGAAGGCAGAACAGCTTTACCAGACCCAATTCGTTGCTGGCTAGGGTAAAAAGATTCTCAAAGGCTGTAGCAACAGGTTTTCTGGACCCTGCCAAGCATCCTGGGCCACCCACAGCAGGAGAGCGTTTCTGTAGTACTGAATGTTTAGTCGTTTGTGAGTAACAGAAGACTTGGGGAAACCTTCGGCCATACCAACCCACAGAAGATGCAGGTAAGAACACACAAGTGCAGAACATACTACATACATAGTTGTATATAGTACATATAGTATATGAGCTGGGCACTGTTGAGAGAGTGTTCGTTCATATGTCATTCATTAGGTGTCCCCGGTGGCAGCCCGGGCAGCGGGTTCTATTAACCTTTCCACCAGTGTGAATGTTAAAGCTAGTGATCAAGTTCAGGCCAGATGACCTATCGGCTCGTAGTGGTTTTGCACCTGTTAATTATTCTGTAGTTTCTAAATGTAAGTCAGTTTTATGCAGTGCAGGTAAGGTCTTGGAGAAAAAGCATTTTATTCTTTTCGGAGGCAACTCAGGGCCTCCTGCTTGGGAAGTTCCAGGTAAGGACAGTGGCAGAGATGACAGCAATCTCCACTGGTTTGTGTTCTCCTTGCTCAGGCAGGTCTGCCTTACCTCCTTGGCCGGAGCTCCTGTAAGCAATGCAACTGTGTGTCTCAGACACCCACACAGCCAGTGTCTCCATGGAGCTGCCAGTCTCCGCCTCCTGTTTAGGAAATCCAGCTTTTTTCCTTACAGGCCAAACCACTCCTGGGGCCTCATTATCCCACCTTCTGTCCCCTCTCCCATCTCTAGAGCCGGTTCTACCGGAAGGTCTTCTGGAACCCAAGGAGAAGAACATAGACTGTGAGCTCCTTCTAGGGTCAGTTACAGGCTAGCAGGAGAGAGCAGGCCAGAGCCACAAACAAAAAATGCACTGTAAGGGCTCCCTGCACAGTAATGGCTCCTCCACTGTTGTATATTGAACACCAACTGGTCCAGTAGGAGAACTGCTTTCTCATGTGATCATATTTTTCTCCCGATAGCTTAGGCAAAAAATAAGCTGGGAGTAGTGGTGCAAGCTTGTAATCCCAGGAAGAAAAACTATCCATTTCTATCTATCCAATATGATATAAAACAGTTACTATGTGTGACAATTTTCTGAATTTGTGGTCCACGTGATCAAAATGTTTCTTGTTAGTACTGTTACGTTATTTATCATATGCAATATTTTTATTTTTAATTTTTTTTTTTGAGTCAGGGTCTCATGGAGGCCAGGCTGGCCCCCAAAGTGTTAGAATTTATAGGCACATACCACCACATCCAGATTCCTTCTCTCTTTTTAAAATCAGTGTGTATTGTAGTTTTCCAAAGGCTGCGGTGTGATATATGGACACCTAATAGAATTTACACATTCATAGGCATTAGATACCCCAGTTTAAATTCCTAGCGTTGTAAAAAATGTTGATGATAGACCCATATAAATAAAGGGTATACAGGGTCCTCGATACTTTTTAAAAGACTGAATCCTGGGGAAAGGTGAAGGTGTCTGTATGAGTGGACACAGTACTCATGGAGAAAGCTACCCAAGCCTGTTCATGCACAGAGAGTCTAAAAGCAGCCGCCAGGTATAGGCTCTATCACTCTCTGCCTTTACCTTTTAGATAGAGAGTCTTCCTGAACTTTGGGTTTGCATTGTCTTGACTAGACTGGCAGTCAGTGGACCCCAGGGCTGATTCTGCTTCAGTTCTCCTTGGAGCTGGGTTACAGTCATGCACCGATGCGTGACTGTACATGTAGCAGTGTCTTACATGGGATCTGAATTCTGCTCTTCATAATTGCCTGGCATCATAATTGCCTGGCAGGAACTCTTCACCACTGATTCATCTCTTTCCAGCCCCTAGTGTCCTCAACATTTTTAATTTTTTTTCTTTATTTTTATGTGTGTGGGTGTTTTGTTTGCCTACATGTTTGCCTGTCCACTACATGTGTGCAGTGCCCATAGAGATCAGAAGAGGGCACTGGGCCCCTGGAGCTGGAGTTAGACTGTTGTGAGCTGCCATGTGGGTGCTGGGGATTAAACCCAAATCCTCTGGAAGAGCAGCCAGTGCTCTAAACCCCTGAGCCATCTCTCCAGCCCTCTCCTGGAGCACTTATTGTCAGAAACAATTCAGGTTTTAAATCAAAGTCCTTCACTGTGAGAGAGAATAAGCCCTTTTACCTTCTTGGTTCTTATGTAGGGTCTCTGGCTAGATTTAGGATTCCAATCAACACAAAAGCTGATTGGTTGTCAAGAGAAAAACATAAAAGTTTTGTCAATTTCACATGTGGCCAGGGGTCTTCACAAGGGTGAAGCCTGAAGAAATGCTCAAAGAATGATATTTTTGTATTAAGCTACAGTAATAATTTTTGTTGTTGTTGTTGTTTTTGAGACAGGGTTTGTGTAGCCCTGGCTGTCCTGGAACTCACTCTGTAGACCAGGCTGGCCTTGAACTCAGAAATCCGCCTGCCTCTGCCTCCCAAGTGCTGGGATTAAAGGCGTGCACCACCATGCCCAGCCTATAATATTTCTTTTAAAAACAAGGTCTGATGGCCTTAAATTTATAGCGATCTGCCTCCAGTACTAGAATTAAAGACATAAGCCACCATTCCCAGCCCAAGATCGATAACTTTATGTAGGGCGTGGACATAGGGCTGTGGTTCTCAACCTGTGGGTTGCAACCCCTTTGAGAGTTAGTGACCCTTCCACAGAGGTCACCTAAGACCATGCACATATCAGATATTTACATGGAGACTCATAACGGTAGCAAAATTACAGTTATGATGTAGCAAGGAAAATAATTTTATGGTTGGGGATTGCCACATTATGAGGAACTGTATTAAAGGATTAAAGGTCACAGCATTAGGAAGGTTGAGAGCCACTGCTCTAGGGGCTGCCACTAAGAAAAATAAGAGAGAGAAGGATGAAGGCACTAATAGAAGATGGAGCTTGTGCAAAGCGTTTCTTTATTTGAGTTCACATTACCAGACTCTAGTACTGTAAGCAATGTTCTGGTCTTGGCATGCATGGGACAGCCTTCTCCCACCAAAACTTTACTTTTTTTTTTCCTTTCTGTGGTGCTGGGGATAGAATCTAGGACCTCAAGCATGTTAGACACACTCCCTTCTACATTCCTAGCTATCCCTCAAAGAATTCTTACGACTTGCTACATATAGGGGAAAGGCTGACTGGTTCTATGAAAGTACAGAGCCTCAGGCTGGAGAGATGACTCAGTGGTTAAGAGCACCAACTGCTCTTCCAAAGGTCCTGAGTTCAAATCCCAGCAACCACATGGTGGCTCACAACCATCTGTAATGAGATCTGACGCCCTCTTCTGGTGTGTCTGAAGACAGCTACAGTGTACTAATAAATAAATCTTTAAAAAAAAAAAAAGAAAGAAAGAAAGAAAGAAAGAAAGAAAGAAAGAAAGAAAGAAAGAACAGAGCCCCAAGTGATTTCAGCTTGAAGTCATCAATATACCAGCCCAGCATTCTCTGCCTTAATGCTTTCATCTCCTTAACGCCTTCTTACTACACACTGTGTGAGCCACTGGCTGTGGATGAGTGGTAGAGAACACTAAAGTTAGAGAAGTCTCCAGTGACACCTGTGTTGGTCTGCTGATGATTATTACGTTTCGTTTTCTGATCAAAACACTTTCCCAATGTCTATAATGATCTCATTCAATATCACTAGCTATTGTCAGGCAAGCGACTCTGAGATTGGGGTCTACTAATAAATACTATGGTGCCTTCAGCAATCAATGGTTTCATACTCAATCATATAAACTCTCTCTCTCTCTCTCTCTCTCTCTCTCTCTCTCTCTCTCTCTCTCTCTCTCTCTCTCTGTGTGTGTGTGTGTGTGTTGTTGGGGGGTGTAGCAACAAGAACTAAACCTGGCTCTGGCTCTCCGTTCTATGGTGAGTTAGGGTTTTACTGCTGTGAACAGACACCATGACCAAGGCAACTCTTATAAGGACAGCATTTAATTGTAGCTGGCTTACAAGTTCAGAGGTTCAGTCCATTATCATCAAGTCAGGAACATGGCAGCATCCAGGCAGGCACGATGCAAGAGGAGCTGAGAGTTCTACATCTGAAGGCTGCTAACAGAATACTCACTTTCCAAATCCAAAGTCCCAAGATACTCTTCCAAACCAAAGCATGGTCAGGCCTATCACAGCAACACCCCAGATCCTGGTACCAACTTCTGTACTAGCCAGGGTTCTCTAGAGTCAAAGAACTTCTAGGTAGCCTCTATATAGTAAGGGAATTTGTTGTGGTGACTTATAGTCTTGAGTCCAACTAACTCAACAATAGATAGCTGCGGATGGGAAGTCCAAGAATCTCAGTCCCACAAGGCGAGTTGTTTCAGCTGGTCTTCTGTAGAAGTACATTACAGGGCTAGAGAGATGGCTCAGTGGTTAAGAGCACCGACTGCTCTTTCAAAGGTCCTGAGTTCAAATCCCAGCAACCACATGGTGGCTCACAACCACCCGTAATGAAATCTGATGCCCTCTTCTAGTGCATCTGAAGACAGCTACAGTGTACATACATACAATAATAAATAAATCTTTAAAAAAAAAAAAAAGAAGTACATTACAACAGATGTGCTGGCAAGTAAATGCAAGCAGGTGAGAAGAGTGAATCTTCCTTCTTCCCATGTCCTTAATGTAGGTCTCCAGCACAAGGTATGGCCCAGGCTGACCTTGAACTCAGAGATTTCCTTGCCTTAGTCTCCTGGGATTAAAGGCCTGTACTACCTTGCCTGGGCCTAAGCTTTTCATGGTCACTATGCCTCAAGATCTCCATGTCAAGATCCAGGTCAGAAACTTGCGTCTTCCAGCCTCAAGATTTGGATCACAGGTGGGCCCTCCGATTCTGATTGTAGTTCATTCCAGATACGGTCAAATTGACCAACAGGAATGGCCATTACATTCCCTTTGGTCGGGCTAGTGAGATGGCTCAGCAGGTAAGAGCACCGACTGCTCTTCCAAAGGTCCCGAGTTCAAATCCCAGCAACCATATGGTGGCTCACAACCACTCGTAACAAGATCTGATGCCCTCTTCTGGAGTGTCTGAAGTCAGTGTACTTACATATAATAAATAAATAAATCTTTTAAAAAAAAAAAAAAAACATTCCCTTTGGTCTAAATATGAATCACTGATCCAGAGCTATGAAACCAGGTTCTGGAGATGCCATCATGCAAGTAAGCCAACACACCCACGGTATCTTGCATTTTTACTTAGTGTGCAGCAATATTTACTTAAGCCAATGTGTAATGGGGAGTGTCCAGCTCAGCTTGTCCCACAAGTAGAATTTATCAAACCACAGAATCTTTGCTGGGAAAAACAAAAACTGTAAGCACCTGAGCCGACGGAGCAAGGAGTGCCTGATTAAGGATGAAATTCTTTGCCTTTCCCTGTTGGCCAGAGTTCACCTCTGCTTGCCTGGTGTAAGCTGGTGATTTCTTCTCAGGATAAGTCGAGCAGCAGCCACAGCTGGGAATGTTTCAGATCATCTAGCGCCCACTACAAATACACCGGCGGTCCCCCAGTCCACTCTCGGCTATGTCCAAGAAGTGTGTAAGAAGGGTACCGTTTCACTCAGCTGGGGTGGTCCCAGGCTGGACAAAGGGGGTGAAGCCTAGGTGAGCACTGGCTTTCCCCTCTCAGAGCTTCCCCACTGACACTGACACAATGTGACCAGTGTGCCATGTCTTCCCTCTGTGATGGACTATGTTTCTAGGAACTTTGAACTAAAATAAGCCCGTTCTCCTCGACATAACCCTTTGTCAGACATTTGGTTGCAGCAACAAGAGAAATAATTAAAACATATATGTTGAAAATGTCACAATGAAACCTATAACTTGCTCATAATCCCCTTGCCTCTGCCTTATGGGTGGCAGGGTTACAGCGTGCACTACCATACCTTACTCCTTGCTTTCAATTTGAGAGTCTAGACTCAGAGATGAGGGAGAGGGCTGTTTATAACTCAGTGGTAAAGTGTATCTGTATCATGTACAAGGCCTGGGTTCTAGCCCCTGCACCAAAAAAGAAAAGGTAGAAGAGGAGGAGGAGGAGAGAGAGGTGGGGAGAGGGAGGGGGAGGGGGAGAGGGAGAGGGAGGTGGGGTTTGCAGGTTTGCAGGCAGCAAGTCTTTGCCAGGAAACACTGCATCTAGGTGTCTGCTACTTAATTTGCTAACAAGCCCTTGATGGCCTCTAGAAGTGTTTATTTTCAGGCTCTAATCTGGGCTGAAAAATCACAAACAATGTTAAGGCTGGATAAATGATAAAAATAAGTGGTTTTGAGGTTAAGGATGTAGTTCAATTGGTAGAATGCTTGCCTGGCAAGCCTCCTTGGCAAGCACATGAGATTCTGCTGCCAGCAGCATATAAGACTGGGTATGGAATCACACATGTGCCATCTCAATATTTGGGAGATGAAGGCAGGAGGTCATCCTTGTCTACACGGTGAATCTGAGGCTAGCCTGGGTTGCAGGAGACCTTGTCTCAAAAAAACAGCTGGGGGGAGGGGAGCAGAAAGCTTTTCTACTTGAAGGGTATAGGATGGCTCTGGTGTGCTTTGTCTAATGCTTCTGGATAGAGGGCTGTTGACTAGCCCTGGCTTGCAAAGATTTGGCAGGCAGTTCTTAAGTATCTCCATATAAGTGATGGATACTATAAACCAATAAAAAGACTGCTCTTAGCCCCAAAGAACCCAACTCAATAGTTGGATGTAACAAAAGTACTGTGTAACCCCCAGCATGAGGAATACAAAGGTGAGAGGCTTGCAAGTCTGAAGCCAAGTCGGCTTCATCATGCGTTCCAGACAAGGCAGAGCCACAGGGTGAGACTCTCATTTAAAAAAAAAAAAAAAAAAAAAGTGCAACAGGATTAATTGAAAACAAACAAACAAAAAAACAAAAACAAAAACCTGAAGTCCGGGCACGGTTGTGAATGCTCTTAATCCCAGCACGTTAGAGGCAGAGGCAGAGCCAGACAGATATCTGTGAGTTTGAGGCCAGCTGACATACTTTCAAACCTATGGGGCAGGGCTTGACCTCCCAGTTGTTGTGGCCAACTGGATACGGACCAGGGCTTTGATTGCCCCCTTTCTCCCCTGTCAAGGCACAAAGTGGGGCTGTTTTTTGGCCTGCATTTTTGACTGGGGGGAAAAAAAAGAGTTCATGAAGCAAATCAGAGTTCAGGCAAATCCTTGACAACTTGAGCAAGTTGTACTGTGTGGAAAACTGCTAGCATGGGAGCTTTGTTCTCGCCCCAGCAGGACTTAGTGAAAGCTAGCAAGCACAGGAGAGTTGAAAAAGCGAAACCTCTAAAAAGAAATTAGGGCACGAAAGAGACAATTTCAAATGACCTGAGTAGTCAAAACGTAGATTACTAGCCCAAAGTCCAGAAGAAAGAGAAAACGGTGACTTCAATTTATCTGACTGGAGTCGAGATGCAGACTGAATATCTGCAAAGACACTGCCCCACCACGGAAAAGGCAGGCTAGGAGATTAAGAACACACTGGGATTAGAGAGATTTGTAGAGCATGGGGATGAGAGGGGATGTAGGGATCTGGGAAGAGGGACAGCATCTCCCTGGGCACTCACACATCTATAGAGCCTGCACCATGGGAGGTAGCAGGGACTGGCTGCTGAGCAGTTAGACGGGTGTAGAGAGCAGTGGACCAGGCTGAGAAGCAAGAGGCAAAACATCCCAGCAACCAGCTCAGGAGGAGGATGGGGGCGAGAGTGGTAGTCGCAGTGGCTGTTGAACCATCAAGACTGCTTCTAGATAGACATGGTGGTTCATGACTATACCCCAGTATGAGAGAGTGACGCAGGTAGATTGCCCCCAAGTTCTAGGCCAGCCTGGGCTACTCTGTGAGACCCAGAGTTCTAGGCCACTGGGCCATCTCTCCAGCCTCTCCACAGTTGTGGGCTTATAAAAGGCTACCATGGCTTCATTTTTATGGCATTCTGGCAAACATGAAGCCATAGTAGAGAGCACATCTGTGGCTGCCTGGGGAGGAGAGGGAATTCTCTACAGATGGGCACAGGGCTCTGGAAGGTAACAGAACTTTGAGTTCATAAACCCTGGGACCTTATTTAAGGGTAAATCTGATCAAACTCAAAGACAAATAAAAACCAAAAGCTCATTTAGAGATACAGACTGAAGTATTTATGATAAAGTAGAACATGGGAGATTAGTATTACAGTAACAGGGGAGGGGACAGTCTGGTTTGGGAGGTCCACATGGAGCAGCATTGACCCAAATGAGTAACTGTTGAAACTAGGTGCCAGGTACTTCGGATAGTTACCTTTACTTGGTATACACGTTTACACTGTTTTCAGAAAGAAAGGGCTTCTGTAGATTATCAGCAAATGCATCACATAACTCAAAACCAACAGAAATTCAAGTTAGTGCCAAAGGCAGTTTCTGTACAGTTTGTAGTTTTTATCTTTCATCTCTCCTTCAGAGGGCATAAGCAGAGCAGCCAAGGTTACCCCAGCTGAGGACACAAAGGATATCAATCACTCTTTTCCTGGGAAAGTTGGGACCAGGGAACCTCCAGTAAAGAAGCTCTTGTCAGCATCTGGTGGGTCTAGATGGTTCAGCGGCCACAGGCAAGTTAGGTAGGTCAGGAACTAGTCAATGACACAATCCCCAGTCCAGGGGAAAGTTGAAGGTGAGTAGGAGCTAACACTGGCACGTCAGGACTGTCCATCTTATCTGTGGGCACTAGCTATGTGGAGGTGGCTGTGTGGAGATGGCCTATCCACTTCATGTTTCCTCGCTCTGCCAAAGATCAGGAAATGCCAGAGGGAAGTAGGATTGACACCGAAGGAGAAAATGAAGAGGGACAAATCCAGGTAAGGTAAAGTGTTATCAAAGAGCAGGTGACCTTGTCATGGCCCCAAAGGCAGGCATGCATGCTGAGCCGAGCCTAAGGGACATGGGGTGCGTAGAACAGACTGGGGCAAATTAGAGCCCCAGGAAAAGGAAGCTTGAGTGGTAGTATTTTTACATGTGAAAGATGTGGGCATCCTGGGGCACAATTTTAGTCCCTGCACTTGAAGCAGGAGCAGAGCCAGCCTGGTCTACACAGTGAGCTCCAAGACAGTCAAGGCTGCCTGCAGAGACCCTGTCACACAACAAAACCAAACCAAGACAGACAAAACAACAAAAAAACCCACAACTAAAATAAATAAATAATAAATAAATAAATAAATAAATAAATAAATAAATAAATAAATAAATAAATAAATGGAAGAATCCAGGCATAGTGGTACATCATCCCTTAAATCCCAGCACTCAGGTGGCAGAAGTAAATGGATCTCTGTGAGTTTGAGGCCAGCGTGGTCTACATAGCAAGGTCCATGCCAGACAGGGTTATATAGTGAGACACAGTCTAAAGACAAAGGAAAGGGAGAGACCACACTGAAGAGATGTCCCACTGGGTCAGGGCGCACAAGAGAGATATTTCACTGGGTAAAAGTGAGGCTTGCTGTACAAGCCCAGTTACCTCTGGAACCAACACAAAGGCAAGAGAAAACTATTGCTTATAATCTATGTATATATCTAAACTCTCTCTCTCCCCCTCTGTCTCTCTCTCAGATGAGAATAAGAAACACAGGAAGAGAAAGAAATGGAAGAAAGCCCTACTCCTGAGATCTGAGGCGTGAGAGTGGGACCGGGGATTTGGAAGCAGTGCGAGAGTGAGGCTGGGATCCAGAAGTTTGAGCAAGTGCTTTTTTTAAGATTTTTTTTTTTATTATTTCATGTGCATCAGGTGTTTTGCCTACTTGTATTTCTGTGTGAGGGTGTTGGAGCCATTGAAACTGCAGTTACAGTTTTTTTTTTTAAGATTTATTTATTTATTATATTTAAGTACACTGTATCTGTCTTCAGACACTCCAGAAGAGGGAGTCAGATCTTGTTACAGATGTTTGTGAGCCACCATGTGGTTGTTGGGATTTGAACTCCGGATCTTCGGAAGAGCAGGCGGGTGCTCTTACCCACTGAGCCATCTCACCAGCCCTTCAGACAGTTTTTACCTGCCCAGGGGCTGCTGGGAATTGAATCCCAGTGCTCTGGCAAAGCAGCCAGTGCTCTTAATCACAGAGCCACTCTCTCCAGCCCTTAAATTTTTTTTAATTTTATGCATATGTGTGTATGTTTTGCACGAGTTTTATGTGCACCATATGCACACAGTAACCTGGAAAACCAGAAAAGAGTGTCAGATCCTCTGGAACTGGAATAGGAATAGGTGGTTGTGAGCCACCGTGTGGCAAGAAACCTGGACCCTCTGCAAAGAACAGTAAGTTCAAAGCCAACTGGGTCTGCATAGTGAGCTCCAGGCCTGCCAGGGATCCATAGACACCCTGTATCAAAACACAAAAGACACGAGCCAAAGCAGCAAGTGCTCAGCATGCATGCGTTTATTTATTTATTTATTTATTTATTTATTTATTTATAGATTTATTTATTCTATATATGTGAGTACACTGTTGCAGTCTTCAGACGCATCAGAAGAGGGCCTCGGATCCTCTTACAGATGGTTATGAGCCACCGTGTGGTGGCTGGGAATTGAACTGCAAGAGCAGTCAGTGCTCTTATCCACTGAGCCCTCTCTCCAGCCCAGAGTGCTAAGTACTCCTGCTGCCTGCATCCCACCACTCTAGCGTCTCTGGCCATTATGACCTGAAAGGCACAGCATGAAATACAGCCAGTATATAAATTGGTGAGATCAGCTGTCCACAGAGAAGTTCCGGACGAGACACCAGGAACAAAGAGTGTGAGTCTCACTAGCAAATGCCACCTTGAGAACAAATGATACTCTAGTTAAGGGACACTTGATGCTCCTCTGAAGTATGCAAATTTGAAGGAATTTCAATCTAGAAATATTTGGTGGTTCCCTAAATGGACTTATTGAAATTTTTCCATTCACACAGACAAGTTACTCATTTTAGCATGATAGGTGAAGCTGATCTCATAGTTATCTTCCAGCCTCTACCTTATATATGCTGGAGTTACAGTCATGCACCCCATACTTGGCTGGCTTCCTTCCTTTTCTTTCTTTCTTTCTTTCTTTCTTTCTTTCTTTCTTTCTTTCTTTCTTTCTTTCTTTCTTCTTTTGTTGTTTGTTTTGTTTTTGTTAGAAATAAGAGTATTTAGCAGGATGTGCCTAGCGTACACCTTTATTCTTAACAACAGGCTGATCTCTGTGAATATGAAGCAAGCCTGGTCTACAAAGTAAACCCATTTCGATCAATCAATCAATCAATCAATCAATCAATCAAGGTTTTAGCCTGGTATGGTGGCACAGTCCTGTTATTTCAGAACAGAAAAGGTTAAAGCAGAAAGCTTCTGAGTTCAAGTCTGTCCTGGGATGCATAGCAACCCTATCAAATAATAAATACATATATACATGCACAGATATGAAAAACTGGACTTTTGCTTTCAGTTTTTTAATACTTATCCTTTCTTTATGTGGGAATGATTTCTGGCTCAAATAATTTTCTTTCTCTCTGAAAAATTTATTTTAATATTGTTGTGTTCTATAAAAAAGATAAAGAAGGCAGGAATATGTCTGGTGGAGGCTCGGTATGGTGAGGGCAGGGAGGGGGAAACTGTGGGCCCATGCCCCCTGGGTACCAGCCATACGATGTTATAGTATAGAACAGAGTTTATTTATGGCATGGGGAGGGGAGTTGAGGGGGTAGTAGAGACAGAGAAAGGCAGACAGAGGAGGGGGAAGGGGAATGGGGTGAGAAGGGACAGAGGGAGAAGAGGGCAAGAGAGCAAGAGAAGAGGAGCAAGAGAGTGAGGAGGACCAAGCAGCCCCCTTTTTAGTGGGTCAGGCATACCTCGCTGTTGCCAGGTAACAGTGGAGCAAAGCCTAGAGGAAATGCTAACAAATATCTCTTATAAACAAGGCATGGTGGTGCATGCCTTTAATCCTAGCACCCTGGAGGTAGAGATAGTCAGATATCTGAGTTCAGGCCCAGCCAGATCTATAGAGTAGAGTGGGTTCCAGGAGTGCCAGGGCTACAGAAAAAGCCTATCTCACCCACCCACCCACCCACAAATCTCTTCTAAAAGGGGCCAGCAGGTAAGGGAACTTGCTACCAAGCCTGATGTCCTGACTTCAATCCACAGACCCAACATGATGGAGAGAGAGATTCAACTCTGCAAGATGTCCTCTGACCTCCACATATGCACCATGGCACTTTGCATGTTCACACACACACTCACTCACACAGGAAATAGTAGAACACTATTTAGTAATAGTTTTTAGAAAAACTATTTAGTAGTTTTTCAAAGAATGGCTGTGGGAGCTGGGAAGACGACTCAGCAGTTAAGAGCACTGGCTGGACCTAAGTTCAGTTCCCAGCACACGCACATCAACCAGCTCACAACTGCCTGTCACTCTAGCTCCAGGAGCTCCAGCACCCTCTTCTGGCCTCCATGGGTACCCATACACATGTGATACAAGATACACAGATTCACACACATATGCATAAATAAAAATAAATCTTTAAAAAAAATCTCTGTGAGATATGTGAACCACCGAAATTTCCTCTCAGTTTGAAATGAAATTTTCAGGTTTTTTTTCCTTCATTTTGAAGAATAACTTGGCTATTTATATATATAGAAATGTAAGTATGTAAACTTCTTTCAATAATTGAAGGGTTGGAGATATGTGTATATGTGGTATGTGTGGCAGGGGATGCATGCATACATGTGGTAGAACACTGGTTTAGCGTGTATTAGGTTGTTGTTTTCAACAAAATCCCAATCTTTGATTTTACCTATGAAGACTCAGGAGCCAGATGCTGGGGTGAGTGCCTCCTAGCTCAGAGAGGCAGAGAAAGCACCCAGCCGACCTTCCTCCTCAGCTGATAGCTCAGAAAGATGCTCTCCTTCTCCACGGCCACCTCCAAATCCCTTCAAACTGAAAGTAAACTGCCGTCTACTTCCTGTGCTTTTCTCTATCCATCCTGTGCTTTTCTCTATCCATCCGTTTGGCCTTCCTTGCTCTCTATGGGTTTTCTAGTAAATAGCACAATCTTGGGGTTCACAGTGTGCTCAAATATCCTGCAACACACAAGTACACCCCTGAATTTGGATCCTAGCATTTACATAAGAAGCAGAGTAAAGCAGCATGCATCTGCAATCCCAGTCCCGGGGAGGCAGAGAGAGGTCGATCCCTGGAGTTTACTAGTCAACTAGCCGAGCTGAATTGGTGAGTTCCAGGTGTAGACTTCTAGCACCTGGGGACATGGAGAGTGAAGTGGCCATCTCAAGTCACTAGGTGGGACTTTCAGTGGAGGGAGGGGAACATCAACATACCCACAGAAACTTAAACCCAAAATTTATCCTGCCTTCAAATGTGTAAAGATAAAGATGGAGTGGAGATTAGGGAAGGGCCAACCAATGACTGGGCCAACATAAGACGCACCCCACGGGAGAGAGCCAACTCCTTGACACTATTAGTGATGCTCTGCTATGCTTGCAGACAGGAAGCTAACATAAATGTCTCCTGAAAGGCTTTATCCAGCAGTGGATGGAAACAGATGCAAGGACCCATAGCCAAACACCAGGCAGAGCCCAGGGAGTCTTGTGGAAGAGTTGGAGATAATGTTGAGCAAACTGGAGGGATCAAGGATACCACATAAAGACCTACAGCCCACTAACCTAGGCTCACAGTGGCACACACAGTCTGGGCCACCAACCAGGGAGCATACAGGAACTAGACCTAGACCCTCTACTTATTTGTAGCAGATGTGCAGCTTGGTCTTCATGTGGGTCCCTAACCATCGGAGCAAGTGCTGTCTCTGACTGTTGCCTGCCATTGGATCCCCTTCTCCTAGGTAGACAGCCTGGTTGGGCCTCAGTGGGAGAGGATGCACTTAGTCCTGCTGCGACTTGGTGTCCCGGGGTAGGGTGGTGCCCAAGGGGTGTGCCTCCTTTTCTGAGGAGAACGGGAGGGTGTAATGGGGGGAGGGATTTATAAGGGTGAGACTGGGAGGAGAGGAAGGGAGCTTTGATCTGGATGTAAAATGACTAAATACATAAATAAATTAAACAGGGAAAAGAAGTAGAGATTGTCCTTTAAGTTGAACTTTTGTGTTTAAAATGATTCTCTCTGTGTCTGTCTCTGTCTTTGTGTGTGTGTGTGTGTGTGTGTCCAAGATTGGGCTAGAAAGCAAACAGCTTTCTGAAACACTAGAACCCATTTCCTCCCCTACAACTTCTCTTCCTGTATTTTACTGTTGTTTTAAGAAAGTGTCTCACTAGTCAGCCCAAGCTACTCTGGAACTTACTATGTAGATTAGGCTGGCTTCGAACTCATGATCCTCCTTTCTTAATTTCCCAAATACTGGAATTCAAAACAGGAACCCAACATGGCTGACTGGTTGGTTTTCTCCACAGCTAGTCCAGGATGGCCTCAATGCATTTTAGAGTTGAGGCTGGCCTTGAACTACTTACTGATCCTGCGGAAGCTCCCCCAAATCCTGGAGTACAGGCATGCACCACCTTCCTGGTTGGTATTTCCTTTGAATCTATGGAATCTGCATTTCTAGATACAATAATCTTGAGTATCTGAGAAAAAACCTGCACATATAGTGAACATTTGTAGTCTTTTTATAGTCATTTCTCTTTTAAAAAAATAGCACAAAACAACTATTTGCATAGCATGTATACTGTACTAGGTGGTACACAGGAAGTCAGATGTGTGCAGTACTCAATATCATGCTATTTTACATAGGAACTGGAACATCCGTGGACTTTGGTATCCACTAGTGTCCATGAGACCAACAATTCATAGAAACTGAGAGACAAGCCCTCGGACTTGCCGTGTAGCTAAGGCTCACCTCACACTCCTCAGCTTCCTGCCTCATCTAAGTGCTACCCTCATGGTAGATGTATACAACCAAGACATGATACTAATTCTTAAAAGTTCAAGCCATCTGTTATATAGAACAGCATGCATTTTAGATTTGTACCATGGCTTTCTTCATATCCAGAGTAAGAAACCTTTACCCTGCTAACACAAGTCCCTTGATTTTTGAGATATTACTTTCTTTCTGGAACAAATATTGTACATTTATTTTGTTATCTGCCAAAGATCTGGAGTCAGTGAAATTTGCAACAGAATACTTGTTTTTCTGAATAGGTCATAGAATTTAGAAACCAAGGTCTGGGGGACAGGTGTGCCCCAAGTTCCAGATCCTATCTAACTCACAGAGATCTGCCTGCTTCTGCCTCCTGAATGCTAAGATTAAAGGTGTGCACCATCTTGCTCATATGTTTTAAGACAGGTCTCCCTATGTGCCCCTAACATTAATTTATAGGCAAATAAGTGTGTGTGTGTGTGTGTGTGTGTGTATGGGGGGGTGATGAGATCTTGCGAGGTTGTGGAGGCTGCCCTGGAATTCACAACTCTCCCATCTCTCCTTTTGAGTGTTAGCATTACAAGGCCCATTCTAGGAATCTTACAAAATTATGGTAATCAAAATAGTGTGGCCAGGCATTGGTGGTACATGCCTTTAATCCCAGCACTTGGGAGGCAGAGGCAGGTGGATTTCTGAGTTCAAAACCAGCCTGGCCTACAGAGTGAATTCCAGGACAGCCAGGACTAAACAGAGAAACCCTGTCTCAAAAAACAAAAACAGTATGACCTGGCACTGGACAGACATAACCAAAGGGTCAGGTCAAGTGTGTGGAGAGCGCCCCCATCACATGTACTGCGGAACAAGTACATACCTACCTGGGAAAGGAGGAGGCAATTCTACCTCTGGAGAGACACATGAGGATGACCACTGTGCAAGTTTCAATGGCATGCTTTGTAGTTCCAGCCACTTGGAAGGCTGGAAAAGGACTGTTCAAGTATAGAGGCCAAGAGGCCAGCCCAGGCAACACAGTTAAGGCTTGGTTTAAAAAACAAACACAACTCCAAGTGGACCACTGAATTAATACAAGAACTAAAATAAACAGGGATCAGTCTTTAAGATCGGATTAGTGGTGGCACAGGCCTATGATAATCTCAGCACTTGTGAGGTGGAAGCCTGAGGATCAGGAGTCATCCCCAGCAACACTATGGACTTTGACATCAGCCTGGGCTGCAAAGTGAAAGCCTGCCTCCAGATACCTCAGTATCTATCACATGCAAGCTTCTCCAACCCCTGTCTCATTTGTGTGCTTGTTTGATTCAGGCTCTCACTATGCATTTTTGCCTACCCTGGAACTTACTATATAGACCAAGCTGGCAAGAACTTGTGACAGTCGTCCTGTCTCTGTTTCCATAGTGCCAGGGCCAGAGGCAGGCATAACAATCCAAAATTTAAAAATAGGTCACAGGGTCTGGAGAGACATCTCAGTGGTTAAGACTAGTAGCTGGGCTTCCAGAGGGCCAGCATTCAGTTCCCAGAACCTTCATGGCAGCTGACAACCATCTGTAACTCCAATTCCAAGGGATCAGACCCCTTCTGATGTCTGAGGGCTGAGGCGGGCAGCCATACTCCCAAGGATATTGTATGAAGCAACATGAACGTTCAACAAGAAAATCAGTATACAAAATGTGATCACATGCACTCGCGCGCGCGCGCGCGCGCACACACACACACACACACACTGCATTTGAAAGGAAGAACATCCCATCACAGTAAAATATAGATAAACCTTGAAGACGCACTCAGTGAAGTCAGCCAGTTATAAAAAAGACAACTACCATTTGATTCCATCGCATGATGATGGGCTTACTCAAAATTTTAGAGGCAGAAATTGGCGACAGTGGTGAGCAGGTCAGCATGGTGTGCATAGGGAGTTTCAGAACAGCCAGGGTTATACAAAGACAGTCTCAAAAAAAAAAAAAACAAAAACAAAAACCGAGTTTCAACAGAACTGTGTGTAGCTGCAGTAAACAAACACGGAAATGGTGTTAATTTGTGTTTTGGGAAAAAAAAAAAAAAGAGCTGACAATGACGGTGACGCTCAGTGATGAGCCCCTAGGCTCAATCTCCAATCTGAGTGGTCAACCCCAGCCCACCCACAAAAGGGACAATTTGGGCAGAAGAAAAGCGAAAGCAGAGAGGCTCAAGACTCTGAGGCATCCGACAGATGTCTGAGTCGGGTAAACCTGACTGCTTAGCTTCTGCGGTCCGGCGACTACAGGAGCCACTCAATCGCTGGGATCGGGACAAGATCCCGGATTGGAAATCTTCCGTACGGATGAGGGACGGGCCAGCCCGGGCGGCGATTCTGGTCGTGCTTTCCCATTTTAGGTACTACTAGAAACCAGGGTCGGGAACGGAGATTCGGCTCCTCGGCTGACCAGTCTGGAAACCGCTAACCCCGGTGATAAACGACAGAGCCCCGTCACCAGGATGATCCAGGAAGCTAAAGTGACAGCTCGCGGCGAACCGGTCTCTCCGTATTCTAGTTAACCGACCCCCGGAAGTACCGCCCCTCTAAAGCCACTTCCGCCGGCTGTTCTCGCGAGGACTTGGAGCGCTATGTGCCCTGGGTTAGGCGGAAGTCGGGCCTCTTTTTCGTGACGCCTCCCAGGCGGCCGGCTGTGTCAAGATGAAGGTAGGCGTCCTCGGCTGGGGCCGGGTCAGGCCGCTCGAGCCCCGGCACGCGGCACCGCCTCCGCCCCAGGCTCGCCCAAGTCCCGCACTCAGCGGAGAAGGGTCCGAGGCGGGAGGGAGCTCACCCTGGTGGCCCAGGGACCCTCGGGGAGAGCGGATGGCGGTCGATTGCCGCGCCGCCACCGCGGCGGACGTAGCGCCATGGCGGCGCCCGGCTCCGGGCCCGGCACGCGCGGGCGGCCCCGCGGCTCTCGAGCCCCCCTCGCCACTCTTCGTGAGGGTCGCCCCGGCGCCGGCGCGGCGTGGGGATCCGAGCCTCGGATGCCCCGCTCCGCCCGGGAGCCGCCTCTAGCCGTCCTGCGCCTGGGTGGCCGGCGAGGCGTAGGTCCCTAAGGTTCTCTCTGGTCCCCCTTTTAAAACCGTAGCTGAACATCTCCTTCCCCGCCACCGGCTGTCAGAAGCTCATCGAGGTGGATGACGAGCGCAAGCTCCGCACCTTCTATGAGAAGCGCATGGCCACGGAAGTGGCCGCTGATGCGCTCGGCGAAGAGTGGAAGGTAAGGCGGTTAGCGGCATCGTTGTCCCAAGTGCTGTTGGGTTTGGCTAAGTGTCACTGGTAGAACCAAGTTTGCCGAGAGGACTTGCTTCTCTCTTGCTTGCCGTATGGAACTCGGGGTCTTAAAAAAGCCCTTCCTGTTCATGCTGTTAAAACCCAGGTAGTTAGGAGGGTAAGTCAGAATGGAGAGATTGCTAGCTGACCGTAGTTGGGGACAAAACTCGAGTGGTTGAAATTGGTCTGTTATTCTCCCTAGTGGGGTGATGAGCGTAAGAGGTTGAGAACCCGTACTTAGTAGATTAGAACTGAACTAGTAAAGTGTTATTTTATGTTCAATGCAGGGTTATGTGGTCCGGATCAGCGGTGGGAATGACAAGCAAGGTTTTCCCATGAAGCAAGGTGTTCTGACCCATGGCAGAGTGCGTCTGCTGTTGAGTAAGGGGCATTCCTGTTACAGACCAAGGAGAACTGGGGAGAGGAAGCGCAAGTCTGTTCGCGGATGCATTGTGGACGCTAATCTCAGTGTTCTCAACTTGGTTATTGTGAAGAAAGGTGAGGCTTCTGTTCAAGCTTGTTTGTTTGTTGAGAGAGATCTGCCTCCTAGGTAGTGGGGCATTGACCGATGACCTTGCTTCCTAAGTGATAGATTCAATGTCTGTATTCTGGTTGTTTCTTTAAGGAGAGAAGGATATTCCTGGACTGACAGATACTACTGTGCCTCGTCGGTTGGGACCTAAAAGAGCTAGCAGAATCCGAAAGCTTTTTAATCTCTCCAAAGAAGATGATGTCCGCCAGTATGTTGTCAGGAAGCCCTTAAACAAAGAAGGTAACGGACTTAGGGGTGTATTGTGCTACCGCTGCAGCTTTGCTTGGCCAGAGTGGTTTACCAGGTGTGTTCATGGCCTTGGGATTAGGAAGGATAAGGATTCTGAGATTATGAAGGTATTTTCATTTTAATACATTTGAAAATCCTTGAAAGCACTTGGTGTAGGGGGTCAGAGGACAACTTGCAGGAGAGGATTTTGGAGAGACCAGGTTCTAAGTTGGTAGTTTGGATTACAGAAGAAACACTTTAATTTACTGATGAATGGTTCAGTAAATTAAAATTTTCATCTCTGGGACCTAGATTATGAAAGTCAGGAGAAACAAAGAAAAAATACATGCTATTTGTTAGGCAACATTCATTAATGAAGATCCATAGCATCAGTTACACAATGTTAATGTGTCTGTAGGACGTAGCTTGTACGTGAAATGCAAATAACTCAGGACTATTGACTTAGACATGTATTAGAGTGTGGTACTAGAGAAAAGGTGTAACTTAGTTGACAAGAGGTTTAAAAAATGGTCCATTTCCCCTCGTGGACAGTGGCTGACCTGTAGCAGAACTTGACTATCCCAGCTTATTTTACAAGGGTCCATGAGCTGAGATGACAGCAGGTTTCTGTTCCCAGAGAAGCCTGTAATGTGGAGTAAGTGTAAATTCAAAAGGCTAAAATGAATTTTTAAAAAGTTCTGATTGTAGGCAGTCTGTCTAAAAATAGGATCGAAGCATAAATGATGAATTGAATGGGGTAGGAGTATAAGAATGCAGACCATAGGGTCAGAGTAGTGCTTGAAAAAAATGTTTTGAGGACAACACTGCATAGCCATCCAGCATGGGTGCTGAGAAGTGATTACTCATCTGGATTTTTAGGTAAGAAGCCCAGGACCAAAGCACCCAAGATTCAGCGTCTTGTTACTCCACGTGTCCTGCAACACAAACGCCGGCGTATTGCTCTGAAGAAACAACGCACTAAGAAAAACAAGGAGGAGGCTGCAGAATACGCCAAACTTTTGGCCAAGAGAATGAAGGTAAGACAGTGGTGTAACAAAAGAATGCAGGAATGCCATTGGATTTGCATTTTTCACCAAGGTAAAGCCTTAACTGTAATTTTTTGGTTTTGTTTAGGAAGCCAAAGAAAAGCGCCAGGAACAGATTGCCAAGAGACGTAGGCTGTCCTCGCTGAGAGCTTCTACTTCTAAGTCTGAATCCAGTCAAAAATGAGTCTTTAAGAAGAACAAATAAATGATGACCTTGAATCTCTTTCATTGGCTTTTAATACTGTAACTAGATAAATGATGGGAAAGATGAGATAGAAGAAGGAATATATTTATAGGACTGCTAGAATATGGGGAAAGTGGTTATTTTCAAATTATATGCATCCCTACCCCAATATAAGTAACATTTGGAGATCATTAAAATGTAGAGTGGCATAGAAGAGGCCTTAAATTACTGCCTAAGAGTGATGATTCCTTTAAAGGCCTTTACAACACTGTGCTTTTGAAACTTGTTAAAAAGATTACTTCTGTCTCAAAAGGTATCACCCATGCACTAGCTGCCCCCCCTGCCCCTGTAATGTACTGTAATTTTTACAGTGGCAATGGCCTGTTTGGTTGCATTCTTGGTGAATGGTAGTGGTAGGGATTAAACCTAGGCCTCAATCATGCTTCCCAGTCCCTTCTACTGATTTGTATACACCCACTGAGCTGTGAAGGTAGTTTTGGTGTGGATCACAAGTTAGAGCCCGTGTAACAAAGATAGGTTGTTTTCTCTATCTTGTTTTTTGTTACACGTGATTTCACAGGTGTGCTGCAGACAGTAAAATGGGAAATACCCTTCCAAGGACCTGCTATTGATTTTGTCTTGGGGTGGGGGTTCCAAGACAGGGTTTCTTTGTTTAGTTTAGGTTATGCACTCTGTAGACCACACCAGCTGCAACTTAGGTCTGCCTGTCTGCCTCCTGAGTACTGGGATTAAAGGCATGTCTTAAAATTGCCTGACAGGTTTAGGAATTCTAATCCAGTAGTTAAGATACTTTTGTAGCAGAAGAGTTAATAACATAACTTGGGTGTTAGGGTACCATTCATAGGTATTCCAAAAGAAAAGGCTGCAGGCCACCAGGAACAAAGCCACCTGTTGTAGTGCACAGGTAATACAAATCACCTGTTCTCGAATGAGAGCCTTTTTGTAAAACATTCCAGGTACACTGGGTCACTGCCATTGGTAGCTCCGTTATTCTGTCCTATGTCACATGCCAAGATCTAAAATGACTGAAACCAGTAGTATTAAGTCCAACATAACACTGTTCGGTGTTGAAGGGCATTGTACTTCTGGCATTGGTGAATGTCAGAGCTCCTAACCTGTAGGACTTTCACATCTTGTCTGCTTGTCCGGTAGTTGCTGCCTGGACATGTTCTCAGGCTGACTGCCACCTTTGCTTTTGTCCACTTATCTTTATATGACATGTGACCCATTGTGCTTTTTTGTTTCTCTATATCCTGGCTGGCCTCCCTGAGTGCTGCTGGGTGCCAACATTCCTAGCTTTGACTGTAAAATAGGATCTTTCTAGGGCAGTGTCGGGCTGGCCTGCAACTCACGTAGTCTGCCACCATGAATGGAAAGAGCAGGATCTTAAGGTATACGAGGTTCAAAGTGTAATGTAAGCTGGTTCCCTATAAAACAAGTTCAGAGTAAAACCCAAAACATTGTTTATATATATAGTGTGATTAACTAGGCAGGCCCCAAGTTCTAGCCAACTCCCATATAAACCAATACTGTTAATGTCTGCTGTTTTGGGGAGGCAATAGCAGGCCTGGTATATACAAGTGAGTTCCAGAGTAATATAGTGGTTTGCAACTTACAACCTCTACTGCCTGTAACACCATGAGAGGAAACCTAAAAGCAAACAGGACATTCCCTAAAAGGCATACTGTGGCACGAGCTAAGGTTTCACATGTGACCCAGAGATCATCTGGCTTACTACAATTGTATAAGATACCTCCTGCCTAATTGTAGGGATGCAGTAACAAAACATTATTAGATGACTTGATTACTTGGAAGTACAACCATAAGCTAGATAAGTGATACTGCCAACCAGGAAGCTGCCTCAGTTTGGTATAGCCTGTGATAAGTCACAAGTGTCAAAAGGTGTTTTGCTAGGCAAAATTTAATTTTGAAGATTACTTTTAGAATAAGAATTAACTTTTTTTCTTAAATGTTCATTGGTGATTTGACAGCATGCATGTCTGTGAGGGAATTATTCCATGGAACAACAGTTAAACGATAGTTGTGAGCTACCATGTGGGTGCTGGGAATTGAACCCAGGTCCTCTGAAAGAGTAGCTAGTGCTCTTAACCACTGAGCCATCTCCAGCCTTAATTTTTAAAGTTTCCCATAGGTGAAGGTACCAGGACTTTATTTTTCTTAAAATACTTATCAGCATGTGTGCCTGCATGCAAGAAGAGGGCTTCAGATCTCAGTATAGATGGCTGTGAGCCACCACGTAGTTGTTGGGAATTGAACTTGGGATCTCTGGAAGAGAGTTAATGGCTGAGCTCTCTCCAGCCCCTGCCCCACTCCCCTTTCTCAGAAGAGATGGGCCTCACATGCTTGAATGTTGCAGTAGGACTAAGCACATTCTCTTCTGAGGCCACACAAAGCAGCTCAACTAGGGGAAAGGGATCCAAAGGCAGGTAATGAGAGTCCAGAGACAGCCCCTGCTCCAATTGTTACGGGAACCACATGAAGACTAAACTGCACATCTGCTACTATGTACAGGGAGCCTAGGTCTATCCCATGCATGCTCTTTAGTTGGTAGTTCAGTCTGTGAGCCCCCATGTATTGCTGAATATTTGATCACACTGAATCCCGAGATTGTTATGGTGTGGCTCAGCTCTTAGCACATGAAGGTAAAGTTTGTAGAAGGAAACACCCGTTTTTTTGTTTTTTGAAAAAAGAATTATATATATACACACACACTGTAGCTGTCTTCAGATACCAGAATGTATTGGATTCCATTACAGATGGTTGTGAGCCACCACTGTTAGGAACTGAGCTCATGACCTCTGGAAGAACAGTTAGAGCTCTTAACTGATGAGCCATCTCTCCATCCCAAGGAAGCACCCATGTTTAAAAGCAATGTCTAGGGCTGGTGAGATGGCTCAGTGGGTAAGAGCACCTGAGTGCTCTTCCTAAAGGTCCGGAGTTCAAATCCCAACAACCACATGGTGGCTCACAACCATCTGTAACAAGATCTGACGCCCTCTTCTGGAGTGTCTGAAGACAGCTACAGTGTACTTACATATAATAAATAAAATCTTTTTTTAAAAAAAGCAATGTCTAATTGACAAAGTGACAAATCAGAGAAATGACAATAGGATATGCCCAACTCACCAGGAGAAAGGGAAACTACTTTTAGGGGGCAGTGCAGAGAAAGGCAGTTTTACTGGGACAGTTATAGAATTAGAACAGATTGCTAGAGTTTGAGGCCACATAGAACAATTCATGAGAAGCCGAGAGAAAGAAGCCAGGGTTGGGGGTGGGGTGGGGGGAAGAGATCAAAAACAACTAGGAAGGCATGAGGTTATTCAGCAATTTCACAGGCTGAAAACATTTTAGGTCTTGATTAGATTGTATGGAGGCTACAAGTTATAGGACTAGGCCCAAGTTAGCAGGCAAGCAATAAGCCTCAGAGATAACAATTACACCAGGACAATAAGTTGCTTTTACACCCACGGACCAAGGTTAGTTAACTCTGTAGGTCTTGTGGTGGTCTTGAACCCTCCAGCTCCTTCAACCCTTCCCCCAGCTCTTCCAGTTTCCTGAGCTCCGCCTATCGTTGGGCTGTGGGTCTCTGCACCTGTTAAACATCAGCTGCTGTCTGAAGGAAAGCAGAATATCATTAATAGTGTCAGGGACTGGTTCCGGTGGGTCTCAGGTTGGGCCACTCATTGATTAGCCCTTCCCTCAATCTCTGCTCTGTTTTTTTCTTGCACATCTTATAGGCAGAACAAATTTTGGGTTGAAGGTTTTTTGGGTTGGTTAATGCCCCCCTCCCTCCACTGGAAATCACACCTAGCTGGCTATAGGAGGCCGCCACTTAAGTGTCCATATCTCACATGTACTAGGAGTCTCAGGGTTGTGCCCATAGACTCCTGGGAGACTCCTCCATTTCTGTTCTCATCCAAGCCCCCCCCCCCAATCTGATCCCCACTCCTGTTCCCCTTCCTATCCCCTTTCTCTATCCACTTCTGATGTCTGTTTTTCCTTCTGAGTGAGATTCAAACATCCTCCCTTGGGGCCTAGTTACTTACCTTCTTTGGGTCTGTGGTTATTCCGTTTTTATGGCTTATATCCACTTTGTACATTTTTTTTAAAAGGTCTCCTATAGCCCAAGCTGGCCTCAAATTCTGAATCCTTAACTCTCAAATTCTGGGATTTAGTTGTAAGCCACTAAATCCAGATTACTGTAAATGTGGCTAAGTACCTTTCTATAAAGGTGCTAGAGAAAGCATTAAAAAAAAAAATAACAGCCAGGCAGTGATGGTGTACACCTTTAAATCCAAGCCTGTTGTTAAGCAGGCTGATCTCTGGGAGCTCAAGGTCAGCCTAATCTACAGAGCAAGTTCCAGGAAAGGTGCACCACCAACACTCAGCTTTTTTTTTTTTTTTTTTTGAGACAGGGTTTCTCTGTGTAGCCCTTGCTGTCCTGGAACTCACTCTGTAGACCAGGCTGGCCTCAAACTCAGAAATCTGCCTGCCTCTGCCTCCTGAGTGCTGGGATTAAAGGTGTGTGCCACCACGCCAGGCTTCTGTGACTATCTCTTAAGTTTGGTAAATAAAGTACTTCAACAAGTAACACAGACCAGAAAGAAAAAAAGATCCCCAAATAGAATTGGAATAGCCAACCCTAGAGATTTGAGCAACTTTAGAAATTCAACAGACACCAAATTTGAGATTTTTCTTTTTATTCAACTTTAATTTTATATACATAAGATAATTTCAAAATCTGTTGGGTCAATAGATGTTAAGGTATAAGCTGTAAAAATATATATATATTTGAAAATGTAAAAGATCCAATTTGAATGTAAGAAAGCCTTTAAAAAATTTCTGGTAAAACTTTTAACACTCAAATTCGGACTAGAATTCTGCAAAGTCAGATTAACAACCTTTAACGTTGAAATGTTGGTACATAATTTTAAAAAATGCCCACCACATTGAAGAGATTCATGTCATTAGTGTGTACCACATTGAGGTAAGTTTGTCAACCAGTTTAGTCATCTGCACTATTACTGTAAGTGCACACATAACTACTGGATTTTTAAACCACACAGACAGCTAAGGCAAATTTGCTGTTCTTAAATGGACATTTTATACAAAAAGTACAATTTATGTCAAGGTGGGTGGGGCATGTGAGGTCATGATTCTTAAACCTGGCAACAAGCTCAATAAGCTTTAAAGTTTTTAGACCTAATTGATTCAACCTAAAAAAAAAACCCCAGTATTTACAAATACACACTTTTTATTCACAAGCATATAAATCAAAATATTGTACAAGAATAAAACTTATGTGCAGTGCAAATTCTCCATCCCACAGGTTTTATCTACCTTTGTATCTATTTATTTATTTACGTATTTTGTGGTACTAGGAACTGGACCTAGAGACTCATGTATGCTAGGCAAGTGCTCCACACTGAGCTACATTCCCACATCTCCTTTCAAGTTCTTGAGACAGGGCTCACTAAAAGTTGTTCTGGCGGGCCTTGAACTTGAGATCCTCCTGCCTCTGCCTCCCATGAAACCAGGATTATAAAAAAGTAATCAATATCAACAAGTGGCCTGCCCGAATAAAGATTTTGGAGTCAAAGACTATTCATTAGTATTTTAAAAGCATGTTCTGGATAATTTTGTTTGCTTACAAAGATTAATTTCATTTTACCTATTGGATTCCAATGAAAGCATTGCAGATTACCTTAGTATTGGAAGAAGATGGAAGGAGCACCTGGATATCTAAGATATAACCTATTAAGCAAGATATTACATAATTTAAAAGGCAAAGATATAAGATTTTAAGTCATAGGGAAGGCAGTTGTTAAGAGACTTAGATGTTTTTGGAACTGCTGACTACAAACAAGTATAGTAGTCACTGACTGGGCAATGAGGCCTACTTCAGAAAACTGCTGCAACATGCAACCTCAGCATTTTAATAAATAGACACCTATACACACACTGACTACATAGCCTTGTACATACAATCATACACAGTTAGTCTTATTATTCAACTATTTCATGTCTTTTGGTTAGGCAAATTTAATTTGCCATTCCCTAGCTGAACAGCTTCAATAAAAGCAAGTTTTCTAGAAAGATGAAAACTTCCATTATTTCTTTTACACATACTGTGTGAGATGCAAAAATAGTTGTGTTGATTTTCAGCAGAGGTGGGGAAGTAGGTCAGGAGTCTTCACCATCAATAAACCTCCAGGAAGTGAGTGCTGTTGTACATTCTGAGAAGATTCAGTAGGAGTTACAGTTCTTTGTATTTCATCCCCAGAGTTACTTCATTTTAGCTTTCACCAAGTTACAATTTGGGAAGAACATAGAAAGTTTTCAGACAGGATCTATTTCCCCAGTACTCAACCAAAATTTGAAAGAATATTTAAATGAGAGGTGCTCCAAAACACTTCCTGCACCACTCCACACTGATACTGGGTGGGGCATCAATTTTCTGTAACTTTTCAAGAGTCTCTGAAGACAGACTTCTGTATGCGAGTCCATATTCATTGTCAAAAGCCTCTGAAAGACATTTTCAAAAATGCAATTGTAATCTGTTAGTGAAACAAAATCTATGTTCTTTAAAAAAATTATACTGGGTCAGGTGACACGGACTACCTTGCTTATTTAAGTTGTGATTATTTAATATCTTGTTATAAGTTTTTAGGGTAGAGTGGAGTAGGCAATACAGGGCCGCAGCATTTGTGTGGAGATCAGAGGACAATCTGAGGGACTCAGTTCTCTAGTTCCAGCATGTGGGTACTGAGGATGGAACTCCGGTAAGCCATCTCACCTGCTGTCTTATTTTAAGACAGTTTTACTAGTATAGAGTCCCGCCCCACACACTGCCCTCTGACTTGTGGTCCTCCAGTCTTAGCCAGGTGCTGAGATACAGGCATGTGCACTGGGCCCAGCTGAAAGCAGTAGTCTGTTTTACTTTTCTTTTTAAAGAAAGGTTTTACTTTAGCTTATAGTTCCAGCGTGACAGTCTGCAATGGTGCAGAAGGCATGGCATGACATGACAGCAGGTGTAGAAAGCTGTCCAATCACACGACAACCTTTTTTTTTTTTTATGTATTTATTATTATATGTAAGTACACTGTAGCTGTCTTCAGACACACCAGAAGAGGGCATCAGATCTCATTATAGATGGCTGTGAGCCACCATGTGGTTGCTGAGATTTGAACTCAGGACCTTCGGAAGAACAACGACAACCTTTTAAAAGGGAACTACTAATACCAGCCACATTTTCTTTTCTTTTCTTTTATGCTGATGAATGAACCCAGGTCCCTGTACGATAGGCAAGTGATCTAACACTCCCACCAGCTCCATTTAAAAAACAAACAAACAAACAAACAAACTTTAACTTCAAAAATAAAACTGAAATTTTTATTAATTAACTTACCAATATCAATGTTTTCTCTCCCAAGAGACACTAACGATAAGAAAAGGATTTCTCTGTATAAACTCCTATTAAAAGAAAAAAGAAAAAGATTCTGAAATAGTCAGCAAAGCAACAGAACGCATACAGATGGAATGTTGATTTGGGGGTTTCTTCGTGACAGAGGGTCACTCTAGTCCAGGTTGGTCAGGAACTTACTGTGTGGTTAAGACTGGACTCAAACTCTTGGCCATCTTCCTGTCTTGCCTAAGTGCTGAGACTACAGATATGAACCATTATAGCTGGCAGTGCACAGTGAAAACACATCCAACTCTATACTTAGCTAATAGCTATATAATTATTTCCTGCTTTCATGTTAACACCTCAGGTATGTGAAGCATCTATGAGGAAACTGGTTGAATGGTACACTAAACTTTATATTATAAAAAAATCCTCTGAGCCTTTAATTCAAATTTTAAACTTTTAACAAAAGTTAAGGGGGTTGGGCGGTGTGGCTCTATCACACAGCCCTGGCTGAACATGTACAAGGCCTTCTCTGGGTTCGAATACCAGTATTATGGCTCTAGGGCTGCAACACAGTGGCACTGTGTTTGTCTACCATGCACAAGGGCCAAAGTGTAACCCTTATCTACCAAGACAAACATTAAAAAGCATCAATGAGGTGGACTTGCAAAATGAATTTACTGTCCTGGTAGCACATGCCTGTAATCCCAGCACTTGGGTGATAAAGAGGGGATGATAAGGAGTTCAAGTCCAGCCTATATCAAAAAATAAATTAGGAAGCAATGCAAATTCTAATTATGCCTAATATGAAGCTTTCTTTAGACGCTTCAGAAACAGTAAAATGACATTCAAACCCTTTTAGGCATGCAAACTATAGGTGCAAGTTACTCTTGAGCCTTCAAAGTCATCTCAACGTCAACAGTTAGATGCTGAGTACCATTAGTTGTCAGTGTGAATTCTTGTTCTATCACTTCTGAGGTCATCAAAAGGGCTATGAGTAATAAGCCCCCAAAATTTCCCAAAAACTCTGGGAATTTGTGTGTGGTGGCACATACTACTGATATCAGCACTTTGGAGGTAGCTGCAGGTAGACCTCTGTGAGCGCAAGGCTACCTGGTCTACACACTGATTCCAGACCACGCAAGGCCACACCGAGAGAACTTATTTCCAAAAAAGAAAAAAAGAATAGGACTCTGGGAAAATTCATAATGTTTGATATATGCTCCATTTCCAAAGTTTGCACAGTAAAATTCACTTAGTAAAGATGAGAATGTGTACAGATCCCAACAAAAGGATAAATAAATAAGGAAGAGACTCACATCTGAGTTCTTTTTTTTTTTTATCTCTTTTCTAAACCAATTCTACTTCGAATCTCATAATCTTTTTATTTAACAAGAAAAAACTGTGTCGTCATCACAGAATGGCACATACATACTTATGTATATAAAAATTTAGAAATTAACAGATCTCCAGTGAAGAGGAGAAACATTTCTAAAATATATACCATGTACCTTCATTATCTATGACTTACCTTACTAAAATATTTAACCTATACTCATTGTACATTTGTGATGAGATATGAATGCATATATTTGAATAGCACTTATTTCTTTTATAATCAGAGGTATTACATATAACATACATGCACATGTGGCCTGGGCAGGCAAAGCAAGCCCCAGAGAACCCCTTCTCGGTGCCTATTGGGATAATCTCTTGTGCACTGTATATGAAGCATCACCCATCTCAGAGTTTTGTAAACATCTCCAACACCTTCTGACTGATTTAATGAAGAGTTGATGGCTTCCAGCAAGGATAGGTGGTATTCTGGGGAGAAAGGAATGCTGGGAAAGAATAACGTGAGAGATTCACCAGCTAAACTCAGAGGAAGAAGCAAGTCTTGGTACTCAAGAGATAACCAGCTATGTAGTAGGACGTAGATTAGTATAAATGGGTTCAATATAAGTATAAGAGCTAGTTGGGAACAAGCCCAAGCTAAAGCCAAGCTTTTTTTTTTTTTTTTAAGATTTATTTATTTATGTATATGAGTACACCATTGCTCTCTTCAGACACACCAGGAGAGTGCATCAGATCACATTACAGATGGTTGTGAGCCACCATGTGGTTGCTGGGAATTGAACTCAGGACCGCTGGCAGAGCAGTTGGTGCTCTTAACCACTGAGCCATCTCTCTAGCCCCAAGCTTTCATAATTAACAAAAAGTCTCTGTGTTATTACCTGGGCAGCTAGCAGGCCAGAGACAATCAGACAACAAGCAATAGGTTGGCATTGGTTGTGGAGGTTGCAGGTGAGTGGGACCCAAGTGTGTGAGCAAGGGAGAGCTAGCCCTGATACTTGTATGCCATGAAGTGGCAAGGATGAGACGCCACCCCACCTTGTCCTTTGCCACCTACAGCAGGCAGAAGAGATGGCCCTACTGGTATGGGCATGGGTGAGCCAGCCCCAAGAGCATGAGAGCCAGCTCTCTTGCTCTGCCACTTGTTGGCTGTTGCCTTGGGTGAGCTAGCCAGGGACAGTGCTGGGGAGCTTGCCCCAGTGGTGTGGATGCTAGAGAGCTAGCCAGCTGATCATCTCAGCTACCACCCAGGTCCAAATCTAGGACATTGAGTTGGCCCATCTATGAACTGCTGGAACACATAAAGAGGCTAGTCCTGAAGATCCAAAGCTGCAGGACCTCTATGACACAGGGGAACAACAAGATATCTGAATGGAGTCCTGATGAGGATTTAGCATTGATAGAGTAGCAGGAGCCAGAGGCCTGGAACCAGACCAATTACTCATTGTAATGATCATTTGAAACTAAAGAAATGTGGGGGGCTGGTGAGATGGCTCAGCGGGTAAGGGCACCCAACTGCTCTTCCAAAGGTGCAGAGTTCAAATCCCAGCAACCACATGGTGGCTCACAACCATCCTTAACAAGATCTGACTCCCTCTTCTGGAGTGTCTGAANCAGCAACCACATGGTGGCTCACAACCATCCTTAACAAGATCTGACTCCCTCTTCTGGAGTGTCTGAAGACAGCTACAGTGTACTTACATATAATAAATACATAAATAAACAAAAGCTGGTGATTTAAAAAAAAAAAAAAAGAAATGTGGAGAAAAGGGTATACTGTGTGTCATATACTGTAGGATTCATTATCACACAGTACAGCTTCTACAGTACTGTGAGATTCTACAGTGAGATTTTTTTCCCCTTCTGGCAGGGAGATTGCAAGGGTGGAAGGCAAATAAGAAGGGACAGGGAGATGAGTGGGATTGGGTGTATGATGTAAAAATCACACACACATACACACACACACACACACACACACACACACACACACACACACACACACACACACAATCAATAAAATGTTAAAAAAAAAATGCCATAAAATGCTAACTCAAGTGGAATCAAGTGAAAGATAGTGAAATCGTTACCTTTGTCTTTTGGTGCCTGGCTTCATTTGCTGGGAAAGCAGGTTGATGGGCTTAAGAACATCATTCTGCTGAATACTCTGCCTGATCGTCTCAACTAAAGCGCTGGCTGCCTGCTGCTCCTCTGACAGAAGTGACGGGTTCTTCTCAGAATCTAAAGAGCACACATGGTGAGTGAGTTTTCCAAGCAGTAACAAAGTTTCCAGAGCTGTGTCACCTATCCTTGTCTACTCAATATCACCTCCCACTTGCCAGTAAAATCATGTGACAGTGTGCTTACTAAAACTATTTAATTCATAGTTAAAAGTTTTATTAGAAAATAAAAGTCATAGGATGGGTGGTGGCTTTAATCTCAGCACTTAGGAGGCAGAGGCAAGTGGATCTCTATGTTGAGGCGAGCCTGATTTACAGAGTCAGTTCCAGGACAACTAGAGCAAGACAGAGAAATCCTCAACCTCCCCACCTCCCCAAAAGAAAAATTGTATGTGCTTACATACAATATAATTTCTAAAACGTAACCATGAGAAAGAACTCTTTACCTGTTTATGCCACTGTACTTTTCATATTAAGTATTAAGAGAGTTTGACCTTATATTTACTGACTTCATAGGTTATAACAGTGTGATGAAGTGCAGTTGAATCTTATGCAAACATTAAACATGCATAAATGTATAAAGTATGTACTTAGGCTGGAAGAAAAGGATGCTTTGATGCAGATAATTTCAGGACTTTTACCTACCATTAGCATGAGATGAAAATACAATCTAATAGGTTCTTGGCTAGCCTACTCTCACATCTAGTACTTGTTATAGAATAATGTATTTCTCAAATAACATAGCTGCCAACTAAACTAATAAACTTCTAATTTTCAACCAAACTAACAGCAGAGCTCTCTATCATCACTGGCTCCTTCCTACTGGTTAATCTCAGATGTGATCTTTATACCAACAGTGACTTTAGAGGAGAGTACAAATATGCACCACCATTCCAGTTCATTCAGGCACCCCTTTTGAGATAGGATCTAGTTATGTAGTCCAAATTGACCAGGAACTAGCAATGTCTAGGCTGACCTTGAACTTGTGGTTTATCTACCTGCTTCAGCTTTCTGAATGCTTGAATTATGGGCATAAACACCACCATACCTAGCTAAGGAATTTCTGTGCTAACACAAAGCTGCTGCTGCTTCTTTCTTCCTTTCTTTTATTAAAATTTATTTACTTTATGTATATGAGTACACTGTAGCTGTCTTCAGACACACCAGAAGAGGGCATCAGATCCTATTACAGATGGTTGTAAGCTACCATGTGGTTGCTGGGAATTGAACTCAGGACCTCTGGAAGAATAGTCAGTGAGTGCTCTTAACCACTGAACCATCAGTCCCTACCAGTCATCTCTTAGAAGCTATGGGCACAAAGATTCCAGGGGAAACAGCAGATGAGAAGCAGCCTCTTTGCAATGCCATGGATGCCAAAAGTCAAAGGATAGCCTCTTCTGCCGACAGAGGAGGGCAGAACATGAGAAATCTGAGCAGAGTAGACAGGACAGCTGAGAAGGAAAGACTAAAGTGACAGGGAGAAGCCAGGCTGCCAGGAGGGGGCGTCTCATCCAAAATATTATTTATCTCCTTTCTCCTAAAACAACTCTTGTCTTTCTGTCCCCTTGCTTTTCATCCTCCCTGCCTCATTCTTCTCACTCATTACCTGTATAGTTCATAACTTCTTTTTGCCGTTTTCTTTGCACAGGTCATCAGTGGTATAGTAGCTGGCTTCAATTGAGTTTAAGTGTATTTCTGTTTGATTTGGTCTGATGCTTTTGTTATTATGGTTAATTTTCCCACCTGAGTGGTAAAGATTGATCCCTGAAGGGAACACTTCTCACTAAAACACATAAATAATACCTATCGGGAGGACAGCCATACTGATAGATGTGCAAATTTCAATACATAAAAACAAGAAAGGAAAAGATGGCAAAACCAAGTTATTCCGCCACTGCGAAGTCTGACTCAAAGGGATCTAGGAAGACACAAGTCAAAACTTGCCTGTGATATGGTGCAAAAAGTTGTCCCCAAATAAAGACAACAGAAACACCATACAACAAAACAAAACAAAAGGTCCCCAAAGTACTGTGAATCCTCTAAAAGATCTTAAATTCTCAATTACCAAATTCAGATACACTGAGGTGGTAAAATGCTGGATAAAGAAAATCTAAAAGCTTATCTCTGAAAAGGATCAATATTTTCAAGGAGAACACAAACAAGCAGATGAGCCGGGCAGTGGTGGCCCTCACCTTTAGTCCTAGCAGTTGGAAGGCAGAGCCAATCAGATCTCTATGAATACGAGGTCAGCCTGATCTACAGAGCAATTTCTAGGACAGCCATGGCCATACAGAAAAGCCATGTCTCAAAAACAAAGACAAAATAAAACAAAAAAACAAACAAAAAAAGCAGAAAATAATTTTAAGACAAATTTAAAAAGTCAGCAATATAGATGAAAAACTGTCAACATGGATGAGAAATTAAGATTAAAAAAAAACAAAACAAAACCAGCAATGACCGGGCGTGGTGGCGCACGCCTTTAATCCCAGCACTCAGGAGGCAGAGGCAGGCGGATTTCTGAGTTCGAGGCCAGCCTGGTCTACAAAG
>NC_034595.1:38794169-38802979 GCF_900095145.1 Mus pahari | reverse complement strand
AACCATCTGTAACAAGATCTGACGCCCTCTTCTGGAGTGTCTGAAGACAGCTACAGTGTACTTACATATAATAAATAAATAAATCTTTAAAAACAAACCAAAACAAAACAAAGCCAGCAATGATAGAGATGAGCTGGGTCAGATGACAAACACAAAAGACAGCATCCTGTCAGCAGAGAGGGATACATCAGAAGAAAGAAGATCGAGAGTATGGAATAGGGACAGGTTGGAGAAATGTTATATTCAGATACCAATAAAGGATGGATGGATGGATGGGTAGATGGATGGGAGGGTGGTAGGTAGATGGCTCAGCAAAACAAAGTCCTTGCTAAAATGTACTTCCTAAAATGTAGGGAAATAGATATCCAAGCACAAGAGGCATTTAGAACCTAGACAGACATGACTATCAAAATAATCCTCCATGACATTTTTTTTTATTTAAAATACCAACTACAGGGAAAAAAGTAAAACACACACACACACACACACACACACACACACACACACCCCCCAAGACAGACAGATAAACTGAAGTGAAAACAAGTCTATATACACACCTGAGAAAGAAGACTTAAAGCCAAAGGTAGCATAAAGGTTACTTTAATTATCTAGTGAGTGAGTGAGTGAGTGAGTGAGTGAGTGAGTGAGTGAGTGAGTGAGTGAGTGATTGTATGTCTATGTGTATACACATGTATGTGTGAGGACCATGCACATTTGGAGGTCAGAAGTCAACTTTTGGGAGTCCATCTCTAGACTGAACTCTGATGGCCAGGCTTGATGGTAAGAGCTTTAGCTGTTGAATCACCCTGCCAGAATCTTTTGTCTTCATCTGTTCATTCATTCGTTTGTTCCATTCACTCATTTATTTGGTTCTCTGAGATAGAGTTTCTCTATGTAGCACTGGCTGTCCCGGAACTCGCTCTGTAGACCAGGCTGGCCTAGAACTTGCCTCTGCCTCCAGAGTGCTGGGATTAAAGGCACTGTTTTGTCTTTTTTAAAGATAGTGTCTCAGGATGGAGAGATGGCCTAGTGGTTAAGAGCACTGACAGCTCTACCGGAGGTCCTGAGTTCAATTCCCAACAACCACATGGTGGCTCACAACCATCTGTAATGGGATCTGATGCTCTCTTCTGGTATGTCTAAAGACAACTACAGTTTATCCACATACATAAAATAAATAAATCTTTAAAAAAGAAAAGAAATTTCTTTTAAAGACAGCGTCTCACCATGTAGTGAATCCTGGCTAGCTTAGAACTCACAAAGATCTACCTCTGTATTCCAGGATTTAAGGAATGTCCTGCCAACAACCCTGTCGTTTCTTTAATTCTCTTTTACTTACTCAAGTTCCTCCAAGAGACATACAGAGGTTCTCCTGGTTCCTGATGAAGGTTGATATTATCCCACAGCAGTTGAATATACACCAGTTTGCTGTCCTGGGACAAAGATGAAAGAGGAAGCTAAAAGAGATTAACAAAATTAATTTTCCAAATAAAATATTACCAGCAATAAATTATAGACTCAAAATTAATTTTTATTAATGCCTGATGACAAACTTATTATTTTCTCACACATATCTTTTGTTTTTCTGACATTAAAAGACTGGATAGATAATTTGGTAAATGGTACAAAGGCACAATGATGTAATCATCATTACAACCAAGTCTCTTACTTTTATGAAGTATCTTTTTTTTTTTTTACTCATTACTTGTTAAAATAAACAAGTCAAACAGGGGCCTGGTGTCTCCCAAAGTTCAGTATTACCAGCATGGGCTTTGGGAGGCAAGCAGATGGAGTGATCTTAGTGTAATCACTAATTAGAAATTTACCTTACACAAATACTTCCCTAATTTTTAATTATATTATCTGAAAATTATGAATAACATCTTTCCAATAAGATAGCTGTGCATTTTTCAGGAGAAAATATAGCTAATGAGGGCTGGAGGGATGGCTTAGCGGTTAAGAGCACTGAAGGCTCTTCCGAAGGTTCTGAGTTCAAATCCCAGCAACCACAAGGTGGCTCACAACCATCTATAATGAGATCTGATACCTTCTTCTGGTGTGTCTGAAGACAGCTACAATGTACTTACATATAATAATAAATAAATCTTAAGAAAATAAAATATAGCTAATGATAAAAGCTTCCTTTTCTAGCCACCAGCACAGCTAGACAGAGCAACCTAAATCCAGGGCATACTGACACACACATGTGGAATCACTATGTACAACTCCATGAGCTCTAAGAGATCAGACACTCTCTTGCTACCAATTTTCTCCTCACTGCTGGCTGGGATGTGACTCTGATAGCCTGAAGACAGAAGTTAGTCATCTTAGACTAGAAAACCTTAAAAATGGAGAACACACACAGCTAAGAAAAAAAAAACACAAAACCAGAAGACTCTTAGTCCAAACACTACCACCCGATCCAAAGTTTCTGCTCCTCTGTAAAGCCCCTGCTATCTATCTGGTTCAGTAGCCTGAGGTTCAGCCTACAACTAGAGCAGTGCCGTCCCAGTGCAGATGTACTCACCTGCACACCTTCATTACAATGCTCAGAGGTGAGAATAAGGCCTGGCAAGTTGCTAGGAAGGTCCAAACGTCTGAAATACCAAACCAGGTTCCAGAAAATGATTGGATGTTGATTGATGAATGAGGATGTATGAATGACCTGATCACCTTCATTTTCTAGCAAAGATTCAAGTTCCTTCCGAAGCACTAGAGGACTCAAATAGGGCACAGACACAGGAGGAGGATTGGGTCGCTTGCCTAGATGGTCCTTTAAAAATAGACAAAAAGTGGACATTATCTAACTCTGTATGCTTGCCAGTATAATCTTTGCAGTGAGATTATACTTCTCTATCCTGTTAAAACTGTTATTTCAGGGCTATTATTATATGTAGTAAAACATGTTAATGAACCAAAGCAGAGAAAGCCACTAGATTATACTTAAGCTAAACTTTATAGGCGAAAATTGATAATCTATATTCAACAGACTCTTTCGCAATGCTAAAAGGTGGAATAATTTTTTTTCTTTGTTAGCTAGGAGTTGTGGCTGGTAGAGACAGACTGTTCCAAGTGTGAGGCCAAAGTGACCTATTGAATTCAAGGTCAGCTAGGACTAGAAAGAAAGATGTCTCAAAAAGGCAAAAAATTAAAAAAAATTTTAATTTAAAATTTAAATTCATGTTTTAAAAAAAATGTGAAAGTGTAAAATCCAACATGAAGGCTCACAACCTCAAAGTAGCTATTTCAGAGGCATAAAAGATATATAAGCTGGGCGTAGTGGCGCACGCCTTTAATCCCAGCACTTGGGAGGCAGAGACAGGTGGATCTCTGAGTTCGAGGCCAGCCTGGTCTACAGAGTGAGTTCCAGGACAGCCAGGGCTATACAGAGAAACCCTGTCTCAAAAAACCAATCCCCCACCCCCAAAAAAAGGTAAGAAGAGATATATAGACTTTGGGTCTGGTTAATTTTGGCATCTAATATTTTTTATATCCAAGTTTATTTTAAATTTAATTTTAGAATTAAATTTAAAATTAAAAAAGTTAAATTTAGAATAAAATTAAAACAAACAAACCCTGAAGCTAACTACATTTCTAGATTCAAATGCCAATTTGTAAGGTTGCAATCAACCAAATCAGGACTGTGGAAACCTCTCATACCTAACTGGGAAAAAATAACGGTGCCTGAAATTTAAAGACTAAAGTGCCCCAAGCAACCAAGCAAGGCTGACTTTACTTTAACCTTGATGCCTAAGACCACACTGTGCCCCAGAAATACTTCTGACACATCTTTCATGATGAAAACTCAACAAAGACTGAATATCCTGATGATTCCCTAGTTTAGGGTATAGTATTGTGATTATATTTGTTAAAGTCATCATTTACAGATACCTGCTGAAATATTTATATGTAGGATAGACATTGCTTGAAATTGCTTTCAAAATTATTTAGGTATAGAAGTTAATAAGGATTTTCATAAAACAATAACCCAAAAATGGCCATAAACTAAAAATTACTAAAGGTAGCTGTTGGGTCAGGAGTCTTAATAAGCTGGGTACAGAAGTACACACTACTTAGATGGCAGAGGCAGGAGAATTCTGTGAATTTGAGGCCAGCCTAGTCTATATTGTGAGACCTTGTACATTTTTGAAATTTTCAATACTAAAGTCTAAGCTGGGTGTGGTGGCACACGCCTGCAATCCCAGCACTTGGGAGAGCTGCATAAGGAGCCCCAAAATTTGAAGTTAGTCTCATTTACATACAAAGTTCCAGGACAGTCAGAGCTGCAGAGCTAGATCATGTCTCAAAAGCCAAAACACACACACACACACAAGTACATTTTCCATTTGAAAATCTTTCAGTTTCTTTATAGATTTTTTTGGGACAGGCACGCACCATCATACCTGGAAATTTTTTATGTTCCTATGTGTTTGATTATGTGCAGCACATGATACTGAGTGTCTCCCTCAACATTTTCTACCTTATTTTGTAAGACAAAGTCTCTCAGTGAACCTGGAGCTCAACAATTCAGCCTGGCTGATTGACTAGCAAGTCCAGTAATAATCCTGTCTCCATGTCCACAGTGTTTGGATTATTGGCATGGACCATCCCACGTGGCTTTAACACTGGTGCAGGAGATCTGAGCATGCTTATGCAGCAGCATTTTAATGGCTGAGTCATCTCCCCAGCATGAAAGGATCTTGCCCTGTAGTCCTGCCAGGCTTAAAATTCACAAAGATGAATTTAATCCTCCTGTCTCGGCCTCAAGTGCCACCAAAAAATTGTACCTATCACTTTTCACATGACACCATGAAATTGTGGGATGTTCCAAGCTATATTACACAAGTATATGGTGTGGCTATAAAAGTACATACCACATCTTCCTGTAGACTATTTGGAAGACTGACTGTTGAGACGCCATGAAATGGTCGCTGGGAGAAGTCGATATTCTGCAGAGGACCTCCAACACTATGACTTCGAGTCAAAGATACATTTTGCTTAGATAAACTGTTAGGCACAGATGAAACTGTCACACTCTGGACATCAACATTGGTTTTCTTTACTTCATCACTGAAAAAAAATGAAGCAATGCTAGTCATGAAAAACATCCTAAATTCTAGAAAGGTACAGTATTTTCTACAGTGGATTTAAATGGCATGCATCCCGAGGACTGGCATCTGTTAAAGACTAAATGTGGGACTAGAGAGATGGCTCAGCAGGAGCTCTTCCAGAAGTCTTGAGTTCAATTCCTAGCAACCACATGGTGGCTCACAACCATCTGTAATGGGATCTGATGCCCTCTTCTGGTGTACTTACATACATAAAATAAGTAAAATTGTTAATACAAAAACAAAGCATGCACTTCTGATAACAATTTTTTTATATCTATACATAAAAGACTTAAATGTGAAGCTGGAGGTGTGGCTCAGTGGTGGGGCACTTGTCTCCTGAGGCTTGCTCAATCTCAACCATCTCTCTCTCCATGGAAGCATTAAACATTTCCCAAGCATTCTCCTAACCCTGGTCAGATGGTGACAGGTATGCAAGGACATGGTATTAACAAAACTGTCTATTCAGCTGTTTTATTTCACCATAACTTCATCTTTATTAAACACAATCTCTAAGAAGTACTTGTCCATGTAAGTAAATACAGATTTGCTGGGAGGTTTTTAATTTATACCAGGCTACAATCTAACTAGAAACTGAGATAGGATATTATTTACACTGGCAAGGGGCAGGGATGGGACAGTCTGCACTTGAATTTATAATCTTCCTCATTCAGTCATGTACCACCAAGCCCAAGCAGGCTGTCTTTAGATGCAGAATGTTCATAGGAATACTTAATTTCTCTTCTTACAGTGAACTCTATGAACTCTTCAATACCTTGATTCGACTGTAGAAGTTGCTTCTTCTGTTATGGTTTCACTGTGTTTTGAGAAATCCATAAAGCTAATCAGGTCAGGTTCTGCTGAACTGGACATAGGTTTGTGTTCAGAGGGCTCACTTGCTGATGGAATGCTGCCGCTTTGTAAACTGTCGCCAGATGTACTTGGTTTCAAGAAAAAGCTAAGAAAGAAACAGAAAGGGGAAAAAAGGCTTAAAACAAATCTCCAAGTCTAGGTTAGCTCAGTAAGTAAGCATGTTTGCCATGCAAGACTGAGGACCTGACTCGGATCCCTGAAACCCACAGAGGAAGCAGACAAGCAACTCTGGAGAAGTCGGCCTGTGACCTCCACACACACTCCTGTTTCTGCATATATACAAACATACACTCATATCTACAATATATATGTTTTATTTTATTTTGAGACAGGTTTTTTTTTTTTTTTTGTGTAGCCCTGGCTATTCCTGAACTCACTCTGTATACCAGGCTGGCCTCCAATTTAGAGATCTATCTGCCTCTGCCTTAAAGATGTAAGCCACCACCACCAGGCTTACAATATATTTTTTAAAGCAGGGTCTTCGTGTGTAGCCTTTACTGGCCTGGAATACAGTATGTAGACCAGGCTGGCCTCCAATCTCTGATCTCTGTGACACCAAGTGCGTCGCCTCCAGAGTACTGTGATCAAAGGCATGTGCGACCAATTCTGTTTAAATCCCCATGTCCTCAAATAATCATATTTAGATTCACTGCTTAATAGTAAAACAGCATTAGCTGGGAATCCCCAGGGACACGTTCCCTCCTCAGATGCACACCTCTGCTCTCCTCCCACTTTCCATCCTAAGATCTGCAAATAAGAGGGCTATGGTGCTGACTGCTGACACTGTGAAAGAAAACAATGAAAAAGGAAAACAAGACATTCCCTAATTTAAAAAAGTCATGGGCTGGGCATGGTGGTGCACACCTTTAATCCCAGCACTCAGGAGGCAGAGGCAGGCAGATTTCTGAGTGAGTTCAAGGCCAGCCTGGTCTACAAAGTGAGTTCCAGGACAGCCAGGGCTATACAGAGAAACCCTGTCTCGAAAAACCAAAAAAAAAAAAAAAAAAAAAGTCCTGGAGGCTGGAGTGATGGCTCAGCACTTAGGAGCATTTGCTGCTCTGCAGAGGACCTGAGTTTGGTTCCCAGAGCCCTCATGGTGCCTTAACAACTCACCATAAAACTCCAGGCCCAGGGATATTCCAGTGCTCCCTGGGCACCAGGCAGACACACAGTGCATATACGGATGTGCAGACAACAAAATACTCATACATATAAAATAACTAGAGGCTGAAGCAGGAAGACGTTGAGTTCAAATTCAACTTGTGCTGCCCAACAAGATCTGGTCTCAACCACCCCCAAAGCAAACACAGGAAAGGGTATGAAGGCAGGCAGGCTTGAAGGCTGGCTCCAGCAGTGTTTTAGGCTGACCTTGCTGGGCACTGGGTAACCTATAAACTCAGTTGTTAATTTATGTTGATCTTTAATTTTTCATAATGACACGTTTATAGACCTCCATGTTGTGTTCTTATTATTTTCATCTTCTCTTTGCATCTTTCTCTGGGTAAGACTGGGTGACAGTAGGGCCATGCAAAGGACATTATCTGAGGAAATGATAAATGTTTTACTCTTGATAAGGGTTTGAATTCCACTAATGTATACATTTATTCTTCAAATGATATATTTTACATTTGCCTATTTTACTGAATGTAATGCTAAATAGTAGTTAATGACAACTCATCTTTAAATTAAGAAGTAATTAACATATTTACTTTGTATCTATTTAATTCAAACTAAAAATACTCCACCATTCATACTCAGGGGCTCATTGTGAGCCAGGCACCACTGTGCTGACCTATCACCTTTCTTAGCCCAGGGAAGCAGCCAGGCTTACAGCTGTCCCAGTTCTTGCTTCATCTTGTCCTTCAGCATCTCCATATCCTAATACGGATGTATACATAGTTATGGCAAAGGACACCAGATCTCAGCAAGCTACTACACCATGGAGGTTGAAGGAGGTCAAATGTAGATTCTAGATTGGTTTTGTTTGTTCGAACTATCTTTAGCAAAATATACATCAAATGAGAACCAAAAGGTAAAAGAACATGTGGAAACAACTGCCAAACAAGCTGCCCATCATTTGATGAATTGAAGTGCGCACAGCATTTGAGTATTTATGGGAGTTGATGGTCTTTGCATGTCCCACATATCCATGGTAGATGTCCTCAAGATACCCCTGCTCCCATACCTGCCCAGCTGCTGCTCCTTGGTTTCTCCCCTCCTGAGTAGTTCTTCTCCCACTGTATCTAATCTGAGTAGATAAATATGAACACAGCAGAAGTGATGAGATATCACTTCCAAGTCAGTTTACAGTACACTTCTCTCCATCTCTTTTGAGATCACTTGATCCAGGTGAAAACCAGCTACTATGTCAAAAGTAGTCCATAAAGAAGTCTAAGTGGTAGGATTGCGGATTTAACTCAGTGGTACAGTGCTTGCCTAGCAAGTACAAGGCCGTGGGTTCAGTCCTCAGCTCCAGATTTAAAAAGAGAGAGAGAGAGAGAGAGAGAGAGAGAGAGAGAGAGAGAGAGAGAGAGAGAGAGAGAAATCTAAGAGGAACCTATAAATCAGAAAAATGTTCAGATTTTTCAAGATGCGAGAGCGGGAAAAGAATATTCAAATCAGATCTACAAAAAGAAAAACTCATTAGAAAAAACAAGAGAGCCGGGCAGTGGTGGCCCACACCTTTAATTCTAGCACTTGGGAGGCATAGGCAGGTGAATTTCTGAGTTCAAGGCCAGCCTGGTCTACAGAGTGAGTTCCAGGACAGACAGGGAAACACAGAGAAACCCTGTCTCGAAACACACACACACACACACACACACACACACA
>NC_034595.1:38776177-38794152 GCF_900095145.1 Mus pahari | reverse complement strand
AACAACAACAACAACAACAACAACAACAACAACAACAACAAACCCAAGAGATGACTTAAGATGACTGCCTCAGTATAAGACAAGGAGGGGAGAAAGGAAAATAGGCCTCTTGTTAAAAGAACTCAGTGGTGACAGAAAAAGAACTCTGCAGCTAGCCCAGCTCAGCAGCTTTGCATGGGGCTCCCACAAAGGAAAGCACCAGCAGCCAAGCCCACTGCTGGGAACCCAAGAGGGACCCCTAACATCCAAAATCCCATCCTACTCTCCTTCCCAAACACAGCAGGCTGGAATTCTGCAGGATCTCATCTCAGCCTTTGGGGTTTCACCTACAGTCGATCTCTAGAAACAAACAAAACGAAACAAACGGAACAAACAAACAAACGTGAGGGAAGCAGGAGCCCCCAAGGCTCATGCTGTGAATACAGAAGTTTGATAAGGCAGTCTGAAGCTGAGCAGTCCTCAGCACTGTGAACCCCAACATTAGCAGGGAAAAACTACGTGGATCGCAGGAAGGTTGTGACTTGGTAAAAATGGGTGGGAACACCCTCTAAACTAAGGAAGAAATACTGAATGAGAATGTAATCCCTACTTCAGTTTACTGAACATAATATCCACTTCAGTTTACTGCTCATTTGTATTTGAGTATTTTAATATTCATTTCTGTTCTCTATTTTATATACATTCTTTCATTTTTTCTCCTCTTAGTATGAACACTTTTGTATTTTAGGTGTTTATGTTATACTCGTATTCTTGTTTCATTTTGGAAAAGCTCTTATGTCTGACAAAGTTACCACAAGGATAAGAGAATCATTACCCTGAAAAAAAAAAAAAAAAGTAAAATATATAAAGAAAAATTCAGCAAGGAAGCATAGACACTAAAAAGAAATCAAACACAAATACTATATATGAAAGAATAAATCAAGTACCACAACAGAAAGCATCACCAGATAACACTTAGCATGAAAAAATCAGGAAGAGGACAAAGTTGAGTCAATACATATACAGAGAAAGACAGAAACTAATGAAAAAATTTCCAAAAAGTTGGGTACACATAAGAGACCAAACTTAAGAATTCATAAAATAGAGGGCTGGAGGGCTGGCTCAGTGGTTGAGAGCACTGACTGCTCTTCTAGAGGTCCTGAGCTCAATTCCCAGTGGCCACATGGTGGCTCACAACCATCTGTGGTGGGATGCCCTCTTCTGGTGTGTCTGAAGGGAGCAACATACATAAAATAAATAAATCTTAAAAAAAAAAAAAAAAGAACTCATAAAATAAAAGGAGCTGGATAAAAATCTAAGGACTTAAGACCAGATATTCGATGAAATTATAGCTATGAATTTCCAAAACCCAGAAAAAAAAAAGAATAGATATACAATCATACATGTGGCCAGACACACTTCTTCACATATATCACAGTGATGTCAAAACACAAATCTGGGCGCTGCAGAGATAGCATGAAGTTAAAAGAGCATCTGTTACATGTGCAAAATAACAATGAGTCTGGTTTCTAGCTCTCACATGGAGCAGATCACAACTGCCTGTAATTCCAGCACCACAGGATCCAACACCCTCTTTTGCCCTGCATGCAGACAGACACAGACAGACACAGACAGACAGACAGACAGACAGACAGACAGACAGACACACACACACACACACACACACACACACACACACACGCGCGCGCGCCCGCGCGCACATGTGCGTGCACATGTGCACACACACACACACACACACAATCTTAAAACAAACAAACCACAAAGCAAAGTAACAATACTAAAAGCTATAAAAGAAAAACACTAATTGAAAGAGAAACATCAGAATAACATCAGATTTGTCACCAGCACCCCTAAAAGTCAGGAAAGCATGGAATAATTTATTACAAATCTTGGAAGTTAAATACTTGTCAAACAAAATTTCTTTTTGCAGACCCAAACTTAACCAATTAAACAAGAACAAAACCAACAACAACATGGAGAAGTAAGACTACTTCAAAACAGAGCAGGCTTAGCAGTTAAGAGTATTGGCTGCTTCTTCAGAAGACCCAGGTTTGATTCCTAGCATCCACAACCAGCATGAACAGCCGTAACTCCAGTTCCAGGGGCTCTGATGCCTTCTTCCAGCCCTGGAGGGCACCAGATACACAGGTGCTACACAAAGATACATGTAAGCAAATTTTTATACACATAAAAGTAAACTAATTATTAAAAAAAAAAAAAAAAAAAAAAAAAAAAAGAGTATCTCGAGGCAGGCGGATTTCTGAGTTCAAGGCCAGCCTGGTCTACAGACTGAGTTCCAGGACAGCCAGGGCTACACAGAGAAACCCTGTCTCGGAAAACCAAAAAAAAAAAAAAAAAAAAACAAGCATCTTAAGACAAACACAAGTCAAGACAATTCATGACGTTTTAAGCCAGCAGTGCAGAAAACTCTTAAGGTAGTGAAGGAAGACAGTTTCCCACACAAGGATGCAGGACAGTACATAGTCCATAAATACAACGGATGAACACAAGAGAGCAGGGGAGGAATCAATCATGCCCAATACAGCAAACCAGTGAGCATCCAACACTACCAACAGTGAAAAGAATTACCAACTGACCAAGCAACCAGGACACACACAACCTAAACAGCAACAAGCCCTCATCAAATACAACCGTGAGTGCCAATGGCCTTAATTCACCACCTGAGACACAGACTTTACAGACTGGAGTAAAGAACATGCACCAGGGCCAGAAAGATGCCTCAGTGGGTAAATGTGCTGGCTGTGCAAGTCTAAACAATCTGAGTTTGACTTCAGGAACCTACAGAAAGACAAATGTGTAAACCCACTCCTAAGGCAAGGGAAGTAGGAAAAATGGAAGGTGGAAGTAGGAAAAATAGGAAGGACCTTGCCTCAACAAGGGAGAAGGTGTAAGTTGTCTTCTGACCTCTACATATGTATCTGCAATCACACTCACATGTAATAATATTAATAAATAAAACATTTTAAAAAACCACTTTAATTGAAGATGAAACAAACAGCATCAGCAACAATAAATAAAAATCCCTAAGGGAGCTAGAGTGTAGCTCAGAGTACATGCTCATATTCCATGCAACAAGCGCTGGGCTCGAGTCTCAACAATCAAAACATATCAACAAAGCAAATAAAGTATTAATGGCATTGATTAGGTCAGCACACTTCCCAATTACTTAGCTATTTTACCAACTTTCAGTTGATCACAGACTGATTAGTCGCCTTTCTTTTGTTTCCAGAGCTAGGACCTGATGCATGCTAGGCCAAGAGATCTACCGTGGAGCCTCTAACATCCCAGCCTCTAATTCGTGGCATTTCTATTACCTAGGATTTGTTCATCTCACAGTACCAGACAGTGGCAATGAAGATTTAATTTAGGTCTCTAAGGCAGAAGTTTTGTGTGCATGTATGTTTGTATAATTGTATGCACATGTATATACACGACTGTGAATGTAGGATGTGGAAGTCAGAGGTCAATGTCCTATGTCTACTTCAATCACTTTCCACTGTTTAGTTTTGTTTTCAAGACTCTCCTTCTATAGCCCAGGCTGGCCTTGAACTCATAGACATGCCTGCCTCTGTCTTCTGAGTAAAGATGCCAGACCTGGCTTCACTGTATTTTGTTGTTTGTTTGTTTGTTTTTTAAACACAGTGTCTGTCACTGAACCTGGAGCTCACTGATTTAGCTAGGCTAGCTGGCCAGTGAGCTTCAGAAACCTCCTCAGTGCTGGCATTTCAGGTGGTGCTCAGGATCCAAACGCAGGTTCTCATGTTTGCTCAGGAAGCACGTTCAAAACCAAGCCATCTCCCTAGCCCAGGGAGTGCTGAAATAACACTAAATCGTTAGTTTTGAATCAGGTATAAACAGAGTTTAATTGCAAGAATCTACTCCTGGTACTCACACATTAAGCAGAGCAGAAAAGTAGTCTAGAGAGAAAGGAGAGGCCGCCCTTACAGCTGGCTGTGTACTGCACCTTTCCTCAAGAGCCACGTCTTCAGGGCTCTCACCTCCCGAGGGAGCTTGCACAATACTAACCTGGCAGAGCCTCGCAGGTCTTTAAATTCTACATTGAGAAGAGGCAAGAAGTTGCTTTTACAGAACGGGCAGGTTGTATTCAAATTTGAGTCATTTGCTGTCCATCCAGCCATGATTTCCTCATCATAAACGAGAGCACCACAAGCTCTACACTGTGAGCAACTCGACATCAAAACCTAAAGGGAAAGCAGGAAGACAGAGTCTACGGTGGAAGTGGATCTCAGTGGTCTATCTACTGAGGAAAAAAATTATGATTTTTAGTTACTTTATTGGTTTCAATTAGGGTTAACAGCTCTTTTATGTTACAAACTACGAGTCTATTGCTTCAAAGATATTAAGTACTCCTGTGAATATCCACATAGATCCCATCGAATCCTATTAAGTGCTATTATGAGATAAGAATATGTTTACAACCACTTTACCACAGGTACAAGAACTATAGAATCTTTACCTCCATCGCACAATTTTGATAGATGCTGGACATACTGGTATTCTGAGAAGAACCATGGTCTGATTTTTCAAAGTCCTGCCCTTTGATATTTCTTGAAAATGGAACTTCACCTAAAGACAAGTAAGAGGGCTGGTGAGATGGCTCAGTGGGTAAGAGCACCCGACTGCTCTTCCGAAGGTCCGGAGTTCAAATCCCAGCAACCACATGGTGGCTCATAACCATCTGTAACAAGATCTGACGCCCTCTTCTGGAGTGTCTGAAGATAGCTACAGTGTACTTACATATAATAAATAAATAAATAAATAAAAAAAAAAAAAAAAAAAGACAAGTAAGAAATAGAACATATAATGTAGGAGAGTGTTCTCAATGCTTTGGAAATATATTAAGGAGGTAAGTACCATGAAATCTTGCATTTATAGATAAATATTTACTATATAAATGTGGGTACATATAGATATAAACTGATAAAATTAATAAAAGTTAACTAAATGCAGGTAGAGGATATATAAATGTTTATTAAATGATTTTTTTCAACTTTTCATAATAACAACTTAAGATGACTTCAGGTGTGTATCTGTACTACCAGTACTTGGAAGGAGGGAAAAAAGAGGATGGGACTGGGGGTGGGCAAGTCTGTGCTATGTGATGAGACTTTGTCTTAAAGAGTCAGAAAAAAAAAGTACATAAAAGTTTTTAATAAGGGCTGGTGAGATGGCTCAGCAGGTAAGAGCACCCGACTGCTCTTCCAAAGGTGCAGAGTTCAAATCCCAGCAACCACATGGTGGCTCACAACCATCCTTAACGAGATCTGACTCCCTCTTCTGCAGTGTCTGAAAACAGCTACAGTGTACTTACATATAATAAATAAATAAATCTTTTAAAAAAACAATACATCTTTAAAAAAAAGTTTTTAATAATAAAGGTAATAATTCTCTCTATCTTGAAATTGCAGTTGTATTCCCCTAGGTCCTTAAAATCCATTGCAATCACTGATTTACCCAGAGAACAAGGAAAAAAAAAATTTTACTCCCAAGGCCCCATTCCACAAATTCAGTTTCAGAGGAGGAAGGGAAGAAGGGTGAGGGGGTAGCGAGGAAGGGGGACTGGTTCCTTAACTGGTTTGGTTGACAATACATGGATACTTGTTGTTGACAATATTGACTATCATAGAAATCAGACTAACACAGATCTATGGGGGTGACGGGTTATAGGTATAATGAAAACTGGGTTAGAGTGTAGCTAAGTGGTAGCACTGCTGCCCACATGCATAGATCCTAACTAAATCTTCAGCACTATGGATAAGTAAAAATCAAGCAAAAACAAAAGGCAAAAGAAGAAGCGTTCCCATACCTGCCGGACACTGCGGTTTCCCAATATCTCCACTGCTGCTACTACTGCCGAGGCTTGTGTTGCTCTGGGTCAGTTCACTGGGAACCAACCCTGAGACACTTGTGTTGGGGGACAGATTCTCCCCCACTAGATGATGATCTTCTAGGCCAGCTGGGAAACTATAATCTTTATTAGTTTCTTCCTATAATTAAAAAGAATGAAACCCCACATACATAAGTAATAGCTTTTGCAGTGGAAATGGTTTCACTTTATTCTTTCACATTGAAATGTTGTGTCTTAAAGCAAGTAACTCCTATGCCTTTTCAAAACTGTCAAGTTACCTCACTGACTTATGAAATTTCCAGTCTAAGACATTCAAGATGTGACATACCTCGATGGGGTGCTCCAAAACTGTCCCCTCATAAAGTCACCTGCTTCAAAAAAGGCTGGGTTGTGCCCTAGGTGAACCAATCATTCACTTAAATACTATTATATAATTAGTAACCCCCTATTGCGTAATTAAGCACCCCAAATACATTGATACTTTACAAGACTCGATATGGTCACAGAGTCCAAGTCCAAAAGGCCATGAAAAAAAATCCTTTCTAAATGTCAGAAGACATTTCAGAAGCAAAATGGTTCATTCTGTTCTTTATTATAATGCTAAGCTACCTCCCCACCCTTACCCCCATCCACAACACACACTCATGGAGGGAAAACCCAAGGGCCTACTATAAGAGGCTGGCACTCTACCAAGGAAATCAAATCTCGGGCCGTAGATGAACACTTTTAAAGTTATTCTGTGTTGTGTGGATTGATCTCGTAAAGCTCTTTAAATACAAAGGCTAAAAATGCAGGAGATGGTGTAAAGCTGACCTAACATGTGCAAAGGCCTTAGGACCACACAGACAAGTCTGTTTGTTGTCATAGCACTGTACTTTTTAGTCACTTAGTATGTTTCCTAGAAGCTTCCTGCAATATGTCTTACTTAGCCAGTTTATCTTCCAGCCTCTTTACTTTGTCATTTTTATTTTGCCTGACTTGACACCCAAGAGCTTTAGCAAACTGGAATCATATTATCTTAAATTACTCATGTACTATAGAATTCTGTGAACATGAAGGAGAAACTCTTTTTTTTCTATACAATAAGTAGTTTTTCTATTTGTATTTTCACAAAAAGAAAATCTAATGATTTAGTCTATTCACAACATTTTAAGCTGCAGGGAGATTTCAAGTACAGTAAGGCAGTAACGTAGGCAAAAAGCTCTGTAAAAATGGAAGTGCCCATGGAGAGTGGGGTGGTAAACACAAGCAAACCAATGCTGAAGAGGCTGAGGAAGGGAAAGAATAACCCTCAAGTCTGCCTGCTCTGTACATTATCTCCCTATCTCTCAGACCCCAGCAGAGAAGTAAAATGTTATGCATATATAACAATGATGTTGTTATAATTTCAAATACTATCGGTGCTTTCAAAAGTTTTAATTTAGACTTATTTATGGAATTATAAAGTGATTCTAAAGTTATTTTTGTTTGTTCATTTTTACTTAAATTTATTTATTTTATTTTATGTGCATGGGATGTATGTCTGCACTATCTGCGTATAGCACATGTGGAGGTCAGAAGACTGTAAGATCCTCTGGAACTGGAGTTACAGGTGGTTGTGAGCTGCTATGTGGTACTGAGAATTGAACGCAGGTCCTCTGGAAGAGCAGCCAGTGCTCTTAACCACTGGGCCATCTCTCTAGCCTCCTATTTTCCCTTTTTTAAGACAGGATCTCATGTAGTCCAAACTGGCCTCAAACTACTACTTAGTGAAGGATGGCCTTGAGCTCCTGCATTTCCTGCCTTTACCTGCCAAGTGCTGGGATTATAGGTGAGAGCCACCATGCCTGGTAATTCTAACAATGTATTTTTACATCATTTATTTCAAGTCACTTTATATAACAGAACATGTATAAAGTTTTTAATATATAAAAGTACCCTTAGCAGAAACCTCTAGATTATAAAAACACAAACATATACCTATACATTAAAGCACTACAAAGCATTCCTACATCAGACAGACTACATAGTATAATGTTCTTACCTCGTCATCCGAATAGCTATAGGCAGACGCTACAGCCACCCACATCTTACTGGCTACCGTCGCTGCTTGTTTCATACTAGATTTTAGGACATCTATTTTGGGCCCTGAGAGTATATTGTCCAACTTTAGCCCCGACAGAGAATTTACTACAGAACCTAGAGAGCTGTTTGGTGAAGAACGCACTAATGCTGATAAGGAAGAGGACCGGTCTTTGTAAGCGCGGTAAGGACTTTGTGGCTTGAACCGCCCAGTCAGAGTTTTAGACCTGGACACAGCAGGGGAGCTCTTCTCAGTCTCAGTGCTGTCTTGTGCTGGTGGGCCATGGTCTGAAGGCAGACTCGAGCTCCTTTCTAAAGGATGAGCAAACACAGCAGGAGAGCCAGGCTCCTGGTTCCCCTCTCCATGCAACTCCATACTACAAGATTTATTACCTAGAGGGCTTTTTAGGTTCATGTAACTTTCAATTTCATCAGCCAGATTTCGTGAAATTACTGGAGAAAATAACTTATCTTCGGAATCAGATGTTTTTTCTACACATTCAGTGGCTAAAAGAGACAAAGGATCTAGTCCAGTTTCAACATCTTCCCTCTCAATGGCTTTCCTCGTAGCATATGAACTGCTCCTCTTATTCACTGGGTCTTGGGACCCTGCTTCTGTGTCTCTGGACTGGTGACTGTTACTGTTACTTTGTAGGCTGTTACATGTTGTCTCTACCGCAGCCTCTGCCACATTATCACCAACCCCAAGTTCCAGGAGCTCCTGGCTTTCCTCCAGCATCTCGAGCACAGGAGATGATCTGTGCTCAGAATCCCAGGTGCTTTCTGACACACGAGTCCTACTGTCAGCTAGATGACAGTTAACGTTCTCAAAGCTGTGGGTTCTTGTGACATGAAGTGGAGACGTCTTAGGACACGTCAGTGCTGCTGTGAGGATCTTGGCATCTGCTCCCATCATGATGGCCATTTCGCTTGAATTCAGGTCCAAACTGCTCTTCTTAAGCAGCATCCCCGCTCGACTTTCAGAACTAAAGCTACAGCTCCTCTCTGGGAAATGCTTCTGTTTTTTTTCTCCTCTATCACCATTCTTCTTGGAATTCATGACCTCAGTGAAGACTGCATCCTCGACTGGAGCTTGAGTAGAAAATAGCACATTTGAAGTACTACCTAAAGGGGGCAGCAATATATTAAAGTGAAACATCATGATTTTCAAAAGTAGCAAAGTAATTATTCTGATTATGCTGAGAGCAAGACTACAGAGTATCTGGATGGTATAGAAGCAGCATCTCCCAAGGGGTTTAGCAGTTAAAATGCCTGGTTTTCATCTAGAAGCTACATAAAGTGTATACAGAAAAAGTACAGCCCAAATCTATCCAAGCCTGCCTCTTACAGGGAACATCTACCCTCCTCCTCTGCATATCATGTGTATGAAAACACAACATGCATTCCATACTAGATATGCCCGCACTGCTTACCTTTGTCAACAAACATGTAACTATGCTTCTTATATGTTAAGAGTCAATTTAAGGGCTGGTGAGATGGCTCAGCAGTTAAGAGCACTGACTGCTCTTCTGAAGGTCCTGAGTTCAAACCCCAGAAACCACATGGTAGCTCACAACCAACCGTAATGATATCTGATGCTCCCTTTTGGTGAGTCTGAAGACAGCTACAGTTTACTTACATAAAATAATCAATAAATCTTTGGGCCAGAGCATGCATGGCTGGAGCGAGTGAAGCCTGAGTAAGCAGAGGTCCTGAGTTCAATTCCCAGCAAACACATGATGGCTCACAACCATCTGTACAGCTACAGTATACTCATACATAAAATAAATAAAATTTAAAAAACTTTAAAAAAAACAAACAAGAGTCAATTTAGGAAAATACTCTGAGTTAAATAGCAGACTCAAAAAGAAAAATTCTCTTCTAATTTTACTCTCATATATCCAATTCTTCAAACACTTGTCAGAAAGCTGGGGATATAGCTAAGTGGTAAAGCACTTACTTAGCATAAAAAAAAAAGATTTGGGTTTAATAACTCTGCACATAGACGGGTGGGGAGGAAACCTACTCTATACAAAACAAGTTGGTAATTACAGGGAAATGACAAATTTGTTACAGCCAAAGCATTACTATACCAAAGTAAAAGAATTGCTTCAGAGTTTAAAAAAGAAAAAGAAAAATCCTAGATGGCTGATGAAATCTTGAGTAAATTTTATATTTGATCTTGAACAAATATGTGAATGCTAGTTATTAACTTTATAAGGTGCTACACAAACAATGGCAACTAAAACAGACTGAACCATTAGATAGGAAAACAAAAGCAGGGAAAAGTCTGAAGGCCCAACAACTGCTTTAGGGAAACAAGTGGTCTTTTCTGTCTGTTTTTGTTTCTTGAGACAGGGTTTCACTGTGTGGCCCTGGCTGTCTTAGAACTCACTCTATAGACCAGGCTGGCCTCGAACTCACAGAGATCTGTCTGCTTCTGCTTCCTAAGTGCTGGAGTTAATAAACTCATGCACCACCACAGCCATGCTGGACTGTGTCGTTCTTTTTTGGTTTTAATTAAAAACTCTGTTAGGTTCACTTTATGAGTATGAATTAATATTCTGCCTGTATCAAAGTGCAAAACATGTATGCAGTACCCATGGAGGCCAGAAGAGGGTGTCAGACCTCCTGGAATTGAAGTTCTGGATGGTTGTGGAACTACAGTCTTAAGCCACACCACATAGGTGCTAGAAATTGAAACCAGGCTCTCTCTGAAAGAATAGTAAATACTCTTAGCCACTGAGCCATATCTCCAGAATGCAAGTTTTTTTTTTAAACTCTTTGTTACCATACAATTTTATTTCCATTCCTCTATTTAAGTGAACTATATGTATATATATATGTATATATAATACATATATGCATAGATATAAGTTTATGTTTATAAGTGTATATATATATATGCACACATGTATGTATATATGTATACATATACACACACATATATAAACAAACTTATTTTATATATATATGGGTGTTTTATATGCATGATATATGTGTCTGTACAACGTGTGTGCCTGGTACCTCAGGAAGTCCAAAGAGGATACCCTGCAACTAAAGCCAGTGCTCTAAATGGCAAGCATCTCTCCCACTCCATGTTACTATCATTTAACATTTATGTCTAACATGGCTGTATATCTGTAATTTTAGACTTTAAATTTAGCCACCAGCACATAGGTGGCTGAAGCAGGAGGATCAGGAGTTCCAGTTTATCTTCTGTGATACACAGCAAGTTTAAGGCCCTGTTTCTAATAACCAGAGGGCTGCTGAGATGGCTTAAAAGGTGGAAGCACTTGCCAACCCGAGTGTGATCCTCAAACCTACACAAAGGTAAAGGAGAGAATCAACCCCACAAAGTTGTCCTCGAACCTCCACACATATGGCACATTCAACCACTCAAAAATAATGAATGAAATCAAATTTACAAGTTTAACCCTGGGGAAACAAAGCAGGAGAAACTTGAGTTCAAGGTTAGTCTGAGCTACAGAAGGAGTCAAAGCTAGCTATACAGTGCAACTATCTCAAACAAACTGACGAACAAACCCAAATCGAAAACCTGGAAAAATACAGGCTTATGTCTAAGAGCTGAATACTGGAGATAATTAGGGCATAACGGTAGCACTCTTATGAATGGATTAAGGTCTTTGCAAAAGAAAATCCAGAGACTGTGTTTGATCTCTTCTCCTACCTGTCTCTCAAGTTCTAGGATTACAAACATGTTCTACCACACCCAGGTCTTTACAATCCAAGGACACAAAGAGAAGTAGACAATCTACAATCTAAGAGGACCCTCACTCAAACTCATTTCTCCTGTCATAAATAAGCTGCAATCTGTAGTATATTCTCTCATAGCTACTCAACTAAAATACCACCCACTCACATCTAACTTTGTTGTTTTTCTTACTACTTTATTTATTGGAGTGCATGGTAGCTCATCTATGCATTTAACTGTGTCAGCCACAGTGCACATGTGGTATCAGAAGACAGCCTGCAGGAGCTGGCTCTCTCCTTCCACGACATGGATCCAGAAAATTGAACTGGAGTGGTAGTCATGGCAGTGAGCACCTTTACCTGCATTTTCTTCAGAAAGTTTTATCAGGTGACTACCAAAACACACCAGCATTCGATTCCCTTACATAAAATGGTATGATATTTTCATATAACTTCCATATTTTCTCACATCTGCTTTTAATTAATCATTATTATTATTATTATTATTATTATTATTATTATTATTATTATTATTATTATTATTATTATTATTTTGGTATGTGCCACTGTGCAAGGCTCTCAAACTATTCCTTTAAATTACAAACTTTAACTTTAGACCACTTACAGAATTCAGACTCAATCATGGCTTCCTAGCATGTCCACTGTAATAAGTCAAGAGAAATAATATCACTAAAGATACTCTAACTGAGCATGATGGAGAAAAGGCAGAGGTCAAGGTCAGCTTGACTACAGATTAGTGTCCCCAAAGGAGGCAGAGGTCACTTTCTACTCACCAGTACTACTTGTCCTATTGTTGGTATCAAATAACCCAGATGGAACTTTCACAATACTGCTGCCCCATGCAGGAGGCTCAGTAGGACTCTGAGGTTCAGGAGTAGGTTGCAAGTGTTTTGAGACAATGGCAGATACATCACACTCCTCTGAAAGAAAAATATTTGGATGTTATCGTTCTGACTTTTAACAATAATGAGCAGAAAACAGAGATGTTTACATATGAGTGTAGTCTTTCGTCAGGTAGGGGATGTGTCGATGATTACTCATTGACTTATTCTAGCTGGTTTACTGTACACCGTAAATACCAAGAATACTAAGTGGCAGGGGCTGGAGAGATGGCTCAGTGGTTAAGAGCACTGACTGCTCTTCTAGAGGTTCTAAGTTCAAATCCCAGCAACCACATGGTGGCTCACAACCATCCGTAATGAAATCTGATGCTCTTTTCTGGGGTGTCTGAAGACAGCTACAGTGTACTTACATATAATAAATAAATTAATTAAAAAAAAAAAAGAATACTAAGTGGCTTTTTTCCCCTTAGATTTATTTATTATGTATACAGTTCTGTCTGCATGTATGCCTACAGGCCAGAAGAGGGCACTAGATCTCGTTGTGAGTCATGATGTGTTTGCTGGGAACTGAACTCAGGACCTCTGGAAGAGCAACCAGTGCTCTCAACCTCTTGAGCCATCTTTCCAGCCCCGACTAATAGTGTTTTATTCTAACATTCAATAATCTAGACCTGAGCATTTCTTAGTGAGTCAATTAAACTCTTGGCCTTGACTTCTACTTCTTCCATTGTCAAATAGCTTATAACTCTAGAGCATAAGGTTAAGTATTATAATCAAGGAAAATATACATTTGGGTAAGAGAACAGGAAAAATCTATTGCCATAAACCAAATTCCTTACAGATCAATAAAAGGATTACAACATATCGCTCTATACCTCAATGAGTCCTGTAAAAGATAGGAAAACCATTTATATTTATTTTTAACCTACCATGCAAACTACTTAGAAACACCCAAAAATGTTCTAATAAAAAAAAAAAATCTCTTTAAAAATCAAAGGAACCGCCAGGCGTGGTGGTGCACGCCTTTAATCCTAGCACTCAGGAGCCAGAAGCAGGTGGATTTCTGAGTTCGAGGCCAGCCTGGTTTACAAAGTGAGTTCCAGGACAGCCAGGGCTATATAGAGAAACCCTGTCTCGAAAAACAAAACAAAACAAAACAAAACAAAACAAAATTCAAAGGAACCTCAGGACCTGGAGATGTAACTGTTTGCCTTTTATGACTCTGGGAATAATCCTCAAGTTCAGAGTTGGGAAATGAGAAGAACAGAAATTTGACAGAACAAGTTTGGTCTTATTGGTGGACTTGATGACTGGCATATGCCCGGTGTCCCAGGACTCTAAGGAAAGAGGCAGGAGGAACTGGAAGTTCAAGATCAAAACAGGACAAAGTTTAGTCCTAGTTTGTCAAAAACATATCCATGTAACCTTGCCAATTGATGGCACCTTTTATTTATTTTTTCAAAATAAAGGATGATCTATAAACTTTCTAAAGTTGCTAAAATTTCAACCGTAAAGACTATCACAGTTGGGCTGGAGAGATGACTCAGTGGTTAAGAGCACTGACTGTTCTTCCAGAGGTCCTGAGTTCAATTCCCAGCAGCCACATGGTGGCTCACAACCAACTGTAATGAGATCTGATGCCCTCTTCTGGTGTGTGGGAAGATAACTACAGTGTACTTATATATAATATATAAATAAATCTTTAAAAAAATAAAGACTATCACAGTCAATCTATGAAACAGGCCTTACATTCCTGAGAATTATTGCTGTAATCACAACATAAAATAAAATGATCTGAACATTCTTGTCCACAAACATCACATTCACCTTCAATGTGCAGCTCTGTGGTCATCAGCTCTGTTGGCATGTGCTCTTCAGGTGCGTGACCATCTACATCCTCCTTTACCAGCTCATCCTTGGACCCGTAGCCCTGGTCAGACTGACCGCCTGTTTAAAAGATGCATGCTTGTAAATACTTTCATATGTTTAAAATACAGTTACGAACAGAAAAAACCACACATCTATACAATCAAAACTATACAATAAAAAAGAAAAAAATGAACTCTCACAAGATGCATTCCAAAAAAAAAAATAAGCAAAAACGAGGAAGGCAGAACAGAGTGAAGGCTGTTCTATATTTGAAAGCACCAAACCTTAATCTCCACACCTAAATATTAAAGGTAATTTGGGAAAGCGTTTTTGAAACTCTTTATGAAGAGGGTCTATATCTATAGCATATCTTTATTTTTTTATTTTTGGTAAGAACAAAAAGGGACTGAAACACATACCTGCTACTTTTGCAAAAGAAATGTAGGAAGAACAATAAGATTTTTATTATTAGAAAATAATAAAAATAGTTTACCTACAAAGGGTGGAGAAAAAGAGATTTGTGAAAAGGAGGAAACTTCCTAAAGTATGGTTTACTGTGTTGTTTTATTTTTAGTACATTTCTACATACTCAAAAAATTAGGGTGTTCGCTAAAATTGATGCCAGTAGAAACAGGTATGGCCAACTAATACTATACATGAAACAACGTAAGCCTTTAAGGGCAAAAGAAGGGTAAAGGGTAATCTGTGTAACTTTTTAACTGAACGTTTTAAAAATTACATTTCTTTCACATACATAGGCAGAGATCAGAGGACAAGGATTGGGAAACTGATTTTTTCTACCTGGTCCCAAAGACTGAGCTCAGGTCACAAGACTTGGCAGCAAGTATCGTTTCACCCAATGAGCCATTACGCCATCCCTTATATGAATGAGCTTTGTTTCTTTTGAGACAATGTCTTATATAGTTCAGATTAGCCTTTAATTCACTATGTAGCTAATAGCTTTGCTTTAACTCCTGATCCTCCTGTCCCCACACCTCCCAAATACTGGGTCTATGTGTATGTTATCACACCCAACTCTTGAGTTTAAGCTTTAAAAACTTTACTTGGGAGTCCATACCCTATGGATGGAAGTGAGTGTCAAATCTATAAAAGGTAAGTAGGTTTGGTTCCTATGGGTGGGTGGGAGTGGAGTGGATTTGAAAAATACTAGACATTTTAAAATTTATTCTTTGACAAATTCATCCTTGCAAACAATTAATCTTTATCACATCCAGTCCCCACCTGCAGCCCTACTTTATGCACACTGAGTAAACAACCACATGTAATGGTATCAGGAGACAAGGGTTCACTATGGGAGAACACAGGAGGTTTTATATGTATGATACTGAGAATGAAGTAAGAGCATTTGTGTGTTAGGGAAGCATTCTATCATGCCCCCAATTAGAAAAAAGAAAAAAACAAAAGTGAAGAAATGTAAAAAAAGAATCCTGTGGAGTTGATTTGGAACTAGAGGTATTTCTACAACACTACATATAATTAGTTTCTCATCCTGTTTGTTAAAACTAAAAGCAGGATTTTAACACCTTGCTGTAACAGTGGGCATACCAAGACCCAGACTTGGACTTCTAAAATCTAGTCTTCACTGAATGAGCCCTGTGGCTGTTGGGGAAAAAACAAAACAAAACAAAACAAAAAAACAACTTGTTCCTAAGTTCAGAGAAGAAATACACAAAAGTAAGGCCAGTGGGGTATGGCCCCAGAAAAGAACCATAACCACACATCTAAAAGGCATTAATAACCAAGTTTAAAGGAGTATCCTCTGGGTCCACACTGAGGTAATTTGAGAATGGATAAAGACTAATACATTATAATTTACTGACTAATATAACAACACATAAACTCCCACTTTATCAGAGAAGAGAAGAAAAAAGAGCTTCCTGGCTATATTAGAATGTCACCACTAAATACAGCAGTGAAATCACCACTGTATGACCACCACAGGGAAGATCCATTCAGGCAAGCTTCATCAATGGATGCTAATTCTTAAAAGTGTGATGAAAAAGGAGTATCACTACACAGTCTCATAGCTTCCCTAGGCCCCCTAAAGATAGCTTATGATCTAGAAGAGGCAAAAGATGTACATATAGAGAGATCAGACCACATTAACATCAAGTGCTAAATTAACACTACTTACAAAGCACAGATAGGTATATAACAATCTGAGGAGGATACATAACATATGCAGTATACAGAACCTAAGCTAACTGCAAGGAAACATACAAACACAAGTTAAAGAATATTCTAGAAAACAAGTTGAATCTCCCAACAAGGCTAAAGCTGTAACAAAGAAATGCTGATGAGCCTGGTGTAGGGTGCACACCGTTAATCCCAGCACTCGAGAGGCAGGGACAGAGATCTCTCTGAGTTCCAAACCAGTCAGAGATACATAGTGTTCTCAATAAATAGATAATTGAATAAATACTAAAGAACTATGTATCAGGTTAAAGGTGACTACGGAGGACTGAGTTATTAGATTCCTTTATCACTAAGATTTAAATCACTAACTTCAGAGCTGACAAAAGGGCTCAGCAGATAATGAATGGCTTATGCTTCCGAATTGGACAACCCTGGGATGCACTTGGTAGAAGGACAGAACCAACGCACACAAATTGTCTTCTGAGCTCCACACTACTGTCATGGAACACTGTTCAACCCCATACCCCCATCCCTAAACCCACCCCCACATCCTACATAGACCAAATAAAGTTTTTTGGTTTTGTTCTTTTGGTTGGTTTCCTCAGAAAGTCATTTGTTAAAATACAGTGCCATGATATGAACACAGACTAGGAAAGAGATAAGGTAATTAATCCCTGAGAAGGATCTCTGTATTAGGCACCAAGTGGAAAGATTTCACAAGATAAGCAAAATGAGCACAATCGGCACCAGGCCAAAGACCCCAAGTGTCACATAACTCCACTAGAAACTCTAAAAACACAAGATCATTGGAATTTAATATCTACTGTTTCGCCATTAGAAATTCAGCGGAGCTGTTGAGAGTCAGCTTGGCAGGAGAGCACTAGCTCTCCTTCATCCAGAGGACTGAGGGTTAGTTCACAGGACCCACACGACCTCTCTCAACCAACCAGTCTCAGGGAATTTGATGTCATCTATAGGCCTCTAAGGGCACCAGGCATATATGTAATATGCAGACAAACATGCAGATAACCCCTATATACATAAAGTAAAGTTAAATGAAGCTGAAAATCTTAAAAAGGTCTCAAAAGTGCCATCCTAACCACTGAAATTGTTACACCAGTTATTAGAATAGTAAAATATTAGATGACTTTTATAAGACAAACTTTAAAAACTTGAAGAATCAGGAAGAAAGATGAGGAGGTATCTCTTGTTATCAGTATCACTCATAAACTAAGTTTATATCAAAATTATATACTGAACTTTTAAAAATAAAGCTAATTTAGATGACTTCAAATATATTCAAATGAAAATATAATAAGAAACAGTATTTTGTCCAAATAATATACAATAAAATACCGAAACAGAAATTTAATATAAAAGTAGCAAGAAAAACCAAAGAGAAAACAAATAAAAGTCCTGAG
>NC_034595.1:38735869-38775914 GCF_900095145.1 Mus pahari | reverse complement strand
AATAATAATAATAATAATAATAATAATAATAACTTCTTAAAAATAAAAGTCCCACAAAGGTTTCTTTTTAAGTAACAAATAGTTGGTTTAAAAGGCTAATTACTAAAAGATGGCAAACTACAGGCTCATGTTGTCTTGGGGGTTTACATACACTCCTGTAATTGTAGCAAGGCAGTTTTAGGCACAAAAGATAAGCAGACTTCTTATCTTAAGGAAAGCAGAGAGTACCTCAACAACTAGACTCTTTCATACCCATGATAACATTTCATGCAATGATACTATAAACAAATCTTAAAATTATAATTGCAGAAAAACATACTTTATTTCTAAATAAAATAATAAATGTTTATAAACTGGTCATAAATTGTCACATGAAAATCTGAGAGCCTATATACAATTATTATCTAAAGAATAATTCAGCCAAGAAACTCAAAATTGCTCCTTAAAATATAACACTTAAAATACAACCAAGTATCTTGCCCCCACCCTTGAATGTCAGCAAATTTAACCTAGTAAATGGGAAATTACCTGAAGTGGTTAACATTCAAAGGTAGAATTAAATCACACGTGCATCCATAGCTTCAGTTCACACAAGTCTGTTTGCCCCACACTTGACCGCCCAGGACACATGCAGCACCAAGACACAGCACAGAGTAAAGAGCAGAGCAACAGAGAGCAGAGAAAAGGAGACTTCAGTCATTGAGACAAGGTCACCAGAGGAAGCACAGGAACTAATTAGACTGTGAGCTCTTCTTTATAAAGGACACCTGGTACCAGCAACCAGACAACACACAGAGGGCAGATGTGAGCTTCTTATACCAGCCAGGGCTTTCAATACAGTTGCTCTAACTTCAAGTCACAGGTTATGCCTGTGGCTACATACACATAAGCAGCTTTTACAATCAGACGTCTTAAACAGAAACATCCTTTTTCAAAATGACATTTTCTTTCCTTTACAGGTATTCATGATTTGAAAGTTCTAAGTTAAATTTTCAACTTGATGAAAAGAGGATTTATAAATCATGTCAGTAACATTCAAGTTCATTAGGTCATGGCCTAACAACTATCTCAGACACATTCATAAACTGAAGATGAACAAATTATAAAGACACACATGCTAGCACACTGTGCACTGCACCCCAAGGTAAATTTCATGCTACAGGAAGTAAGGAGAAGTGCAGAAGCATAACCCTCTCAGTGGTATACACTGCTTTTTTTTTTTTTGGAAAAAGAAATATCTAAGTGATGGTAACTGAAAGGTTAGTAAAATATGTATTTTAGTACCTGTGCTAGAGTGATTATCAATGGAATCAAGGCTGATTAAGTCTCTGACGAAGACTGTGTGCTCCCCATTGTTAGCATCGTTAGAACTATCCACACTACCATGGCTCACTGTGTCCCCATCACTTCCACATGCAGCATTCTGAGGAGCTAAAGATAAGGACAATGTTGTTCAGTAATTCATGTACGATATTTCTAAAACTAAACACGAATGGCCCACAGTTAATTGATAGTCACACAACAATTTGTAGATTTCTATGAAAAAACATAAGAAAATCTATCTTCACTTTTAAATAAAACTATCAAACAGATATTTCATATGATTAAAACTTCATGTTTATAAACCTATGGTTTAAAACATCTTTCCAATCATATATATTACCTGATATTGAAAAGACCTGTGATTTTTGCCCAGTCTTTTTAAGTGGTTGCCTAAACTGGGCCAAACCATGTACAACATTCCTTACTTTCGTCCACAAGAAAATACCACTGCGAGTACTGCTGGGCCATGGGCTCTCCAAAACTACCTAAAGGTTTAAAAAATAAATAAAAGTTATTTAGGGCCAGGGGCTACCTCAGTGGGTAAAAAAACTCTCTGTATATGCCTGGTACCCCAAAACCCTAACCCAAAGAAAAGCACCAAAAACTGTCTTCTGACCACCACACAAATAAATTTTAAAATAAAAAAATTTAAGTTCAAAAAAGGAATATTGACAAGTATGTAGAGAAAAGAGGGCTTTGCACCATTGATAGGAATATAAATTAGTAAACTTACAGTGGGAAACAATATGAAAGGTCCTTAAAAGCTAAAAACTACTGAATACATATCCACAGGAAATGAAATCACTATTTCACACAGGCATCTGTCTGTACACCCAATTTCACTATAGCATTATTAACAATAATTGAGAAATAGGACCAACCTAAATATCCAGGAATGGATACAGAGAATGTGGCATATATACACAATGAAATATTAGCTTAAAAAAAAAAAACCCAAAAACCAAAAACCTTGCCAGAATAATCCAGGGAACCTTGAGGACATTATGGTAGGTAGAGCAGGTAGATCACATGATCTTGCCTTTCACATAGAATTCAAGAGGTGAATGAACCAGAAGTAGTCATTCACACAGACAGGGGCAGGCGGGAGAACAGTAAAGAGCTATTGGTTTACGGTTAGGTAGAAGGAATAAATTTAAGAGATCTATTGTTTAACATGGCAACTATAGTTAATAACAACATATTTATTTTGAAAGTTGGTAAATTTTATATTCTCACCTAAAAAAATCAGTAAATGAGTATGTTAATTAGCTTGACTAAGCCATTTCAAAATATATCCACATTTCAAAACATGTTGTTTATAATTTATACAATTCTGTTAATGAAGATGAGAGACCAACCTCCTTTTAACTTGTTTAACAAATAATAAAACATTTTTAACAAATATGCTACCCTGCCTAGCATTAATCCAACTCACCTTATTGTAATAGCCGTAAGTAATGGCATTTGGTTTTATTCTAGCAGTTTTCATTTCAAATAAGACTCTCACTGCTAGAACAGGATTAACCCAAAGTCCACAAAGCTGCATGACTACTCGATAGCACACCTGACAAGAGGAACGACACAGCATAAATCCTCGGCATATTCCTTTACTTGAGACTTACAGAGACTTAAAAAAGGTTCTACTCAATCAGGGTGGTTAGAAGGAAGCAGAGGCAGGAGGATTAGGAATTCAAGGCCATCCATACACAGTGACCTCCAGACTAGAATAGTTACAAAATACTTGTGTTTAAGAAAACATATAAAATACAACAATAAACCCTATTCAACATAACAGAAATAATCAATAGTATTATTTCATGCACATGTCTCATCTGTTTTAAGAAAATAAATCTATAAGGAAAATCATTGTTTTCCATAACATGAAATACTGTTCTCCATAATGTGAAAAAGAATTCATTTCTAAAATCAAACAAGTTAAAATACCTTTCACCCCAACCAGTATATTTAGCCGACTACGAGCTTAATTAACTAACTTCCCTATTTTCCTTTTTGTTTTTTTACTTCATTTTGTTTTATTATGTTTAAGATAGGTTGTTGCTCTGTAGGGTCAGGGTGTGCTAGCCTAAAACTTGGGGCAATCTCCTGCCTCAGCCTCAAAAAGTGCTAGGATTATAATCATGAGTCTCCAAGACCCAAACACTTAAAATTACAAAACAACATATATCAGTTAGGACTACGGATATAGCTCACTTGCCAAACACAAACATCCACTGCTACAAGAAGAGCTGTAAAATATCTCAGTGTACTTGCCTCATCTAGTGGATCCACATCTGTCTTCCGCATCTTAACAAGCACATCATGTGCCTGCTGGAGTGCTCGGACCTTAGGGTGAGAAACTCTAACATAGGCTGGGAGACAAATAAACCACAGACTGTAACAATGGCTGAATAGATACTTGGCCCATTGTGGTGGATTCGTGTAACATCTCTTCGCCAACTTGTGAGCTGTTTTTATCTCCTATAAAGAAAATAAATATCACTGTATTCATTAAAATTCATTATAGTAAATGAAGAAATAAAGAGAAAAATTTTAATGTAAAGTTAGACTTTAAAAATGAAGGATTTTTATAGCCTTAATTTTGTGTCACACGGTTCCAAGAACTTTGGCTAATAGCTCAGCTTCTTTTTAGTACAGTCACTTCTTTTATTCTCTTCTCATACATTGCACCCCAATTGCAGTCTCCCCTTGCTTTTCTCCTCTTGGCCCCCTCCCCAGCCTCCCCTTCCTCCCAGACCCACTTCTCCTCCATTTCCCTTAAAACAAAACAAAGCAAAACAAAACAACAAAACAAACAAAACAGCAGGCCTCCCGGTGCTATCCACCAAACAAGATTTAACAAGTTACCAGAAGACCAGGCACAAAACCTCCTATCAAGGCTGGAGGAGGCAATCCAGAAGGAGTCCCTCAAAACCCCTAAGCTATACAACCGTAAGGTTTATACAGAGAACCTAAATCTAGCTCAAACCAATACAGGCTCCCTGATTGTTGCTTCAGTCTCTGTGGGCCCCTATGAGTCCTGCCACCATTGGGAGGCGAGGCCCCTTGGTCTTACAAACTTTATATGCCCCAGTACAGGGGAACGCCAGGGCCAAGAAGTGGGAGTGGGTGGATAGGGGAGNAGGGNNNGGGNAGGGTAAAGGGAACATTCGGGATAGCATTTGAAATGTAAATGAAGAAAATATCTAATAAAAAAATGAAAAAAAGAAAGACTCCAAGTGTGTGAGTGCTCACTATGCTCCATCACACGCTTGCACTGGCCCCATCACATCACAGATGCCCAGCTTAGACACTGCTGAAAACGCCTCAACTCTTATTCAATACGACCAAACATTAGGTATCCAGTGTTTTTACAACACGTGCAGTTCCTCGCTCTTTCAGAAACATGACGACTTACTTGTAGAACAGAAAACACACTTAGTATTTCCCCATCCCTATTCCTCAGTGTAAACATCAAAAAAGGATTTTTTGTGACATTTTGTTCATATTTGTATGCGTGCATAGACATGTGGAGAGCAGAGATAAACCTTAGGTGTCCCTCATGTGCTTATCCACTCTGGTTTTCTGTTTCGTTTTGTTTTGTTTTTGGTAGGCTCTCCCATTGGCCTGGACCTTTCTGGTTAGATAAGGCGGTTGATCAGCAAGCGCGAGGAATCCTCTTGAGTCTTTGCCTCCTTGGTACTGAGATTACAAGTGTTCACCACCTCACCTGGCTCTTTTATATGGATTCTGAGGCCAGAACTCAGGTCCATATACTTTTGGATTGAGCATATTACTGACTGAGCTATATCTAGTTTTACATTTGAACTGTGTTGTATCACGATGTTTTACTTTAAAAAATGTTGTATGGGCTGCTGACTTGAGTTTCATTAAAAAAAAAATCACTAACCAACTTTTTTGGCTCATGTTAGGACAGAATTTCCATTAACTTCTGAACTGGTTCTAAACATACTTTTGCTTTTTTGTACTATATATTTATGCAAAGTGGCTTTTTCAGCACTAAAGTATAAAATCCAAGAATCGATGAACTCCGAAAAACACTGCATAAGCTGTATATCGTGAAACATGTGCATGGCTCATGTGCAGGGGTCAAAGAACAACTTTGTGGACTCACTCCTTCCATTCAGATGGGCTCTGGGGACGAGATCAGGTCACCAGGTTTGCACAACAAGCACCTACCTCCCTTTCTCCAGGCTGCCTCTAATCTTAAAAAAGTATTTCTCATTCTTCTCTCTACTAACAATTAAGATGCCCTAAGTTATTTTTTGACAAGATATCCTTTTAATTCTCCTTTCTGAGTTTACTGTTTACATAGATTCTCTCACCGAGTAGGTCTTTAAAAATAACTGCTCCAAGGCTAGACAATGTGGCTTTTAACTACAATCCAAATACTCAGGAGGCTGAAACAGCAGAACTCTTACAATTCCAGTTCATTCTAAAGAACCTCCAAATATCAGTGTATAAAGGATGTTACTTTAATGCATCTCAGCATAGCTTACACTCCTTTCTTCCTAAATTAGATGCTGCAGTAATATAAGATATCAAGACTATCCTGAGTTAACTCCCTTTGATGTAGTATTTGTAATACTGTTTTTTATGTAAGACCCAAAGAAAATACAAATCAAAGCTACAGTGAAGCATCTATCACTTCATATTCATCAGATGGCAGTAATTTTAAAAAGGCAGATAATACGTGAAAAGGATATTGTAATTATCAGGACTCTAAACAGTGTTAATAGAAATGTAAAATGATGTAGCCATTCCGAACAATAGCTTATTTCCTCAGAAACAGAAACACAGAATTACCGTATAATAAATATAACAGCTCTATTCCTAGATATCCTGGAAAGACATAAAAATATCTACTTGGCAACTGCACACAAATGTTTATGCCAACATTATTTATAGTAGCCAAAAATAAGAACTGTTGCATGCCTATGAACAGATAAGCTGCTATGTGTATGCCACTCAGTCAAAATTAAGTACTAATGCATGCTAGAGGATGGATAGATCTTGAAAAGACTATGCTAAGCTAAAAAAGATAATCACAAAATACTACTACTACAGTATCCTATTTATATGAAATGCCTAGAATAATGCTCCTGTGGGGACAGAAAACAGATTAGTAGTTGCAGAGAGTTATGGGAGAAGCTTATGGGTTTTTCTTCTAGAGTTATTTTCATCTCTAAAATTAGCTGAGGAGATGGATGCACAATCCTGAGAACACATTGAAAGTAACAGAGTGGAAGACAAGCTACTGAGTTACATAAATATTTTAAGTGGATAAATTATGTGGTATATGAATTTTCTCACAATAAGGTTTCATACACACATACACATATACATATGACCTCGAATTCAGAGATCCACCTACCCCTGCCTTCTTTCAAGTACTGGGAATAAAGGTATGCACTACCACTGCCCAGCTAAATTACATACTTTTTATTTTATTTCTTTTAATTTTTGAGGCAGGATTTCACTAGATAGTGCTGGCTGGCTTGGAATTTACTATATAGGCCAGGGTGGCTCAAAAACATTGAAATCCTCCTGTCTTTGTTTCCTGAGTGCTGGGATTAAGTGTGCCACCACAAGTCCAGAAAAGTTAAGGTTTGTTTGAATCTCAAGACTTCCCTTAAATATAAATGGGTGCTTTAAACTTCAGCTTTAATATCAAGTTGGGTACAAGAAATACAGTTACACACGTAACAACCACAACAGGCCTTCAAATGGCTGCTAAGGATTCTGTACATATATATTTTACATTTTCAATGAACAGGGGTTATTGAAAGAACATCTAACCTGTTTAGTCCTTTTAGCCATGAGGGCAGGGCTGTTTGTAATGCTACTCCCAGGAGGATGTCTGTTGAAGCACAGTTTCAGCTCCTGTGGGCTGTCAAAAAGCTTAAGATCCAATCTTGGAAAGTATGTGTAACTAAAATAGGAAGCAAAAATAGAAGTGCTGGGTTACAATCCATCAAATTCTTACTCAGTACTTAGGTAAAAATGTCTAAACTTTCTAAATATTTAAATACATTTTATATTAGTTTTAAATTAAATTTCTAAATATTATACTATAATATTCTTTAAAACTCCTCACAATTTGTTTCAAAGTATGAGAAAACAATGCTAGTATTACAGAATGTCCTGTCAGGAACTCTAGCTGGTCCCAGCTATTGTTATTTTCAACCAGTCTGCAAAAAAAGAAAAATCCCTGATGTTTGTCTTAATGAGGAATTCATAACTCTTTACATAAAATCTATGTTCAAGGATAATATTTAAAATACCAGTATATTTAATAATCAACTTTTTCTTTAAGACATTACATCAGTACTTAAAAGAAAAAATGCAGTCTTTTTATTTTAGAAATTATGGTTTAACAAGTTCTTTACACTTCTGAATATTATTCAGTTTCTTCAGAATATCATCAATTAATTGTCTATATGTGTGTATCTTTGTAAATACTCTTGCTTAATTTATTAAAATACTAAGCTAAAGCAGTGTTTCTCAAGAGAACAGGTCATTCTAATCAACAGCAGGTGACTTCAAACATGGGCATACTAACAGACACTCACAGCACAGCTCAGCCTCAACAGGTAAACTGCTGCTCAACAGTTGAGTGTGCATTTTTTAAATGCTAGAAAGGCTGAGGTTTTTTTCCTATTGCTGGCTCTTTCTCCTTGGAAACTATCTACTGATTTATTTTGACAAATTTTCCCTGTAGAAAGCCCGCCTTCCCTTGATTGTGATTTTTATGTCAATACCAAAAGCCTCAACCACACAAGTTAAGACAAAAATTAATTACACAGCATGAAATCGAACTAGCATTTAAGACACTCAATTGCTATATAACTCCAGTCTCATTCAGCCCTGTTGAGAGTAGTTCCTTTACAAAGGTCCTTGGCTTTTCCTTAGAGAATTATTGTTTGTGTGTATATATCTATATATGCAAAGACACAAAAAACTATGAACAAATCCACAAGAAAAATTATAAATAAATTACAGTAACTGTACACAAGGTGGTCAGTAAAATTATAAGCCGTGAAAACTCTCAGTGGCATGAAAGGATGTTCAGACCACTAAAGGTAAACATAGGGTACAAAGAGAATGTTTAAGATGAACTTGTCTACACAATATACACACATACCTAAAGTTATTAATAAATCTAAAATTAGTACTAAAATTGTGTGTAACATTTATTTCATTAAAGTTTATTAAACTATGTACCATGATGATTATAGTAAGGAAAACATATTTACTGTAATTTCTGAAACGATTCTCATCTAAATCCTACTTGCTAGGTTCCTCGTCTTTAAACAGACTGATTCCTCTACTTTCACATTTTCTCTATCTCACAAACTGAAGAATTTCACAGGATTAAAACTCCTAAAGTTAGTTGGTAGGGAATCTCAAAACAACAACAACAAAATAACCCCAAACCCAAAACTTTTTTTTAAGAAATACAATTCTGAAGATTAAACTATATATATAGTGTAACACCTAAGTAAATATTACCGTCTGACCTCCCTTCCAGTAAGGCCATTCACCCTTACACAGTAACACCTGGTAGAAGTCCACAGAATATTTATCTCAGGTCACTGAATTTACACTGAAAATTACCTACACATACTACAAACATTTACATCTCTTAAACATGGCAAAAACTGAAATAAACTATCTAAACGATGCCCAAGTTGATCTTTAAAAATTTCATTCTACCTGTACTGAGGTGACAAGTTATTTCCATCATCAGGAGGTGGCTCAGGTGGCATTATAAATACAGTGTGTTCACTTTTCTGTGAGTCATCTAGCTCTATCAATTTGGTGTCTTCTGCTGAATCCAAATCAACCTGAAAATAAGTATGTTCTCCAATTAATGCGCATATAAGTAAAATTCTAATTCTCAAAGGCAACATTTAAACATAAGAAAAAAAAATCATACCTTGTCTGTTTTCTCTACACCTTTATCTGGAAACAACTAAGAAGAGAAAAAGAGAAATTCTAAGTGAAAACCTGTATCAAGTTGAATAATTTTTAAAAATTTTAAATCTTGATTTTAAAAAGAAGAAACTTGAAGAAGAGGAGGAGGAAGAGGAAGAAGAGGAGGAAGAGGAGGAGAAACAACTTAGGGCTGGAGCAATGGCTCAGTGATTAAGAGTACTCTACAAACAGTTTGTAGGATCTGAGTTTGACCTCAGCACCCACAGAAAAGCAAGGCAGCTGCACATGCCTGTAAGACCAGGACAATGGGGAAGAGGTTGGCAGGGACAGGAAAACTGTTGGACCTTGCTGACAACCGGTCCAGCACCTGGTTCAGTGACAGACCCTATCTCAAAGGAACATGGTGGTGAGTAGTACAGCATGACACCGTGCAGCCTTCTCCTCTGTCCTCTGCACATGTCCATCACCACACATGTGTGCATGTACCTCACATACACAAAAATAAACTTTTTTTTCAATACCAGGTATACAAAATTAGGTTTCCTATGCTTACATTAAAGCATATTTGTCTGTGACTTATAGGACAGAAGGGTATTTTTTTCATTAGTTTCCTTTCCTTCCTCTCTCTCACTCTTTGAGACAGGTCTTACTATGTAGCCACAGCTGGCCTAGAACTACCCATCTGTCTGCCTTAGCCTCTCAAGCAAAGGGATTACAGGCATGTTATACTTGGCTTTGATTAGTTGTTGTTTTTTTTTTTGTTGTTGTTGTTGTTCTTTTTTTTGTTTTTTTTTTTGATTAGTTATTTTATAAATCTTACTCAAACATGGTTTCTAAGACACATGAATCACTGAAGATTGGTAAAAATTAAAACATAATGCTCAACCATTCATGGATACAATTTCAAGCCTTATATAATATGATTTGTGACAAGAAAAAGTGGCTCCTAGATCTATTTAGAAAAACTGTGAAACCTATAAAAAACTAAAAAGACATATGAACTTAATTCCTCACTATTCAAAGTCAAGGGCTGGGCATAGGGGTACATGGCTCTAATCACCCCAGTATTTGGGAAGCAAAGGTAGAATTTCAAGTTCCAGGCCAGACAAGTCTTAGTCTACACAGCAAATTCCAGGCCAGCCAGGTAACATATCAAGACCCTATCAGAAGAAAAAAAAAAAAGGTGATATAGTGTGGGGGGTTGGTGAAGAGGTGACACATGCCTAAAATTACAGTACTTGGAAGGTGAATTTCAGTCATCCTTAGTTAAGTAGCAAACTCAAAGCCAGCCTGGTTCACATAAGACTCTAGCTCAAAAGAAAACTTGAACAATAACAAAAAAAGTCTTACAGATATTATCAAACTATTCTGAAAGACATTAAAGCAAGAAAACATAGCAGACCACTACCCAAAAATCCATAGCTTTTAAATAAAGAAACTAATAATATCCTGTTCACTTAGATTAAACCAACAACAACAAACACTACGACTTAGATAAGGAAACATTTTTAACATTCAACAGGCTCAGAGAGAAAAGCAAATCAAGTAATAGAAGCAAGTAGATACCACAGAGGAAAGTCACGTTTTTTCTCTCCCTCCCTCCCTCCCTCCCTCCCAACCTCCCTCCTGCTCTCTCTTAAACACACACAAACTATTATTATACAGGTTAAACTAAGGTTTTTTTTTTTTTTAAATTGTCACATTAAACAAAATATTACCTTCTCAATGCAATCATCAAAAAATGCCAATCCAGTATCTTTATCACTTACAAAACTGCATTCTTCAATGAAACGAATAAAAATCTGTGTTTTGGATAAAAGAGTATAGAATTTTGTATAAGCACGATCCCGACTTTTCAAAAAACCTGAAGAAAACAAAATCATAATAAATTTTTAAAAAGAAGCTGATGTCTTATCAAACATTATTCTCATATATGCTGATGTCTTATCAAACATTATTCTCATATATATTATAATCCCTTCATGCAAATTCACATTTATCGGAATTTCTAACAATCACGTAAAGTTCTTTCTGCCTGACTTAACTATGCAACCCCCTGATACCAATCTCTTCACTGAATAATGAATCCTCTAAGGAACCTCAGCCCTATGTCCCGAGCAAGACAGGAACTCTTCTCCGGTGGGCATGGTGCTGCATGCCTTGAATCCCAGCACTCAGAAGCAGAGACAAGTGGATCTAAATTCTGAGTTCAGGTTTTGCATGGTCTACAGAACAAGCTCCTGGACAGCCAGGTCTACACAGAGAAACCCTGTCTCAAAAAACAAAACAAACAAGAACTTTCCTCTGAGACTATTCAACTCTTAAGCCAATGGCTTATCTATAATCAGTGGGTCAATTTTCTTTCTCTACTATCAGCCCATCATTCCTGCATGTGACGAGGATTTCTGTGCGGTTCAAGTCAAGCACCTGGATAGTAGTCCTCTGTTTCACTGAGGCCAGGGGCCTCTCCTTTAGTGACCACACATCAGTCCCTCATTCCTACCATCATCATCTTCACTGTTGGGGTTTGGCTATGAGGCATCACATGAAGTGGCTCATGTCCACAGCTGAGGGCACTAGTGAGAGGTGACCAGATCATTCACCAACAGGTTAACCCATTTAGTTCAAATTAAAGGAGGAATTAGCAGGAAGGTCCAGAGGAGGAAGCAGGTGAGTAGGGACAGCTCTGGAAAAGGAATGTCTTGCCCCAAGAGCCCTGTCTCTCCCTATGTTTCGTGATTGTCAAGAGGTGCACAGTTTTCCTTAGCCATGATCTTCCATGGAAGTTCTGCTTTATCAAAGGGTGTTTTCCTCCCGCATGTTGTCACAGTGATTAAAAGGTAACTACCATGCATAAAGCATGAAAGACTCGGGGCTTTAAAAACCATGGGTCTCAATGAGTCTATACAGAGGCATACTCATCATATGTTCCTTGCTAGTTTTCAATATAACTACTAATCTTTAATTCCCATATCACTCTCAGATCAATATCTCTGTTTGGTTTGCTTGTATAAAGTTGGTGAGGCTAGCAGAAAAAGAAGTGAGGAAGTAGGCTTACTGTAACTACCAGTATACCAACTCTTCCTCGTGTGTGTGTGTGTGTGTGTGTGTGTGTGTGTGTGTGTGTGTGTGTGTACATGCACCATGTGTGCAGGAATCCTAGGAGGCCATTAGAAGACACTGGATCCCCTGAAAACTAGAGTTAAAGGCAGTTGTGAATTGTTCAACACTGGATTCTGGGACCCAAACTTAGGTTTTCTACAAGAGCAGTTTATTCTCTTAACTGCTAGCCATCTCTTTAGTTTTGAGGCAGAGTCTTAATATATCGCACTGGCTGGCCTATAGCTTTCTATATAGGCCAGGCTTCCCTTGAACTCAAGAGATTTTTCTCCCTCTGCCTCTTGAATGCTGGAATTAAAGGCACGTAAGGTCAGCCAATTCGTTCTTAAAGACTGAAATTTTAACTATCTCAAATAGTCCTCTGTACTCTAACACCATTTAAAATATGGATTTTAGGCTACTTTTTCTGTCTTCCTTTTTTTTAATGCCTTAGGGCAGTTGGCATGCTGTATTACTCATTCATTCCCACCCTCTTGAACAACAGGCAAATTATTAAGTAAAATAGGAGAAAATTATGAGGGAAAGTGAGGAGAACGGGAGGAGGTGAGGAGGGAAGGAGAGAAAGGGACAGAAAGGGAAGAAAGGAAATAGAGGGAAAGGGGAAACAGTGAGAAAGAGGAAGGAGAGAGAGAATGGGCAGCGTTTTGTTGTCATGTGCCAAAACTCCTGAACTTAAATCTTTAGTAATCAAGCTTCCACACCCGTACACCATCTTAAGTTCAACTAATGGAACTCCACTGTAAGTTACACAATACATATTGCATTTTATAGACAATATAAACATAAGGAATGTAAGGCTATTTAATAACTAAAATTTTTTGATGGGGGCTGGAGAGATGACTCAACTGACTGCTCTTCTAGAGGTTCTGAGTTCAATTCCCAGCAACTACATGGTGGTTGACAACCATCTGTAATGGGATCCAATACCTTCTTCTAGTGTGTCTGAAGACAGTTATAGTGTACTCACATACATAAAATAAATAAATCTTAAAAAATTTCTTTGATCATATGTTGAAATGATACTGTTTCAAACATGATAGAGGAAATACAATTACAATTAGTTTTTCTTAGTTGTTAAATTTTTATGTGGCTACTACAAATACCATGTGTAGCTCACATGGTATTTCTACTAGGCAGAGTGGCTCTTGATGCAATCAAGTTTCCAAGAAATAGGAGATGAAATGTTAAACAACACAATGATATAACAGCTCATACACGTAAATCTATAATAACAACAGTTACTAAAGAAATGATGGCCTGTCTGCATTGTACTTTAAATGAAACGGAGGGGAAGGGAATGGACAAGGCAGACGAAACCGCTGAAGCTAGATGACAGCTGTGTGAGGATTGCATATGTGTTTTGTTTGTATAAAAGTTAAGCCAAAGTCACTATTCAATTCCTATCCATTCTTCACTGTGTTATGTCTTCAGGAAAAACATCTTACCAAGTTAGCCCTCTCATGGAATCAACACTGCACTTGGTATTTACAGTACTTTGTTGTCTAATGTCTTCATTCCCTAGAACAAATGCTACACTATTTACATAAAACTTCAGACCATGTCATAAAAACTGGTGGTTTCAGTCTGTAAAATAATTATTGAGGCACAAATTATAAAACTGAGGAAAGAAAAACTGCCAAAAATTCTGGCAAATCCCAGATGTGTCTTCCTGAAATAACTGATCATATGGGATTGTATACAATACATTGGATTCTTCAAATTAAACACAGTCAGTTTCACATTTTTCATGAAAAACAATGGAGTACAAAAATAATAAGTTATCTACCAATAGAGGTAGGTTACAGAAAATGCAAATTCCTTACATTTGAATATGAACTTCTATGGATGTAGTAAATCCATCTATGTAGCAACCCTAAATAGAAATGCCTTTGACTTTAATGAAGGCAACTGTGATCTCATTGGCACTCACCCTGACGATCAAACAGTGAATCCGCAGCTGTGGCTTTATTAGAAGGAGCTTCTGTGATCGGTCTGAGAAATGACCTGTATCCTTTTAAAATAGATGCCATAAATCTCAAAAATGTCTCTTGAATTTCCATCTCCAATTGTGTCATCTTTTTTTGCCAAGAGAAATCTGCTTCAATTGGAGTCATCTCAATTGCTGAACTTTCTTGAGGTTTTCGGTGAACTGACAAAGTAAGGAAAAGCAAAATAAAGTATTAATATATAATATTTACTATATCATGATTGAATGATAAGAAAATAGTCAAAATAAAGCTCCCCACCACCTCCCACTCTCTCTCTCTCTCTCTTGATATATTCTAGCCACGTAATCCAGGCTGGCTTCTCTTTCACCATCTTGTTGTCTCGGCCTCCCTAAGTGCTGGGGTTACTCAGCTACACAGCAGGTTAGAACCAGCCCTAGGACAAACATGAGCTCCAATCTCAAAAATCCTAAACAAACAAGTAAAAACTCTCAAAACCAACGAAACAAAACACTGGACTCAGGCTGTAGCTCAGATGGTGTGCGTTCCCACCCCGGGTCTAATCCCCAGCACTACACAAGCTGGCCTTGGACTCTACACCTGCAACCCTAATATTTGGGAGGTAGGGACAAAAGGATCATGAGTGTGAAGTCATCTTTAGCTCTCAAAGGGTAGCAAAGAGGAAAGGGTACGAAGAATGAAGAATATGTTAAAAAACAAAAAATAACTAACCACATATTGTTTAGGCCTGATATAAAATAACTCATTAAACAGAACCAAATATGTTTAATTAACAATTACCTTTATTTTAATTATCTTATCTTGTTCTCACATTTAAAAAGCTTTCAAAGGGGAGAGGCAGAAACAAACAGATCACACGTTCCAGGTCAATCAACTTGAGCTATATAGCAAAGACAGTGTCTCAAAACAAAAATGGGCTAGAGAGATGGGTCAGTGGTTAAGAATGCATACTTGCATACTGTTCTTGCATAAGACTAATCACCCACACTGGGCAGCTTACAGCTCCTTGGGATCTGATGCTCTCTTTTGGGCTCTACAGGTACCTTACACATGCATGCACATGTCACACACACACACACACACACACACACACACACACACACAATTAGAAATAAAATACTAAAAAGAAAGGATGAGATAGAGAGACAGAGCAAGAGACAACTCCCATTTGGGTTTGTGGCAAGTACCCGCCCCCCCCCCCACCCCCCCCCCCACCCCCACCCTCACCCCCACCCCCGCCCCTCCTCACACTCACCTGAGCAGAGCTGCAGATACAGTCTCCTCAGGGTGCCAAGCAGACTCTTGCATGGTTTTTTGGGAAGCTGCTTCCAGTTTATGTTCTTTTTTTCATCAGCTCTATTAGATGAGAGTTAAGAAAATCTGCTATATAATTCATTTGTACTAAACAAAATTCTTCTCTCAAAGTTAAAAGGAACATTTTTCATGCACTGAAGACTAACACTGACACATGGAATGGGTGGTACTTTAGGGTGCTTCTCGTTCCTTGTCAATAGACCTTAGACAATGTGACTGTCCCCAACAGCATTCTTCCATCGCTGCAAGTCGTACAATACGGACCACAAGTCTGATTTTAAAAGTTAAACACTATAACGTTAAATTAACTGACTTGAAACGTTAACCTATTGGCAGAACTCTAAAATACTACATGCCCAAACCAAGAACTGGATGGAATTTAACAAAGAATCAAAGAAAATCTAGCTCATTGGATTCCTCACAGAGGTAAGAAGAAATCAAATACAGCATTATTTAACATAATCTATGACCATAAAAGCATTAAAAAAAAAAACCCTAAAGACGCAGATAAAATAAAAATAAAAGCTAAATAAAGGTTAAAATTTTCAAAACTTTATAATCCAGAAATAAAAAACAGAGCAGAGACAATGGCTTTGAAAAATATTCTACAAGTCAGCATGTACCAGGCTTTCTTTTAATAGCTTAGTCTTCAGTCTTCAGTGATTAGAAACCTCGAGAGACGCCAAAGCCCCATCTGATCTAAGGATTAATTAATAGGCCCCTATTTTGGTCACAACCAAGTATGGTGTTAAATGAAAACCAAACTAAGACTCAGTAACATTGGCTTCACTTAGATTTCAACTGGGAAGAAGAGATTCCTTCCTTCAACTCCTACGGTCCAACCAATTTTACCAGCATGGTCCAAAGAACTTCAAGTAGAAATTAACTTCAAAAGAAAAAAAACAAAAACAAACAAAAAAAAAGATAAAAAAAAAAAGAGAGAGAGAGAGAAAACAATGAAGAAAAAAAAAAAGAAAGAAAGAAATTAACTTCAAATACTCCCTGGCTGATAATGACAGCCACCAGCACAGAAGCAAATGTGGTATCCTCCCTGGAAAGAGAACTGACTAAAGGGCTGTCATATTGCCATGTTCCAGTACTGTTAAGACTCACACTAGTTGAGCATGACGGCACATATCTATGACTCAGGAAGCAAAGGCAAGAAGACCACCTCAAGTTAAAGGACTGCCAGGTCTATAACAAGTTTCACCAACCAAGGACACAGAGTAAGATTTTTTTTTTCTTATAATTAAGTAAATAAGATGTCAAATCAACTATGTGTTTAAAATTGATGGCATGTAACATTTAACTCTGATCAAGTAATCTCACTTGATGTAATTACATAGTATCTATTTTAGTGCTACCTTTTAAATCCCCAAACGCACACTGTCATCCCTATATGAATTATCATCAGTTTGGAATCTGGCTCTAACATTTACTATCTATCTGACTTTGAGAAATAATCACTTTGTCTGTTACTCAAATTTCTTATCTACAAAATGACGATGATAATGTACCAAATGACTAGGAACTGGCATGCATTCACATGCCACAGTCTGTCTAATCCAAGGGGAACCATTAACTATATAAAACACTTGTTTTTACTGCCATAAAAGAAAGGAATGTTGGACGTGGTGTATGATACATTCCTGTAACGCCAGCACTTGGGAGAGGCAGAAAGATCAGTTCAAGACTATCCTTGGCTACCATAGCTAACTCAAACTCAGGGCCAGTCTGGGATATATGAGACTTTGACAAACAAAAATTTCAGAGCTGGCTATGAGGCTGAGTGGTAGAGATCAGGCCTAACTCACAGCAGATCCTGGGTTCAATTCCCAGGAGAACAAGGAAAGAAATGTAGGAAATGAGGGAGGAAGGGGGAGGTATGTAATAACTGAATTCATGAAGTGACGCTTTACTTCCAAGTTATCTATAAATCTAGATATCCATAGTAACAAGCCATTGTAGCTAAACAGTTTCAAAATACAGTGCATCCACTCAGTATTATTTTAATTTTAAATTTTTGTGGAGTTGTTTGAGGCAATGTCTCACTCTGTAGCTAAAGTTGACCTGGATCTCACTATGTAGCCAGGATGATCTTTAGCCTTCCAAGTACTGGCTTTACAAGCAGAAGCTACCACACTAGCTTCAGTATTATTTTCTAAGCAATGTTTGCTTCCTTTCATACAACTATTCTGTCAATTCGCATTCAGATGTCTTCCCACACAACTGCCCTGTAGTGATCACAAGGGCCTGAAGAGTATAGGCTGGCTCCAAAGTTACTTTGTAGAAGGTCTATGAATTTATGATCCTGCCACTTCTGTGTCCCAAGTATATATGCCACTAAAGCATCTATTTGGTATTGGAACTGGAACCCAGGGCTCCGAGAATGCTAAGCAAGCCCTCTATCAACTGAGCTACACTCCCAGACCACCACCACCACCCCTGCTTTTTTTTGATGGAGTTTCTCTAAGCCACCCTGGCTGTCCTGGAACCTTGCTCTGTAGACCAGGCTGGCCTTGAACACAGAGATCAGCCTGCCTCTGCCTCCCTAGTGCCAGGATTAAAGACGTGCACCACCATTACCAGCAGTACCTTCAATTTCTTTATCTATACATTTCCTGCCAATCCAACTTATTTCTAAATGCTTGTAAATAGTTTAATTATATATGGTGGAAACTACACACAGGAGATAATAGAAAATGAATCACTTACACATATAACGTGTTCGTATCCAAGTCAATGCAAACAACATCTTGTGGTGGGTCATGAAGATCAAAGTACCTTGAGTCCACTCCAACTATAAATGGTAAAGGTGCACTAAGCACTCCAGCCAATGAAAGAGGACAAAGGGGAATATATGGGCACTGCCACTGAAATGGAAAGATCATCTAGGGGAAAAGTTTTTTAAAAATTAACCAAATTTGAATTTGCAATGACAACTATACAATTAACTATTACTGAAAGGGACCACTGAAAAGCAATGAAATCCAGTTTTTTCAACTTTAAGTTTCATTCCAAAGTTAAGTGACTACAAATACTATTGGGTTAAAATTTTCAAGAATACTGACGATCATGGCACACTAATAGCTTTTTGCAGGTTAATTCTTCTACACAAATCTCATGCATACTTTATGGAGAATCAAAGAAAAAGATGAAACTCCCTCCAAAATAATAAAACAAACCTACATTTTTATAAACTTGGGCATTTTATCCACTTATGATCTCTGACCAAAATCTATGTGCACAGAAGGCCTGTGGGCAGTGGGAGAAACAAACTAGTGTGAGACTGAAGTTAGGTAGTGTTTGCTTGGCAAGGTTTAGGAACCTGGGGTTCTATCTCAAGTGCCACACTAAAAAATAAAATATAGTAATTAAAACACACTTAAAACATTTTCTATACTTCAAATAAGCATTTAAAATAATTCAACTTCAGTGAAGCTTGACCTCTTAAAAATTCAGTTGATATTAAACATTCTCTGAGACTCTCAAACAAAAAAACCCAGGCATAATGGGCTCTTAAAAATCCCAGCAATGGAGAGGCAGATGCAGGCAGATCTCTGTGGCTTGCTAGCCATTCAACACAGCCAATGAGAGAATCTGTCTCAAAAACAGTGAAATGCACCAGAGAAGAATGACATCAGAAGTTTGTCTCTAGCATACACACACAGACACAGACACAGACACAGACACAGACAGACAGACAGACAGACACACACACACACACACACACACACACACACACACACACACACCATACCACACACAAAAATATGCACAAACATACACACAGAAAAAAATTTAATGGAAGTTTTAATTTACAAGTTGTCATCTTAGTGTATGCATATTTAGGTTTTTGTTTGTTTGGTTGGTTGGTTTGGTTTGGTTTCTATTTGTAAGAACACTTTCTAATAGGTTGAAAAAATACACTAAGAGACTGGAGAGATGGCTCAGTGGTTAAGAGCACAGGCCACTCTTCCAGGGAACCTGGGTTCAATTCCTAGAATTCACACTGAGTGGCTCACATCCTCTTTAACTCCAGCTCTAGGAGATCTGATACCCTCCTATGGCCTCCATGGGCACTAGCCCATATATACACAGATATAAACACCTAAAACAAATAAATCTAAGAGAAAAAAAAGACTAAAATATTGTTTTGGTTCATATACCTTCCCAACAAATTGTACTGTAGTGACTGCAAAGCCTCATTCAAATAACAGACTTTTATATGAGACAGAGTATTACATAGTATAGGTGACTTCACACTCACTATGTAGACTGACATGCCTCTCGACCTGAATGTTCAATATCAATAAGCCACAACTGTAATCAGTGATGACCTATTGCTCTAAGGTCTGGTTCAATTTTCACCCTTACTCATCATCAGCAATCCCAAAGAAATACCTATAGCACCATTTCTGCTAGCCATTACAGATCATTATTCAAGACTGGCATTTCTGTCTTCAAGAATTATGTACTAAGAGATACACAAGCATTTAATAAGTGCTAAGCACTCTTAGACAATGAGATTACAGTAACAATAAAACAGACCCATGCCTCCTAGCTTCAAAGTCTAGAATTTTAGTCTTTTTTTTTCTACAAAATGAAGAGTAATTTAGGCCTCAAAGCCTTTGTAACTACTTAATTTTGCTTCTGTACATGAAAACAGTAACAAGTAATAAGTCAATAAGTAGCCTATGTTCCAGTAAAACTATTAGTCGTACACTTCTGGCAGACGTGAACTGGCAGGACAGACTTGCCTGGTCTGTTGACACCTAGTATGACAGGAAGAGACATACAATAAACAGAAGATATAAAAAGTATATATTTTATTAGAAAGTGGATAATACTATGGAGGAAAAAGATCCATAAACAGAGTCCAGAGCAGGATGCACTAATATGTGCAATGTGAGCCTCAGTACAAAGATACAACTACCTGAAACATGAACAAAAGTATTATACACCAAGGAAGCAGGGTGACTAGGCATGGCAGCTTCCACCTCTAATCCCAACACAGGCAGTTAAGGCAGGAGAACTTTGAAAGTCCACACCACCAACCTGATAAATAAGTTCCAGGTCAACTTTAGCTGAATGTGAGCCTGTCTTTAAAAAAACAAAACAAAGCCAGGGACGGGAGAGATGGCCTGGCATTGAAGAGTGAGTACTGCTATTGAACAAGACCGAATTTGGTTCCAGGAACCCACATCTAAAGACTCACAACCACTTGTAACTCCATCTCCAGGACATCAAATGCTCTCTTCTGGCCTCCACAGGCACCTGCACTCATGTATCCAGACAGACAGACAGACAGACAGACAGACAAGCACACACACACATATTAAGTAGATAGCAAAATAAACAAAGGCTAAAGAGATCACTTAGTAGTTAGAGAACACTTGCTGCAGAATCATGAAAGCTGAGGTTCAGATCCCAGCACCCACAGAGCAAGCCCGGTATTTCATGAATGCAGAGGCATGTGCACACACAGGAGTACATGTGTGTGTGTGTGCGTGCACACACACACATGTGCATACAGCTACACATAGCAACAAAAAATTCATTATGATCTGATTTCTAAGTGCAGTAAAAGGGCATTACAGTGTTTTAAATACAATTTGACTTCATTTGTGATTTACCCAAGAGCGAATCATTTTTATATTACACTATTCACAATAAAGCCATATATACAAGACAGTAGTTAAGTTAAAATTAGAAAATAACCATGTAATAAATTTGCATAACTTAATAAAATCAACTAGGATTTCATTAGTGTTTTGGTTTATTTCTTTTTTATATTTTTATGAGGCAAGATTTTGATACACACACACACACACACACACACACACACACACATTTCTGTCTCAGCCTCCCAAGTGCTATGATATTGTGTAGCAACTTTCTACAAATTGAAACATTCCCTTCTTGAAAAAGCAGAGACTTAGGATATTAAACTACAGGAGTCTGGGAAACTTGACTCAGATTCATGAGGTCCCTCTCCTAGGTCATACGAACAGTAAATACTTGCACCATTCAGTATCTGGAAAAGACTGACCTACTGAGATACCTGCAAGTCCCGCGGCAATCACTAGGGTTCCAGCATCTATAACTCATTTAGGCTTCAGGGAGCCTAAATGATGCAGCTACATTTGAGTTGTCCCTGCTCCTCTGTGTAACTGCTCATCTATACTCTTGTGAGCAATCTCAATAAAGCAACTGGTTTCCAATTTGGACTTTGGGAGATTCATTAGTTTAGTGTCTCCAGGGTCCTCTATTAGGATGACAAGACCCCTGTTTGTGTCACCCAAAGAAACATAAGACTACAGGTAGAGACTGCCAGGCACCACTTACAAGTTTTACTGTTATGTAATGAGTATTTACTCTCAGGAGAACACTAAAACATGAAAAATTAGAAACTGAAATTTTTTTTCCCTCAAACATTTGTTTTCTTCATACACTCAAATTGCATTCATATCAAACTGACTGGGCTGGAATTTGTAAAGTTGCCTTCTTTAAAGAAAAGTACACAAAATCCTTTAGTAATAATTCTGTTCTAAAAGAAAAACTGTACTTACAGCAACAACAGCTTCAGCCACCCCCGTCAGCACAGCTGGCCTGAGAGAATGCAGCAGAATCTTACTCTCCAGTAAAACCAGCAGCAGCAATGTCGCACAATTCTCAGGGCCCAGGTTCATCAGCAAGGAGCTAAAGTTGGCTCCACTAGAGAACAGAGAAAGAAAGGATTGGGGAACTACTTTACTAAAACATACCAACATTTACTTATTAAACAGGTTAGGAACCTAATATTAATTTCAGTTCATAACTTAGCAAAATGCAACTAATTTAATGAGGTACTATATGGTGTGGTTCAAATGAACATTATTAAGAAAGATTTTCTGAAGCTCAAATTTGAGCTGAGTTCAAAGGTAGGAGCATAATGGGGCTGGGAGACAGCATTATGTAAGAACTCTGAAGCAGGAAACGCTAACGGCATAAGAAATCCAAGATAAGGGAGCATGTGAAAATAACAAGAGATTATGGTAAAGAGAAATGACTCAATTAAACTCATATTCATGAAAGGATGCACTGGCTGCAGGTAGATAAAGAACTGAAGGTCTAAGAGTAAAAGGATCAATCAAGAGGCTACTAACAAAATAGTTCAGAGAGTAGCTGGATTAGTGATGCAGATGAAAAGCAGAAAAGGGGTATATAGGAGGTGAGCATCCGCTCACCATGAACAATGACTTACAAACTGAATATGGGAAGGAGAGATGAGAAAGAAGCATTTCCTGTATTAGATCTTATAATTATGGATTTTGTAGAACGTCTGTGCACGAAATATGTGGACATGCATGTGATAGTCAGAAGACAGCTTTAAGTGTTGGTCTTTGGCACCTGTCATCTTTTGTTTTAGAGTCTATCCTTGGCCTAGAGCTTAACCAAGTGGGCTATCTGGCTCACCAATGATTCCTAGGGTGCATTTGTCTTTGATTCCTGTCTGCCCAGTGTTGGGACTACAGGCATGTACAACCCATACATGCTTTCTACATACATGGGCTCTGTGGACCAAAATTTAGATCCTCAAACTTGCAGGACAAACACTTCACCTACTGAATCGTTTCCCCAGCCTTTCAACTGTCTCAAAGGGCCTCCATATTAAATTAGCCACACCACCCACTTAGGTATCAAGGATGGCAATACTAAGTGACACCCTATCTTACCTAGTGTCATCCTGCCTCCAAAGTATTCTGACCCTTTTTCTTTTTGAGATTGAACTCAGGGCTTGTGTAAGCTGAACAAGTGCTACTACATGTACCCATAGTTCTTAAGACAAGATTTCATTAAGTTGCCCATGCTGGCCTTAAACATGCAATTCTTCTGCCTCAGTCTTCCAGGATTCTTGAATTACAAGCTTGTACCACCATGCTTAGCTCAGTAAAATATTTTAGAACATTTTCTTCCAAGCAAATAAAAATAGCATTTCAAATATAATAAAATGGGATGAGCGTGTGGCTCCTAAGGCCCAACATAAATAGTGTCCTGGGATCTAGCTATAGACAAACAAACAAACAGGCAAGCAAGCAAGCCATCATTACCTTAATGGTAAAGGTGTGGACACTGGCTGTGACAGTATTAATGCATCATGGACCGATAGCTTAAACAAACAAAAAGACAAATTAGCCACAGCAATTTTGCAGTCTCAATATTTTGATCAAGGGCTAAACAAAAAAATTGCTTAATATGCAGAAAGGTATGTAATTTTAAATACAGAGATGTAAATGATAACTGTAAATACTCAAGAGTTTTTTTTTTTTTTTTTTTTTTTTTTTTTTTTATCAGCTCTTCTTAAATTGATGACTGAATTTTGACCCAATTAGGAGGTTAAATGTACTTATTTAAAATTTTGGAATAATTTTTATAAGAGCCTCAAATTTATCCATTCAAAAAACTTAGTTAAGCATTTAGTAATTGTCTAATACAAATTAATACTTGCTGAACTGAAATACATTCAATACCTACAGTGTCTGACTTAGCCCTGCTATAAAGTATAAACAATATCGTAGAAGAACTATTAAATTGATTGTCTCATTAGACTCTAAAGCTACTCAGTGTCAGTTGTAATCTGCAATGATTCAGGAAGAGTCAGTAAATATACTGAAAGCTAAATATTTCACAACTTTCATACCAACCCGATCTCATTCCTATAGCCAAGCAATAAGTCTTTGAAATCTTGTCTGTACTGATTCTAGATAGTAAATGTCACAAGTTGTGCACCTACCTACCTAGGCCTGTCACTACCTAGGCCTAAGAAAGAAGCAGGTTCTTTAGTACAGTCTGAAAGTACTGTTAAAAGCTGTATTAATTTCCCTCTTTCCAAATAAATTTTAAATACTCAGCATTTAAATATTGAAATACTAAATACTATCAGTTACTCAGAAACTAAGGACATAACCATAACATAATTTTATGTTATGGGTTTAATTATTAAATTCAGATATGGAAAGGGCACACATGAACCAATGAAAACAATACCATGAATCATAAGTAGTATTTACTCCAGTTCTACTCACCTGGGGTCTAAAGACCGACTAGGAAAAAAATGTTCAATAAAGAATAGTCAGAACTTCAAACACACATATTGCTTCATCTCACACTCAAAGAACTTAGCACAAATTGACACGAATAGACTCCTTTTTCATTACCTGTACGAGGATTCTTGGTCTTTGTGGTGAAGGAAAAGGGATATTTTGCATAAAATGTGAAATGTGCCTAGAAAAGATTGTAAAATGAATACCATAGTTACTTTTCTTAAATGTATCTCAGATCTTAGCAAGCCTTTCATTCCATTATATATCATCTCAACAGAAAAACCATCTATTTAAAACTGAGCTAAAGAATAAACCTTTGCAAAGTATACTGGTAGATTCTTGTAATTCTGGTACTTAAAAGGTTGATGCAGGAGGATTACTCAAGTTGAAATCTAGCCTGGGCATCCAAGTGAGTTCTAGGCCAGCCTGCACCACAGAGTGAGACCTTGTCTAATAAAACCAAACAAAAACCATTATTTTCATCAGGAAAACAATAATACAGAAGTCACTCTATAAAATACAGAAGCAGCTAAGAATGACTACACTCTTGCAGTGAGCTTGAGTTAAGTTCATATGGCTCACAATAACCTACAACTCTAGCTTCAGGGGCTCCACGCCCCTCTTCTGGCCTCCATGGGTAATCATATACTTGTGGTAGACATATGTATGAACATGAACACACACAAATAAAAATAATATTTTTTTTAAAAAGCTATTTTTGCCAGGCAGTAAAGATATATACCTTTAATCCCAGCACTCAGAAGGCAAAGGTAGGCAGATCTCTGAGTTCAAGGCCAGCCTGGTCTACACAGTGAATTCCAGGGCAGCCAGGGCTACACAGAGAAACCCTGTCTTGAAAAATAAAAACAAACAAGAGTTATTTTTATAGCCCTGCTTATCAACGCCAATATAAGGAAGTATAAATAAGAAATTTAATCCTAGGGCTGGCTAGATGGCTCAGCAAGTAAGAGCACTGACTGCTCTTCCAAAGGTTCTGAGTTCAAATCCCAGCAACCACATGGTAGCTCACAACCACCCATAATGAAATCTGATGCCCTCTTTTAGTGTGTCTGAAGTCAGCTAGTGTACTTATGAATAATAATAAATAAATCTTTGGGCCGGAGCAGGCAGGGACCGAGCAAACAGAGTTGACCGGAACAAGCGGGGCCAGCCGGATCCTAAAAATTCAATTCCCAACAGCCACATGAAGGCTCACAACCGTCTGCATGGCTACAGTGTACTCACATACAAAGAATAAATAAATAACTCTTTAAAAAAAAAAAAGGAATTTAATCCTAGATTTCCTACTTGAACTTTGAACACCTAAATGCTATTTCTCTACTCACAATGTTTGTCAGGTTTCTCCAGAGATCTATGCTCTTAGGAGAGACAGAATGTATTATTTACCTTAACAGAAGAACAATGATCATATCATTGATCTCTGAGTCTACTGTAGAAACCATAGAACCTCAATTGCCCATAAGCTTGCTTACTTATCACCAATGTTAAATTTCACCTCAATGTAATTAATCTGAAAACCAAAAATTAAATTTAAAACCATAAAAATCCACTACCTTGCATTCTGGGAAAAAAAGTAGAAATCCTATTTTTACACTAAATGTTGTTGTGATGAGTTTACAAAAAGTTCTTAACCTTTCTTGGTTTGTTACTAAAGTCTTTATTAGATAAAAAAATAAGCAAAAAACATGAGCCAGAGAGATGGCTCAGTGGGTAGAAGTGTCTGCTACCAAGCCTGACAACCTGAGTTTGATTCCCCCAGAACCCACATGGTAGAAGGAGAGAACTGACACTCAGTTATCTTCTGACCTCTCTTTGTGTGCCTTAGTGGTATATACACATGTGTGCACATATATAAATGCACATACATAGTAAGTTTTTATTTATTCATTTATTTCATTCACTAATTTTAGGTGTCTGAATGTTTTGTTTACATGTATGTCTGTACATGACATGTGGAGGTCAGAAGAGTACATTAGATATCTAGAACTAGAGTTATGAGTAATGAGGGTGCTGGAAATCCAACCCAAGTCTTCTGCAAGAACAAGTACTCTTACCTGAACCATCCCTCTTAGCCTCAAAAATAAATGACCCATGCATACCTATAAAGTCTCTGAACACAGAAACCAAGAGGCCTAGGAGTTTGCAGCCAGTCTGGGCTACAAAGAGAACTCTGTCTGAAAACAAAACGAAACAAGAAACCTGCAGCCCTCAGAGCTCCACATCTATTTTCCTTCCTTATAAAACATTTCCATGACAAAGAGAATGAAGCATTCTGCCTCATGCTAAAATGGCACATTTAAAATCAGTTAATTTACCTTTCTAATTTCTCCATTAGTTTAGAGATGAACACTCATTATACTTAGATCTTGTATTGGCCACTTACACAAAGCACATGTGTATATTCACTATCTTGATTTCTAAAGAACGAATAGGAAAAACCCACACATCTATGCAAGTTAACTCCTCACCAGAATTCTTAAGACATCATGAGGCCATGGTTATCAACTCCAACTTCAAGTTCCTAATTGCAACGATTCAGGTGGGGGAGGGAATAAGCTATTCAGGTGGAGGAGGGAATAAGCTATTCAGGTGGAGGAGGGAATAAGCTATTCAGGTGGAGGAGGGAATAAGCTAAAATAAGGTGACTTTGACTCTCCTTTCCTTTTAACTCAGCTGCTAAGTTAAATAAACAATGAAAAAGAGCATTACACATTTGATTTCCAAAGACATGACTCCTCCTCATTATACATACTTTTCAATGGGAAGAGGATGTGGTCCAGACACAGAAACTTTGTAGATAAACATAAGAAATTTCTTAAAAGCTTCAAAAAAAGGCCAGTGTGAAAGCAAACAAATGCACTTGTTTGAGTTGATGGGTTTGGAGATGGCTTTTCTCTCCACGGGGGTCAATAGGCCCAGCTGTGTAAGTTGTTTCTCTGTTAGAAGTTCTCGAGAGTAAGGTTCATAAAACTGGATGGCAGCTCCATACACCTACAGTCAAAGAACTGTTGTAAGACTTGAAATTGTTTTTGAAAATTCATCTTTTTCTCTATATTTTTCTCTCTTTATATTTCATACTGGATATTAAACCCCAAACCCCAAGCATCTTAGGCAACCACTCTATCAGGAGATATTCATACACAATGCTCTTTTTTAAACAAATATTTTCTGGGACTACATACCAAATAGATAAATAAAATGAAATATCTCAACCAGAAATTTCAACCCAAACTCAACCAGATTTTGATGCAAATCCATCTAGATCATCCCACACAGTGTGATTAAATATTTTAAGCATACATTATCTACATTAAGAAAGAAAGAGAAGGGGAGAACAGCAAACAGCAGAACCGGATAGGAAAGAATAGACTAGAAAGAGGAAAGGGCAACCTTTCATGCAGGCGGGGTAGCTCAGCAGGCACATTTAACCCTGTAAGCCTGACACTGAATCCAAACTGCCAACTTCCATAATAGGAGAGAACTGACTCCTAAAAGTTCCCCTCTGACCTCTACAGGCACATGCAACACATGTATTCCTACACTCACACATGCATCTTTTTTTAAAAAAGGCAACCTTCTTCTGACTTGTTCTCACTTTTAACCACTCCATGTATTTTTACCCAACATCTAGAGTATGCTAAGGACCTTACTCAACTTGTACTTGCTTGTATGCTGTTTTCCAGAACACTGACTATACAGAAACATACAGTTGGTCACATGTGTCATTTTTTCAATGTTCCTACATGTGAAGGTACATGTGCCATGGCACTTTGCACCATGATGCAGGGTCTCCGCTGTTTGCCTTTATATATGCCCAGCTAAGTAGCCCAGCAAGCTTCTGGGACTCTCCTGTCCCTGCGTCCCATCTTAGCACTAGAGTTACCACTGAGGTTACTACGTGACTACTCTATCTGGCTTTATGTGGGTCTATGGATTCAAACGTGGGTCCTCATACCTGCATTACAAGAAATTAAGCACTGAGCCACCTCTTCTGCCAACATTAATTTTCTTTTTCTCTTAAGATACATAACCCTGACTTGTCTGAAACTCAGAGATTCACCTGTTTCTGCCACTTGAGTATTGGGGTTAAAGGCAGGTGTCACTCACCTCTGGACATATTAACTACTGCTAGGAATACAACTCAGTGGCATTAATCTTCACAATAGTGTGTAACCATCACTGTTATCCACTTTCAAATTCTTTTTTTTAATCACCAAGGAGAAGATCTGTACCCCTTAAACAATAACTTCTCAATTCTCCCACTCCTAATTCAAATTATTAGTAGTTTCTATTCTGTCTCAATAAAATTGCCTATTCTAATGGTACCTACTATAGTTACAAGCAGTGTTTATTCTTTTTGTGTCTTGCTTACTTTTCTTAGCATGTTTTAAAAGTTCATTCATGTTAAAGCATGTAGTTGAATTTTACCTTTTTAAGGCTGAGTAATATTTTATAGAATACATAAACAAAATTCCACTTTCCTTTCACCCTTCAGTGGACACTTGCACTGTGATAATACTGTAAGAATACTGGCATCCAGGTTCAGTGAGTCCCAGGTTCTCTAGGTACAGTCTTCAGAAGAGAACAACTTCATCAAGTAATTAATTCTGTTTTCCTTTTGAAAGAGCTTCCAATCTGTTGTTCGTACAAGATTCAAGGGTTCCACTTTCTCTATATTCTCAGTAATACTGACTTTCTGATTTTTTTACTGCTACAACAGCCAACCTAATATATGTGAAATGCTACTTTACCATAACTTTGCATCTCCAAATTACAGGAAGCTGAGCATCCCTTACAAGCTTACTGGTCATTTATATCTCTTTGGAGAAATGTTTATTTAATTCTGTGTGGTGGTTTGAATAAGAACAGCCTTATAGGCTCATAGATTTGAATGCTTAGTCATCAAGGAGAAGGATTAGGAGGTGTGGCCTTGTTGGAAGAAATGCAGCACTGGGAGTGGGTTTTGAAGTTTCTTTTCTTTTTTTTCTGAAATCTCACATTTTGTTTTATTCGATATTTTCTTCATTTACATTTCAAATGTTATCCCCTTTCCTAGTTTCCTCTCCAAAAATCCCCTATACCCTCCCCCCTCTCCCGCTCCCCAACCCACCCACTCCCGCTTCCTGGCCCTGGCATTCCCCTGTACTGGGGCATATGATCTTCACAAGATCAAGGGCCTCTTCTCACATTGATGGTGACTAGGCCATCTTCTGCTACATATGCAGCTAGAGACATGAGCTCTTGGGGTACTGGTTAGTTCATATTGTTGTTCCTCCTATAGGGACAGACCCCTTCAGCTCCTTGGGTACTTTCTCTAGCTCCTCCATTGGGGGTCCTGTGTTCCATCCAATAGATGACTGTGAGCATCCACTTCTGTATTTGCCAGTCCAACCTAGCCCCACTTTCTCACTTTCTCTTCCTCAAGTCCATGAATTAGGATGCAGAACTCTAAGCTCCTTCTCCAGCACCATGTCTGCCTGCATGCTGAATGCTTCCCAGCATGATGATAATGAATAAGCTCTGAAAGTATGAGCCACCCCAATCAACTGTTTTCTCTTATGAGAGTTACCTTGGTCATGGTATCTTTTCACAGTAATAGAACTGTGTGTGGTGATTAATCTTGGTTGTCAACTTGACACACGGGAAGAGGTTTGGAACCTCAATTAAAGAACTACTTCTACCGCAATGGCCTGCGGCCGTAAGTGTGAGGCATTTTCTTGAATGCAAATTGATGTCTCAGAGCCCTGCCCACTGTGGGCAGTACCATTTCTACAAAGGTAAGCCTGGGCTGTTTTAAAAAGTAGTTGAAAATGAGATGGAGAAAGACAGTAAAACATTTTCATCCATTCATCATTGCTTCAATTCCTGCCCTGACTTCCCTCAATGATAGACTGTGACTTGAAAGTGTAGGATGAAGTAAACCACTTTCTCCCCCAGTTGCTTTAGGCCATGGTGTTTATCACAACAACTGAAATCAAACTAAGACACAGTCCTTTGATCCATTTTTGAATTGGGATGGTCAAGACTTTGTTGTTAGTGTGTTTATATATTTGAATATAAACACTTATTATGAGCTAGGGGTATAAACAGAACACTTTGCCTGCAAAGCAATCTCCGCATTAAATCTCCATCAGAAAAAATAAAAGCCTTTTAAGATACATATTTTGCAAATATTTTCTCCCTTCTTGTCAACTGTAGTTTCTTACAGGCTCTTAAAATGGTGGTGGTGGTGGTGGTGGGGCTTTTCGGTTTGTTTGTGTTAAGGTAGTCTCACGAAATCCTGGTTGGCTTCAGACTTGAGAGGCTCAGGCTCCTTGTCCAAATGCTAAGCCACGGGTGTGCACCACTCATATATTCTTTGATAGATCGAAGTTTTTTATTTTGGTGAAATCTAACTTAGCCATTTCTTTTCTGTTTTGACTTTTTGGTCACATTAGCAAATTCAATGGCATGCACGAAGATTTTATCATTAGAAAGAAGGAATATGAATGTGTGTGTGTACAGGCATGTTTTCAATGTGGAGATCAGAGAGCCAATCTGTGCAATCAGTTCTCTCTTTTTACTTTTATGTGGGCCCAGGTGACCAAAGTCAGACGACCAGGCTTGTGGGGCGTGTGCCTGTGCCTTTACCTTTCTGGCCAGTCCTCCAAGAGACTTTTACTTTTCAGTCCTTAAGACGAAGCCTGAGTTAGAATCTGAGTTTAGCATGTGATTTGGTTGCTTGTCTGGTGATGGTAATACAACTCAAGGCTGCATACAGCAAGCTCTAGATCACAGAGTTACAGCTGATTTTCACATGGTCTAATCCCCCACCTGGCTGTCGGTCACATCTAAACTATTCTCCCTTTTTCTCCAGTTATCTGAAGTTATAGGTCCCTATAAGGCCTGAACTATCTGCTATTCCTCAGCCACCCTGTAAAGCACCATGGCAGGCTAATAGCTGTGTTCTATGTTAGGTAACTATTCTCACCTCCACCCACTACGACAACTCTCATCAGGATTACCAATAGTGACCTAGCAAACATACTTTCAGTGCTTTACCTCCTTCTACTCTCTAAAGCAAAACTAAAACTCACAGTCCTAGCTTCAAAATCCTTACTTCTCTGGTATGAAAGTAAACACTTCTTTATTCTGCTAACTTCTTTCTTTCCCACAGTAGATCCAATTCGCTCATCATTTAAAAATAGCCATTTTTCAGCTAATTCTATTGGGAAAATTTCAATCTCTAATGGTTTGAACTACAACCATCTCACTAACAGAACACCAATCTTTACTTTTGTCTGACCTTGTCCCAGAAATCAATTCCTATGTCCAGATGTCTAAGTAACATCTTTATCTAGACAGACCGGACAACATAAGCCACTATTTTTAAAAGTGAAGAAACACTGGGAGGATGGCTGAGTGAATGAAGCACTTGCCATACAAGCACGAGAAACTGAGCTCAGATCCCCAGTACCCAAGAAAGTGCTAGCCACTAAAACGAAGTCTTTGCTAGTCTACTCTTTTGGAATTCACTTATTGAACCTTTTTTTTTTTTTTTTTTTGGTTTTTCGAGACAGGGTTTCTCTGTATAGCCCTGGCTATCCTGGAACTCACTTTGTAGACCAGGCTGGCCTCGAACTCAGAAATCCGCCTGCCTCTGCCTCCTGAGTGCTGGGATTAAAGGCGTGCGCCACCATGCCCGGCTTATTGAACCTTTTAACTCTGTGTGTTATATTTTTGTTATCTGCTTTTTTGTTTGTTTGTTTAAGACAGGGTCCCACTATCCCCTGCTGGAACAAAATTTCTATGTAGACTGACTGGCCTCAAACTTAGAGATTCACCTGCTTCCCAAGTGCAAGAATTAAAGGTATGTACCACCATGCCCAGTCATATCTGCTATATTTTTGAATTTCATGTTCTACCCTTCTCAGTGCTACATTTTAGAAAGTCTACCTTCCTCCTCATTAATTCTCCCTTTGGGTATTTATATGTATGTTGTTGAAACCACGTGCTGAAAGCTAGGCATGGTAGAACATGCCTATAATTCAACACAAGAGGCTAAGGCAAGAAGGTTCATATAGGGCTGGAGAGATGGCCCAGCGGTTAAGAGCACTGACTGCTCTTCTGAAGGTCCTGAGTTCAAACCCCAGCAACCACATGATGGCTCACAACCACAGCTACAGTGTACTCATTTACATAAGCTACATTGTGAGACACTATCTCAAAAAAACAAACAAACAAATAAACAAAATCAAAGTCAGTGAATTTTAAATGAATTGATTTTTTTTAATGTTAAAGATCATATTCCTAATTTCTAGTCTTCTGTTTTCCTCTGTTTATTAATTTTGTTTGTTCATTTGTTTTGAGACAGGATCTCTCTATGTACCTCTGGTTATCCTGGAACTCACTATGTAGATCAGGCTGGCCTTGAACTCACAGATTTCTTTGAACCTGCCTCCCAATCACAGTTTTCATGTCACTTTTCAAAAATTGTATAAACTTGATTATTTTAAAGAAGCTTCCAAATAAAGTTTAAAAGTCATATATTAAAATCAACCTGACCCAAAGTCTGCTAATTCTGTGTAGAAGTTCACTGTGTTGTACATACCTTGGGATTGGTTATTTTTTACTTTTACACTGGGAATTATAGTAATATCTTTTATCCAAATAATCCTAACATTCAAATAAATATGAACCACTTTACAACATTAAAATATGGACAAAACAGGTTTAATCAATAAGACACAAAATATACCTTTTCAGCTGAAGACCCTGTCAGGACAAATGTTGAGAAAACAGGAAGTGGGTATTTGGTTTGAGGATCCCAGCATTCAATAGTGGCTCCCATAGGAAGGCAGAAGAGAGGCACAGATTCTGAGAGCGGAAAAGACTCATAGTCTTCTTCCGGATATCGAAAAATCAAACCTTTCAAAGAAAGGATAACATTTCTTTTTTAAAAAATCACTTTTATATAAATTATTCATAATACATACTTAATAACACACTGTAATATCAAATTTCTTAGAAATATTTGTATGCAATTTTTAAATTAATTTTTCTATAACAGAAATTAAGATAAGCCAATCTATACTTTATATATTATCCTTGAACTTATAATGACAACATAAAATGTAAAATATTCCAGGATAGCCAGGGTTCCATTAGATGGAGAAACCCTATCTCAAAGAACCAAAAAAAAAAAGATACTAATAAAGAATTCAGCCAATCTGATCAACAATCAACATATTTTTTTAACCGAAATATGTCAATACCATGTAAAGAATAAGAAATATAAAGGCAAATTTACTAATTACTTCAGTTAATCTTTAGGAAAAATTCAAAGAAGAGATAAATGTTATTTCTTAAATGTAAGACAGTGCTGAAAGCTCCAGTGTAAAAGGCATTCACATAAGTATGCGACTCCCAGGAAGGAGGGCAAGTAGCAAGCAGCACTGAGAGCCTTCACAGAGCCCCTTCAGAAAAGCAGCTACACCATCAATTCACTGGCCTCAATGTCACCAACATACAGCCTACTTCCAAGCTAAAACTCGGTATTCTGTGTGGAAAATTCAGATTCTAAATACTTTTGCAACCTTTCTGTAAATATTTTAGGTTTGAGCACTGTCTATTGGTACCATCTCCTTTTCAAAGGAAAGACTTCAAGGTAATTGTGTATTATAGACACAATAATATCATATTCTAAAATGATCCTGAATTTCCTATTAATTGTTGCTTTTGTTTTATATAAGGTAAATGGTTTAATTCCTTAGTATAAATGATGTTATGAGGACAAGAGTTTTCAGAAATGAATTTGCCTAATGTTCCTAAAATAAAATTTCATCTCAAAAAACTGCACAAGCAAAAGTAATTGACATTGCTTCTTTTCACAAAGAAGCATTCCAGTATCTGCTATTTACAACTGGAGCATACCTGTATTTTCAGATTTTATCCCACCATACCAGTGGGATGAAGAAGTCACACTTAAATCTTTACAGCCCTTGACACTTTAGTGTTCAGTTAGAATGTGGCGATAGATTTCCCAAAAACTTCATGGCAGAAAAGTTTCTCAGGCCCTCCTCTCCTCCATATAGCTGATTCTTTGCAACAAGAGAGAAAGGAAGCAAGTCCACCTTTCATGGCAAGTAACATGTGCTTTCAAATCAGACACACAAAGATAAGAGAAGGAAATGTAAGAAGTAAAGACGCAGTTTGACACCTTTATGATTGCCCAAATACAAAGACAAAGAGTAAGCAATTTCCACTGAATTATTAAATCTATTAGTGTAGACCAAAAGCTTGGAGGTTTATGCCTCAAATGCTTGCTTGAACAGAAGTTTAAATTTAACAACATATAAAGGGTGGTATCAGTAAATCTAACATCATATAATATGAAAACTTCAGCATTTACATGCTAAAATTATAATTAATAAGTAAATCAATTCTACAAAGAATATAACGGAACATATTTTGTCTCTTCTAGCCAGCCCAATGTTTCAAGCATTCAGGTTTGTTCAACTGGGAGATCTTTAGTTCACTTACCAGCTTTATATGCTATTGCATTTGAAGCAGGCACAGACTTCTTGTAACACAGAAACACATTGGAACCCCACTGTAAAAAGATAAATAAGTTTTCAAAAACCTAACCAAAGGTTAGGAAAGGGTGGAACTAATGATCTTTAATGTCATTTAGAGATTTTGATATTTATCCACACAAATTATTTACAACTCTTAGTGAGCCAGGAGGGGTGATACCTGCCTGTAATCCCAGCATTCAGGATGAGAAAGCAGAGGGTAGTGAATTTGAGGCCACCCTGGGTTACAAAATACAAAGATCCTGCCTTTAAAAACAAACAAAAAGAGCAATGGTGGTACACACCTTTAATCCCAGCACTCTAGAGGCAGAGGCGAGAGGATGCCTATGAGTTTTGAGGCCAGCCTGGTCTACAGAGCAAGTTCCAGGTTAGCCATGGTCACACAGAGAAACCCTGTGTGGGGGTGGGGGGCTGGGGGGAAGTGGCAGGAAGAGTTGGGTGTCTTAGTTATTAATAAATGCCTTCCTAGTAAGTGTGAGACCCTGAGTTTGATCCTTCAGTGCCACAGAAAATTGGGCTTGGTGATACATACATGTTATCTTGGGCTTGGTGATACATACATGTTATCTTGGCACTGGGGAGGTGGAGACTATGGAGACTGGGAGTTCAAGGTCTTCTTTACCTACAGAGCCATTTCCAGACCAGCCTGGGATGGCATGCATGAGACTCTGACTCAACAACAACAGTAATAACTATTCTTAAACTAAAACCTACATTTATAAGGGTAGAATTCAATTCCAGCACCCGAAAATAAACAAACAAACAAATAAATAAAAACACTATTTACCAAGCAGACTATATGGAATAACGTAAAAATGTGACAACACTAACTAGAAAGAAACAAGTTGGTTTTTTGGTTTTGTTTTTTTTAAAGACAGTTTCAAAAAGTTTAGAGTTGATGGGGCCAGTGGATGATGGCTCAGTGGACAAAGGTGCTCACTGTTAAGCCTGACAACCTTAGTTCAATCTCCTGGGAGCCACATGCTAGAAAAAGAGACTCAACTCCCACATGCTAGAAAAAGTGATCTCCTGTCCTCCATGTGTGCACATATGCAAGGCAACATGCACATGCACGAGGGTGGGGTGGGGTAACTTTTTAAAAAGCTTATAGTTTTTATTCAGAGCCTACTAGTGCTTGAAAGAAAGAAAGCCACATAAAGAGGAACAGACACTAAAGCCCAAAATAGGAAAGTCTGAATTCCCTAGGAGATTATGAGGTTATCGACTCCACTAACAGTTATGGATGTATGCATCACCATCTATCTTCACAATAAATCTAACCCAACAATAAGCATTAGTCTTATAAAACTATAACTCAAATGCATATGCCCAATTTCCTTCTTCACAACTCTGTGTGTTTATTTGAAGCAGGTCTGACTTTTGTAGCCCAGATTGGCTAAGGAATGCTCTATTCCGCCAAGGTTGGCTTTGAACTCTTCTGCCTACACCTCAGTGCTGGGATTATAGTCATGTCTGAATTTTAGTAGCCCTGTTAAAAAGTAAAACCACAATGTAAGGGAGAGTTCCCAATCAATCTATCTGAAACTGTTCTTAAAGCTATTGGAATCCAAAAGTTAATAAATCTCTATATTGATACAACAGAAAATATTAAAATATACATATACATAAAATCCCAAGCTGAAATTATACTTTTTCTGTGTCATGAGAATATTAAAAATCATGATTTATGTATATTAGAAAGACACAGATAGTACTCCATAATAAGGGAGCTAATCTAGTATGTCCAAGACCCTGGTTTAATGCCCAGCTCCACAAGTCCTTTTAAATGTAAAAAATGGAGACATAAAAATATAAACAAGAATCGTAAAAAGATGAAAATATACTATGGACCCAGTATTAAACTTTTTTTGCTTATTTCCAAACAAAACTTTGAAAAGGAAATAACTTTGTTCTTACCATGCCACAGTTTAAATTTTTATCAACTTTGCAGAAAGTATGAGGAGGGGTTTCTCCTTTACTGGTTATAATAACACAGATATCAGTTACAGCCAAGGAATTCTGGGATCGCACTGGAGGAGCCCTTCGATAGGTGATAAAGATTCTTTGAGAAGTAGTTGAACTATTGTTGACATTGGCACAGCGGCCGTATGGCGTGGCTTGGATCACTTCACATCCTGGAATAAGCCTTTCTTTCCCTTCATATAGCACTCTGTATGACAGGGAGGGAAGGGAGAGAAAGGTTTTAAGTTAATGCTGTTTTCTTCTTGAAATGAGCAAACAAAATTTTAGACATTTCTGTTGCTCTCCAAACTTCAACCATAACTAAAATTATTATTTTAGAAATTGTACTTCTCTGGATTATTTTTTAAAGGCATAAACATGATTTAAGAAGTAAAAGTTGGATTGAGCCATTCAACTTTTCATGACAAGACACATAAGGAAGGAACGGGAATACTACAGACATCTTCAGGTCAGGCTCTTCCAATTCTACAGAGTATTCAGGTGGTTTAGATAAACAAGCCTCCTAATTCTTGTCACACTTTTATCTTCAAAAATCCTTAGACAGAACGAACTCCACTTACTAGGGAGGCAGAGGCAGGAGGATAGCCATTACTTCAAGGCCCACCTGGGCTATACAAGTTCCAGGCCAGACAGGGAGAGGAAGCAAACAACAACAACGAAGCATGCGATCAGGTGAGTACATGTGCCAAGCATCCCAAGTGAGGCACAAGACTAAAAAAGTCCAAGGCCTGCCTTGGATACACAGGGAACTCCAGTTCAGCCTGGTCTACAAAGTGAAATCCTGTATCAAAACAAACAAACAAAAACACCCAACCCTCTCTGGCTTGAGAAGTAGCTCAGTAGGTAAGGGCACTTAGTGCCAAGCCAACCTTAGCTCTGATCACTGAGACCCACATGGTAAAAACAGACAAATAACTCCTGTAGGCTGAACTCCACATATACCCCCACACACACATTTGTACATGTACAAAGTAATTTTTAAAATGTAATTTCAAAAATAAGTAAAAAAAAAAAAAGTATACAAAATGTGAAAAAAATCTGCACGTAACAAAAAATAGTACAAATTTTAAATGTACACACAACAGGATATGGTAGCACACCATGTATAATTAGACTGCCTCAGGAAAACAAAGAGGGCCAGGTGTGGTGGACCTTTCCTCCCAGAACTACTCAGGGAGAAGAGGCAAATAGATCGCTACATAAGTATGAGCTCAAGGTCAGTCAGAGCTAAGTAGTGAGACTCTGTCTCAAAAACATTAAGTCACCACGTTGGGCTGGAGAGAGAGCTCCGTAGTTAAGAGCACACCTGCTCTACCAGGAGACTCAGGTTGGATTCCCAACACCCACATGGCGCACAGACATACATAACACAAAACACCCTCACACATAAAGTAAACAATAAATACTTTTAAAAGTAAGTAAAAATTTTAAAAATATATAAATTAATAAGGCAGCACAAAGCTTGGTGAAGGACATATGAGAACTCTGTTGCCCTTGCAGTTTCTGTGCCAGGACTCAGATCAGCTAAGCAGGACTGAAAGCTCTAGACTGGGCTGTGCAGTTAGACCATATCTCTAGAAACCAAGTAAGTACTGTTTTTAAAAAATGCTTAAGGGCTGGAGAGATGGCTCAGTGGTTAAGAGCACTGACTGCTCTTCCGAAGGTCCTGAGTTCAAATCCCAGCAACCACATGGTGACTCACAACCATCTGTAATGAGATCTGATGCCCCCTTCTGGTGCAACTACAGTGTACTTAGATATAATAATAAATAAATCTTTAAAAATAAAAAATAAAAAAATAAAAAATGCTTAAAATGAAATGCCCCTGTTTTTTAAAGTAGGCGAAGAAATAAACAGACATTCAAAAAAGACATGCAAATGGTCAAAACCACAATTCTCGTGTGTGTGTGTGTGTGTGTGTGTGTGTGTGTGTGTGTGTGTGTGTGTTGAGGGTGGGGTTAGCTCTAAGACAGGCTTTCAAGTAATCTATCAAACTAGATATATAGCCAAATAGCCTTGAATACTGATCCTGCCAAGATCACAGGCCAGTACCTTTATGACCACCGGATTCTACCATCAGTTTTTATAGCAGTAGTTATAATAAACATGACACTTCAATAAAATATCCACACATAGTAAATCATCAGGGGATTATAAAAGTAATATCATTTTCAAAGAAAAATATCAACACAAATTTTTGAAATTAAGTCTTTGCAGCAGTTACAAAAAAGAAATCTTAACGGATAATTAACAAACTATAACTACTGATTTTTTTAATGGTTTATTTTTATTTATGTCTATATGAGGGTGTCAGATCCTGTGGATTTACAGGCAGTTGTGAGCTGCAATATGAGTTATGGGAATTGAACCCAGGTCCTCCAAAAAAGCAGCCAGTGTTCTTAACTACCGAGTCATCTCTCAGCCTCCCACAACAGCTACTGAAAAAAGTTTTTTGGTTTTCTTGGTTGGTTGGTTGGTTGGTTGGTTGGTTGGTTTGGTTTTTCAACACAGCCTTAGCTGTCCTGGAGGTCACTGTGTAGACCAGACTGGCCTGGAAACTCAGAGATCTGCCTCTGCCTCTCTGCCTCTGCCTCTCTGCCTCTGCCCCTCTGCCTCTGCGCCTCTGCCTCTGCGCCTCTGCCTCTGCCCCTCTGCCTCTGCCCCTCTGCCTCTGCCCCTCTGCCTCTGCGCCTCTGCCTCT
>NC_034595.1:38713043-38735230 GCF_900095145.1 Mus pahari | reverse complement strand
AGAGGCAGGTGGATTTCTGAGTTCAAGGCCAGCCTGGTCTACAAAGTGAGTTCCAGGACAGCCAGGGCTATACAGAGAAACCCTGTCTCAAAAAAAAACAAAAAGATGTTCATGTTTATAGTCATTAATCATTCAACATATATCCTCTCTTAAATACACAATGCCTATTATCATAAATCATGTTTTTATATCTAAATAAGATGTATAGGGATGGTGAAATGTCTCAGCAGTTAAGAACACTGACTGTTCTTCCAGAGGTCATAAGTTCAAATTCCAGCAACCATATGGTGGCTCACAATCATCTGTAATGAGGAAAAAAAAAACAAAACAAAAAACCTATGGGCCGGACAGAGCAAGAGGGAGAAGGGGGGGGGGAGACTTTTAAATCTTTAAACTTAATCTTAAAAAAATAATAAAACTATCAGAAACTTCAAATTTCTATTATGTACCTTTTTACCTTTAAATAAATTTAATTCCCTTTACCATAGCAAAAGAAAGTGATCATACCCAATATCTGTAAGGGGTGGTTTATCTCTCCCTCTCCTGTAACACAGGAAAAGCTCTGGGCTCTTCAGACTTCCATAATTCAAGTTTGCTTGGAGTGCTGATGGAGTGGCTTCAACACAGGTGTAACCTTCAGGTACAGTTTCCCCAGCTGACTTGATAATAACAGCAATGTCTGTGATTGGAGCTTTAGGGCCAATCGATTTAGTATCTATACGATTTATTTCTTGATCCAAAAGAGTGGATGTGTCAGTGAGACCTGCCACAACGAAGTAGTCTGTCACTCTAGGTCCTTTGTCTTCTATCATGATGGCTGTTCTATTTCCTAAAAGAAAAGAAAATGTATCATTGGCTGGAAATACTTTATACTGATAAAAATTAAGACATTCTTTTTTTTTTTAAAGATTTATTTTATTTATTATATGTAAGTAAACTGTAGCTGTCTTCAGACACTCCAGAAGAGGGAGTCAGATCTTATTAAGGATGGTTGTGAGCCACCATGTGGTTGCTGGGATTTGAACTCTGCACCTTTGGAAGAGCAGTCAGGTGCTTTTACCCGCTGAGCCATCTCACCAGCCCAAATTAAGACATTCTTGAGTTAGGAATAATCGGCTACCACATTTCTCAAATCTGTAACCAAACTTCATTTTGTAGAAGCATTTTATCATCTTGTCAGCTTTTACCTACAACAAAGTCTAGTACATTTGCAACCCAACTATATTCATTTCATGTACCTTCCTTTAAGACCATCAGCTGAGTACAGTGGCTCAACCTGCAATCTAGCACTTGGAAAGATAAAGCAGGAGGATTCTGAGTTTGAGGCCAGCACTACACAGTGAGATCCTGTTTCAAAACTTGAAAAAAGGGACCATTGAGGTGGCTCAAGGAGTAAAGTATCTTCATCCAAAGCCTAATGACCTCAGCTTGATACCTGAAACCCACAACGAAAGAGAGCCAGTGCCCCACAATCTGCCCTCTGATCTTCACATTCACAATGAGGCACATACACACTACTATTCAGGCTTACACACTATTATTCAGTAAAGATTTATGCAACGTTGATCTAGTTAATACTATGGATGAATAAAAAAAATGACATGAAAATATTGTGAGTAGAAGCAACCAACCCCCTCAAGAATGCACACATGATTCCATTTGTATTTTTGTTGTTCTTATTAGTGTGTGTATGTATGTATGTGTATGTATGTATGTATGTATGTGTATTATGTACATATATATATATATATATATATATATATTTGAAACAAGGTCTACTATGTAGCCCCAGCTGACACAGAACTGACCCTTCAGACCAAGCTGGCCTCAAAGTCACAGAGATCTACATGTATCTGTGTATCTGCCTCCCCTACTGCCTGGATTAAAAGCATACACTGCCATGCCTATATAAATTTTAAATACTGATTGCAGAGATAGTTCAGTGGCTGCTCTTCCAAAAAAGATAGGTTCAATTCCTAGTACCTATATGTCAGTTCACACCTGTCTGTAACTCCAATTTTGGGGAATCTGATGCCTTCTCCTTGCCTCCTGAGTACCATATAAACATGGGACATATACATGCATACATACATATATACACAAAAAACATTCATACACATGTAATAAAAGTAAAATCATTCTGGGCTGGAGAGATGGCTTAGCAGTTAAGAGCACTAGCTGCTCTTCCAAAGGACCTAGGTTCCATTCCCAGAACCCACAGGGAGACTCAAAATCAACTGTAACTCCAGTCCCAGGGGATCTGACGCCTTCTTCCAAAGGCACTGCATAAATGTAGTGCAAAGGCATACAAGTAGGCAAAACATTCACATACATAAAGGGGGGGTGGGAGGCTTGTGAGATAGCTCTGAGGTTAAGAACACTGGCTGCTATTCCAGCAACCACTGGGTGGCTCATGACCATCTATAAAGAGATCTGATGCCCTATTCTGGTATACAGGTATAGAGCCAGGTAGATCTTGGAGTTCAAGGCCAGCTGGGGCTACCCGGAGAAACCCTGCCAAATGAATGAATGAATGAATGAATGGTAGAAACTATATTGGTAGAAGACACTATGAGGAGATAATAATGAGGTAGAAGGAAATTTAGAATATTGATGGATATTTTCACTATCTTGATTTGACAATGTTTTCCCAAGTATATAGATAAATCTTTTTTTTAAAAGGATTTATTTATTTAATTTATGTATGTGAATATATGTGAATCCACTGTTGCTCTCTTCAGACACACCAGTAGAGGGCATCAGATCCCATTACAGATGGTTGTGAGCCACCATGTAGTTGTAGGACCTCTGGAAGAGCAGTCAGTGCTCTTAACCACTGAGCCATCTCTCCAGCCCCCTAAACATATCTTTTAATATAATACTTGAGTTAGTTAATTATGGATATCATTATGGTAGTTTGAATAGGTTTGGCCCCCACAAACGTATGTATTTGAATGCTTGACCCATAGGGAATGGCACTATTAGGAGGCATGTCATTGTTGGAGGAAGTGTGTCACTGTGGGGGCGGTCACCTGTGCTCAAACTACACCCAGTGTGGTACACAGTCCCCTTCTGATGCCTGCAAATGAAGATGTAGAACTCTCAGCTCTTTTTCCAGTACCATGTTTGCCTGCACACTGCCATGTTTCCCACCATGATGATAATAAACTAAATCTCTGACACTGTGAGCCAGCCCCAATTAAACGTATGAGTTGCCTTGTGCTTGGTATCTTTTCACAGCAATAAAGTCCTAAGGCAATCATGCAATATATTTTGATCATATTTATCCCCGGATGTTGTTCTGATTCCTCCCAGTTCTACCCAGACCATCCTTTCCACCCCACAATTGGTCTTTTGTTTTAAAGAAATAAAAACACTAAATCTAATTTGTGGTGCCCACATATTAAGGGAGGTGAGGCCGTCCACTGCAGTGTATTGACCTCCTGTGTTACCCTACCAGGAGCCACAACCCTTAAAGAAAATTGAGTCTCTCTCCACCAGAAGCCATCAACTGTCAATAGCCCTTCAGTTACAAGTGAGGGGTTTCTAAACCTCTAGCCCCTCTAAGATTTGTACATTTTAAGTGTGAGTTTTACACTTTATCCATTGTACTGTCCTCTCAAGTTTTTTATTAGCACATATTATATACAAAATGAGTTTCATTATGGCACTTTCATAACTATATAATATGTTTTGATCTTATTTAAAATGCATTGCTGGGGAAAAGAGTACAGAAATATATATATATATAATATATATATACACATAAATATTATATATATATATATATATATATATATACACACACACATATATATTTCACTATATACTCTTTCTCCTTAAATTGTCAGGTCTGTTGTTCTAGACTGTCTACTGTACATTTGATTTGAATATTATCTTCTATGTCAGTGATTCAAAGAACCCTGGTGTGAATACTGCAGGCTTGGTATCCTTCAGTTTTTAGTTGAGCACACTATGTCTTTGTTTATTTGTTTGATTTCTAGGAAGAAATAGCAAATGAGAGTTGGCCATTTTAAGGTTCAGAGGATAGAAAGTGATGAGCATATTAGTTACAACTCATATATGAGTTTTCCCTGTGGGCACCAGTAAGTTTTTCTCAGCCAGTCTATGCAGAACAAAAAATAAATGTGATCACTATTGTAAATATCAAAGTGATGTACTCTATTTTGCTAGAGGAGCCCATGGGCATGAGTGCACATCTGATCCTATTCAAGTCCAGGATTTTTTTTTTTCTGAAACAGGGTTTCTCTGTGTAGTCCTGGCTGTCCTGGAACTCACTCTGTAGACCAGGCTGGCCTCAAACTCAGAAATCAGCCTGCCTCTGCCTCCCAAGTGCTGGGATTAAAGGCGTGCCCGGCTCAGAACTTATTAATAGAGTAATTTAATAATAAATACTCCATTTCTCTACTGGTTTAGGTACATTTCAAAATCTATTATGTTTTATTTTCATTTTTGGACTATTCCAAATGTCTTCTAAATTGTTTTTTGAACTCCTTATTGACTGACACACACTTTGTTTTTTGTTGTTTGTTTATTTGTTTTCTGAGACAGGGCTTCTCTGTGTAGCCTTGGCTGTCCTGAAACTCATTCTGTAGACCAGGCTAACCACTGCCTCTGAGGACTGGGATTAAAGTCATGAGTTATGAACCTCCCAGCTCACATTTTGTTTAAAAATGCATTATTTAATTTCTAACCATGTGGGTCTTTTCTATATGTCATTCAATTTTTTTTTATTTCCAACTAGTTGTAAAGACAAATATTTTGCATAATTGAATTTCTTCAAATTACTAAATATTTATTATCTCCTCAAATCACATATTTTTTTGCATTCAATACCTATCATATAACAGCATATTAAGTAATAAATTCCACTTCTAATTATCTAGGCAGAGTAAAGTTACTATCTTGAGACCATACCTGCAGCCCTGTGTTCTAGTTATTAGCATTATGACAACAGCAATATGGTGTGGAAACAGTTGGAGTAATAATGGCTCAATAGTTAAGAGCACCTGCTGTTCTTTTAAAAGACCCAGGTTTGGTTTCCAGCACATACATGGTGGCTCACAACTATGTAACTATTCCAGTTCCAGGGGACTTGATACCCTCTTCTGACCAGGCACATGCATATACATACATGCACCCATACACATTAATTATTAAATTATTTATTAATTTATAAATTATTTAAATATATATTAATAGGTCTTTAAAAAGAAAAGAAAAGGGGTACTAACTTGGAAGAAGGAGCACAGTCTGAAAATGGAGTAATGTGAGAATTCTGAGTGCTTGTGAGACAACTCTAAGAAAACAAGACAAAAGTCTTGTGACCTCAGACCTTCAAAAGAGAATTATTCTTGGAATGTGTTTTTGTGTTCCTGCCAGGCAGGTAGCAGATAGGAATGAGTTTGCTTCAGCTGCTGTTATTCATATGCCTCTATTGAAAACTATGTTCTTGCCATGTGTGGCTTGTCCTTGTGACCTAACTAACACCTTACTCCTGTGATTCTTCTTAACCCTCAGAGTATAAATTGCCTGATGCTCTGAATAAAGTTGGCTACTGCACTCGTGTTTGGTCAGTCTGCTCCCAGGTTCACGTGTCAACTAGAGCAGTAAACAAAGGGGATCCTACAGGAGAGGATAAGAGGTTAAAAGGGTTTTGTTGCTGTTGTTTTTTGAAACAGAGTCTCATTATGTATCCCTGGCCAGCATGGAACTTGCTAGCAGACCAGACTAACCTTGAACTCTTGGAGATCCACTTGCCTCTGCCTCTCTTATTTTTTTAAGATTTATTTTTGGGGCTGGTGAGATGGCTCAGTGGTTAAGAGCACTGGCTACTCTTCTTAAAGGTCATGAATTCAATTCCCAGCAACCACATGGTAGCTCTCAATCATCTGCAATGTGATCTGACACCCTCTTCTGATGTGTCTGAAGACAGCTGCAGTGTACTCATACACATAAAATAGATAAATAAATCTTTCCCAATAAATAGTCCCAAGTGATCCTAGATCCTCTTCTGGCCTCCAGGGGCACTGCATGCATGTAAAGCACAAATATACATTCAGACTTATCACCCATAACATAAAAATTAAAACTCACTTTAAAAATATGTACCTGTGTAGGAGTGTGTGTGCATGGGCTTAAAAGACCCTGAAAGGCTAGAGCGTTTCAATTCTCCTGAAGCTGGAGCTATACGCTGTTTTGAGATGCCTGATGAGATGCCAAAAGTTTTTCTTCCTGTTTGTTTTTTAAAGACAGGGTCTCACTCTGAAACCTACACTAGCTAGAACTCACTATGTAGCTCAGGATAGTCTCAAACTCTCATTAGTTCTCCATCTGAAGGGATTACAGGGATAAGTCATCATGCTTAGCTTTAACAAAGATTTTTTTTTTTTAAGTGTACCTCCTCTTCCTTTTCCTCCTCCTCCTTCTTCCCCCACCCCCTCCCTTTCCCTCTCCCTCTCTTTTCCAGGCTGGCCTCTCTTTCTGTCCCTCTCTGCCTCCTCCTCCCCGCCCCCCATGGCTCTGATGAATTCTATCTGCTCTACCCCTTCTCCAGGTCTTCACTCCCCTCCTTTCCCCCAAATAAACTTCCCTTATACCAGGTCAGTCATGTGGCCTAATTTCTCAAAAAGACACCTTGGCCCATGCCAAGTGAGGTACTCGGCCTACTACTGCATTATATTTTATAACAGCTTCTCCCTCCTGAGTGCTGGAATTAAAGACATGTGGTACAATGCCTGGCGCCCAGGGAATTCATTAATGTAGACGAAACACTATTCAACTTACACAACAAAATATCCCCACAATTCCTCTGTTATCAAAATTTCAAAATTTATCTGCATGTTCCCACACCATGCAAAATGAATGATATTTTTTTAATCAAAGAAAGTACCATTTTATCAGTTATTGGCTACATTTAAACAATGCAAAAGAGAGGATTAGTGGTTTCCTTTAGACAACTCTATCAATACCACTTAAGTCAAAGAACTATAAAACAAGTCATTTTGAATAAAATCAGTTGACAGAACAATGACATTCTCCACTGTGGTGTCTGTGGCTCAAAGTTTTACACAAGAGAGATGTAAAAAGAGGCTGCAAATACAAATGCCTAAAAGTACTTAGACTAGCCTACAGAAAATTAAAACAGGAGGATTAAAGCAAATTCCAGGCCTAGGCTGGACAGTGAGTTTCATTCACATCAGCAAAGGCTGATTGAGGTCCTGTCTCAAGAGAGCCAGAGCCAGAGGAGTAAGGGGAGGGAAGGAGTGAGGGGAGGGAAGGAGGGGAGGGTGGGTGCGTGGGGATGAAGGAAGGAAGGAGGAAGAGGAAAAAAGAAAGAAAAGCCAGGTGGGATAAACAAGCCCTGGAAAGTAGAGGATGCAGGCAACCACTGCTAATAGGGTAAATCCATTTGTTAACTGCCTGATCCACTTGGGAAAACTAGAACTTTTGAATGTTATGCAAAGTTGAGCTGGCCAGGTGTAGTGGCAAATAGGGAAGATTCACTAGAGCTTGAGGCTGGCCACATCCAACTAGTAACATAAAATGTTATCAGGAGAAAATATAAAAATTCATACTACCTTTTTAACTTTTCTTTAAACCTAAAACTATTCAAAAATTATAATTTTAAGGTTGAGGACGTATCTCAGTCACTTTCCTAGTTTGGGAGAAGTTCTGAGCTCAATCTACAGCATCACTAGAAAAAATTAAAATAATTTGATTTTCTTTAACTTATTTATTTATTTATTTATTTGGTTTTTCGAGACAGGGTTTCTCTGTGCAGTCCTGGCTGTCCTCTGTAGACCAGGCTGGCCTCGAACTCAGAAATCCGCCTGCCTCTGCCTCCCAAGTGCTGGGGATTTTCTTTAATTTTTTATTGAGGGGCAGGAAATGCCCTTGAGTATGTGAACAAAAGCCTGTGGAGGCTAGAGGTAGATCCTGGGTGTCTCCCTCAAGGGTTTTTCTGCCTTTTTTTTTTTTTTTTTTTTTTTGAGTCAAGGTTTGTCACTGAACCTAGAGCTCACCAATTCAGTAGACTACCCAGCAAGATGCCAGGGATCCGTGTCTCTTTACCTTCTCAGTGCTGGGATTATGGGAGCACAGTGTCACACCTGGCTTTTTTTTCTTCCCCCCACCCCCACATCTGGCTTTTTAATGTGGATGCTGGGAATCAAGTACTCTTGCTTGCTTGCACAGCAAATACTTTAACAAATGAGTCAATATCCCTGCTCCAGTAATTTAAAGATACATATATGTACATATATATGTTTTATTAACTTATTACATATGTAGACATATGTAATTTATTTACACATTTATTTACAATAAAAACGGTGAATGAATAGCAGACTCAGGCAGGCAGGGATTCATGAGAAATGCAGAAGGACTGCTAATAGACAGGAGGTTCCTGTTAAAAATGATGATGTTCCACAAGAGCCAGGGATGGGAGCACATGCCTATGATCCCAGCCCTACAGAAAAAAAGAGAGGAGTATCGGAGATGTAGAAGCCAACTGAGGAAAATGAGATCCTGACTCAAAACAATTAACAGGTACCAGGACAGTTTTCAATCTAGGGGTCACAATGGTTTTGGGGGTCATATATCAGATATTTACATTATGATTCATAATAGTAGCAAAATTACAGTTATGAAAGGGCAACAAATATAACTTTATGATTGGGGTCACCATAACCTGAGAACTGTATTAAAGGGTTGCAGTGGAAGGAAGACTGAGAACCACTGTGCTACAGATGGCTCAGCAGGTTAAGAGTGCTTGCTGCTTTTCCAGAGAACTGAGTCCAATTCCCAGAACCCATGTGAGGAGGTTCACAACTACCTGTCACTCTACCTGTTACTCCAGCTCCAGGAGATCCAACATCCTTTCATGGCCTCTGTGGGTACCTGCACTCATATGTACACAGTCAAATGCAGATACACATAAGAAGAAATTTTTTTGAAATCTTTAGGTTCTGGTTGTCTGAGTGGTATTTTTGTTGTTTTTGTTTGTTTTAGACTTATTTACTATGCATACAGCATTCTGCCTGCATGTATGCATGCAGACCAGAAGAGGGCACCAAATCTCATTATAGATGGTTATGAGCCATCATGTGGTTGCTGGGACTTGAACTCCGGACCTCTGGAAGAGCAGTCAGTGCTCTTAACCTCTGAGCCATCTCTCTAGCCCAAGAAGAGTTTTTTTTTTTGTTTGGTTGGTTTTTTGGTTTTTTGGTTTTTAAGAAGAGATTTTTAAAAAACTGTGTATGTGTGTCCTTCCTGTTGGTATTCTGTCTGGACTCCATCCCCACAGTTACCTGGCAGCAGCCAGGTATGCTCCTCCCCACGTTATCTGGCAACAGCCAGGTAGACCTGACCCACTATAAAAGGGGCAACTTGGCATCTCCTCCCTCTCTTGCCCTCTTGCTCCCTCTCTCCCCATTCCCTTCCCCCATCTCTCCACATGGTCATGGCTGGCCTCTACTTCTCTACTCTCTCCTTCCCTCTGCCTTTCTCTGCCTCTGCTACCCTCTTAACTCCCCTCCCCATGCCCTAAATAAACTCCATTCCATGCTATATCGTCGTGTGGCTGGTCTCTCAGGGGGAAGGGATGCCTTGGCATGGGCCCACCAAGACATCCCGTTCCCCCACATCTCCCCACACCCAGCCAGAACCTATTCTAATATTCCTTTCTCTTTTTGTGATCACAACATTTCCTAGTTCTGATTGCTTAAAAACATACCCAGAGCCAGAAGGTGGTGCCTTACTCCTTTAATTCCAGACTAGGGAGGCAGAGGGAAATAGATCTCTGGGGCTTAGGCAGCCTGGTCTACAGAGTTCCAGGACAGCCAGTAGTCACAGGTACTAGGTTAATGAGTCTCCCATAATTCAAACTGTGGATGATCTCTGAATCAAAATGTGTGGCAGAAACTGGGGGCATAATTCAGGTGTAAACTGCATACAAAAAGACAAAGGATGGTAGCAATAGATTATAATTATAATACATTAAATGTGAGCCCATTCTGGTCCTACAAAATGAAGGTCAGAAGACTTTACAATACAATGTCAAATGGCGGGCTGGAGAGATGGCTCAGCAGGTAAGAACACTGACTGCTCTTCCAGAGGTCCTGAGTTCAATTCCCAGCAACCACATGGTGGCTCACAACCACCTGTTATGAGATCTGACGTCCTCTTCTGGTGCATCTGAAGACAGCTACAGTGTAGTTATGTATAATAATAAATCAGTCTTTGGGTCGGAGCAAGCAGGGACTGAGCAAGTAGGGCTGATAGAAGTGAGCGGGGCTGATCAGAGCAAGCCGAGGTCCTAAAAATTCAATTCCCAACAGTCACATGAAGGCTCACAACCATCTGTACAGCTACAGTGTACTCACATACATAAAATAAATAAATTTTTAAAGATTTATTTATTTCATGATGTACACTGTAGCTGTCTTCAGTCACACCAGAAGAGGTTGTCCATTACAGATGGTTATGAGCCACCATGTGGTTGCTGGGAATCGAACTCAGAACCTCTGAAAGAGCAGTCGGTGCTCTTAACTGCTGAGCCATCTCTCCAGCCCAAATAAATCTTAAAAAAAAAAAAAAAAAAAAGTCAAATGGTGTGGGTGGGGAGAAGGAATGATAGAAAATAACCATTTATAATCACACATTCAGATTCAAGCAAGAGTTAAGGAATGATAGAAAATAACCATTTATAATCACACATTCAGATTCAAGCAAGAGTTAAGGATTAAGTAGTGTATTAAGTGTTAAGTTTCAAACCTGGGACAAAGGGCTGAGGTGCCTATTTAAGATATCAAAGTGGACCTGGTTACCTGGTTCCCTTAGGTCTCCACCTAACACAGGACCTTCCTGGCTAGCATACCCTCACCCCGACCCTCAACTCCAGTCCAGTGTCTGAACTGGGCCTATGGTCCTCCAGCGGCCCTTTCCTATATAACCCAGCCATTTTGGTTACCCCTTCACTTCAGCTCCTGGTAGCTGCACCTGTTTCTCCTCTCCCTTCTTCCTCCTTCCCGGGACTTCCCCCTTTCCCTTCCCCTCACATGGCTCAGAGTCATGTCCACTCTGGACTCTCCCAGATGTCCCTGTCTCTGGCTACATGCTCCTTTTTATCTATAACAAACTTTCTCCTCCACCATACCTAGGAGCAGTCACGCCCTTTCCTTTTTTTATTTATGTTGGCATTCCTTCTAGTCTTTGCCCTACAGTTACCCAGCAACGGCCAGATATGCCTGGCTTGCTATATAAAAGGAGCTGTTAGACCCCTCCTCACTCTCTGACCCCTCCTTCTCTGAGTCTCTTCTCTCCCTGACCTCTCTTCCTTCTCTCCTCTTCCCTCCTTCTCCATGTGTTCCTGGCTGCCCCTGCCCCTCTGTCTTTGTCTCTACTCCCTTTTCAACTCCCCTTTCCAAGCCTTAAATAAACTCTATTCCACACTATACCCTGGCCCTATGGCTGGCACCTCAGGGGGAAGGGATGCCTCAGCATGGACTCACTGAGGCACCCTCTCACCTCACCATACCATGCTCTATAAAACATATCCTGGTCTTTTTTTTTTTTTTAATAAAACACAACAATTTCTTTGTCATTCAAAGAAAACTGAACAAAAGTCAACTAGAAACTGTATAGCTATAAAACATTAGTCTGGTGACAGAAGATACACCTGGAACTCCGGGTATATCAAAATGCCAAGACATGAGGATCTTAAGTATAAGGATGACCTAGACCAATAAATATGGAGCTCCAGGCTAGCTCCATATTTAGAAAAGATCATGTCTCAAAAATCAAGACATATGGGTTAGTGAGACGGCTCAGTAGGTAAAGGCACTTGCCACTATACATGACAATCTGGGTCTCCAGGCCTCAAATAGTAGGAGGAGAAACCAATTCCTGCAAGTTGTCCTCTGACCACCACACAGGTACCATAGCAACCATACACACATACACACAAATGTTTATTAAAACAAACAAAAAAATGTAAAAAAAAAGGGAGGCAGAGGCAGGTGGATTTCTGAGTTCGAGGCCAGCCTGGTCTACAGAGTGAGGTCCAGGACAGCCAAGGCCACACAGAGAAACCCTGTCTCGAAAAACAAAAAACAAACAAACAAACAAAAATTTGTTAAAAAAAAAAAAAAAGCCAGAGATGGCCCAGTGATTACAGTTCTTGCCCTACAAGCAAGAGTTTAATCCCCAGAACATATGTAAATAAATTCTGAGTAGGCTTGGTAGCCTTCCTATAATTCCACCTCTGAAGGCAGAGATGGCAATCCCAGAATAATTGGGCTTCTGAGACTAACTGTATATGAGCTTTTGGCTTGATCCTGCCTGATAAGAAAATGGTGGAAGAAAAATTAAGGAAGATTCCAATATCAACCCCAGTCCTTTATATGCACACTCACATGCCTGTATGCACACCTACACATACAGGTGCTTCACACATGTAAACGCATATAAACACACATATGTAAACACAAGCACATGAAAAAGTTTTAAAATAGTGACATGGAAAACACACACACACACACACACACATGCCAGATTTATCTTTAATCTCAGTATTCCAGAGAAGAGGCTGTTGGATCTCTCTAAGTTCAAGGCTACACTAGCCAGAGCTTACAACCCTGTCTGTGGGGTTGGAAAGGATCTCTCCAAATAATTGAAAGTCACACTTCAAACCAGGTATGAAGGCTAAGGCAGAAGAAATTTTGCAAGTTTAAAGCCAGCCTACCCTATAGAGTGAGACCCTGTCTCAAAAAGAAAAACAAAATATAGAGGCTGGAGAGAGGGCTCTGTGTTTTAAGAGTTTAAGAGCACCAACTGCTCTTCCAGAGAACCTGGTTTGATTTCCAGCACCCACATGGCAGCTCACACCCATCTGTAACTCCAGTCTAGGGGATATGCATTAAGGCAAAAGACCCATACACATAAAATTTAAAAATTAAAGAAAATATTGGGATTTCAGGTGAGAATAGTCTTTCAGGAAAAAACAAACAAACAAACAAAAAAACACTGACCTGTCATGTAATAAGGGAACTATTTTATAAGAGAAGAAAGCTAAAGGCCAGTTACCTAAGACTCCTGCCTGGAAAGTGAAGAGCCACACAGGCCTCCAACACACCTTATGTTACCACGTGTTACAGTCCATAGTACAACCATGGTGTCCCACTGATGGTGGAAAGACTAACGTACTGACTAATCCTTTTTTAAACCCATACATAGCATCTGTCTGCTCTGTGTGGGAGGGAAACACAGGCATCACCACAGCATCCAGGAGGAAGTCAGATGACAACTCTGCCGGAACCATTTTCTCTTTCCTCCATGCAGGAGCTGCAGATCAAATTCAGGTTGGCAGCTTGGCACAAGTAACCTTATCCAGTGAGCCATCTCACTAGTCATCTGAATAATTCACCTTTCTATATATTAAAATCTCCTTTGTAGGGGCTGGGAATCTAGCTAAATGCTGGTGCACATGATCACCATGTAAAAGAAGGCTCCAAATTCAAAGTACGGCACCCTTTAAAAAAAAAAATCCACCTTCTGTTTTGTTCCATTAGCCAATTCCCAAGCAACCTCCAGTTAATTGTGATAGGTCTGTGTTTTGATCTTGTAAACTCCCTCTCTTCACTCTTTTCAAAACAAAATAAAGCTTTTCAGGATTATTCATTCAAGAGGAAAATGGGGCTTGTTTAGTGGCACATACTTTTAATCATGGCAAGCTAAAGAAAGAATTGCCATGAGTGTGAGGCTCATCCATGCATACTGTGAACTGCAGGCCAGCTTGGGACATACAGCAAGCAAAATTTCATTCAATAAACAAATAAGAACAAAATGTTTTAGAGGGAGCCAAGTGGAGATTTTTTAAAAAATATTTATTTATTTATTTATTATATGTAAGTACACTGTAGCTGTCTTCAGACACTCCAGAAGAGGGCATCAGATTTCGTTACAGATGGTTGTGAGCCACCATGTGGTTGCTGGGAATTGAACTCAGGACCTTTGGAAGAGCAGTCGGCACTCTTAACCGCTGAGCCATCTCTCCAGCCCCCCAAGTGGAGATTTTTGTTCATAACTACTTTTTTTAAAAGATGTATTTATATGTCTGAGTGTCTTCCCCCTATATGTATGTGGACCAAATGCAACTCTGTACTCGTCAGGGTCAGAAGAGTCAGAAGGCCTGACAATCTCCTGGAACTGGAGGTTACATGTAGGTGTTGGGAACCAAATCCAGGTCCTTTTGCAAGAACAAGTGTTCTTATCTGCCGAGCTGTTTCTCCAGCCCCAGAACTACTTTCAAGCACAGTAACAGGAGAAAGAATCAGGAGACAGCTCCGTGAGTAAAGAAGCTTATTGGTGAGCTTTGTCCAGAATGAGAACAACAAATATACTCAACACAGCTGGGCAGATATCACTTGGGAAGCCAAGTGGAAGGCCAGCTACCAGTACATGAATTTAAGGACTGATGGAGGGCACACCTCTGGCATCTGCAGGCATCTACACTCACGTATACATACCTACACACAGACACATACATATACATGATCAAAAATAATGAAAATAAAGCTTTAAAGACAAAAAGAAAGGCAAACTTAACCATTAGGAAGCAGGAAGGGCAAGTGGCAGAAAGGGCTGGAGAGATGGCCCAACAGTTAATACTTGCCACTTTTCCAAAGGACCCAAGTTGAGTTCCTAGCACCACAGACTTCAGATCTAATCTATTCCTTCAACCTCCTCAGGTATCACTGAATGTATATGCAATTTTAACAGAGAGAAATCTAGAGCAACAACAACAACAACAAAAAAAAAAAAAAAAAAAAAAAAAATCAAGAGCCAGCATGGTGGCACACACCTGTAATTCTATCACTCAGGAATCAGTGGCAGGCAGGAGGGTCTGGAATCCAAGGCCAGACTGTGACCGATGAGCCCAGCTATATATACTACAGTTCCCATATAATCTCACCAGTGCATAGCCACCCCCACTATAAACACCCTCTTCAGAGTGTTAGCTGTGTTAATAACTGGAGAATGTGTGATGTCCGCACACTGTCATCATCTAGAGTCTCTAGTGTACAGGGTCCCTCTTGATGGTATTAATTCTATGGCTTTGAACAGATGAATCGTGCACACATCTACTATTATAGTTTCATAAATGTTTTCTGTGCTTTGCCTTTTTTCCCCCCTTCTTTTACATATCCCCCTGTGTTGTTGTATTTCTTTTCCTTACTGCTTTTTTGAGACAGGGTCTCATAGCCCAGATTGGCTTTGAACTCATAACTCTCTCACTTTGGTCTCCCAAGTACTGGGATAACAGGCATATACCAAAACCATACCATGTTGTTCCTGGGGCTTTGTTTTTTGTTTGTTTGTTTGTTTGTTTGTTTGTTTTAGGTTTTTGCTTTGTTTTCATTTGTCTAATTTTTTATTGTTTACTTATTTGTGTATGTAGATGAAGCACATGGTATATAGCACATGTATGTAGATCAAAAGACAACTTGCAGGAATCACTTTGTTCCTACCATGTGGGGCCTAGGGATCAAATTCAGGTAATTAGGGTTGTAACAAGTGCCTTACATGCTCAGCTGTCTCAGTGGCCCTTACTTTGTTTTCTGAGGCAGGATCTTGACTAGCGAGGCTGGCCTCAACCTTACTCTGAAGCTCCAGTTAGACGTGATCCTCCTGTTGCCATCTTCTAACTACTGGGGTTACAGGCATGTGCGTTCGTGGCCAGCTATATGATCCCACTTACTTCTCCGTTTTAGTGCAGGGCCACTAAATGTCTAAACTACGTATGTGAGCTGGAGGTATGACTTAATGGTCGAGAGAATGTTCATTATGCATACCTAAAAACATCATAGTAAAGCACAGAAGTTATGAATGAGAACTGAACTGCTTTTCCTCCACAGCAGTAATCCAAGCAGCAGCAGCCAAACAGGGGAAGATAAAGTCATCCAACTTGAAAGGAGAAAGTACCTCCAGCTTTCTTAGCAAACACTATGAATGTACTTGGGAAAAAAAGAAAAAAGATGTAAGAGCAGCTGGAGGTAAAACGGAAGTCTGAGCAGACCACAGTGAGGACAACCTGCAAGCCCTGCACTGGGGAACAGGAGGCAGAAGTTTAAAGTCATCCTCAGCTGTGTAGTGAGTTCAAGGTTACCTGGGCATTTACCTTTCCCAGCATTTATGACAACAGCAAGCACAGCATTCCAGGCTTACCTAAACTATATACCAGGACTTTATACATCCCCCCAACACCCCCTCCTAAAAAAGTAGGCATGCTAGTCCCACACTAAGGCAAAAGCAGGAGGACTATAGAAAATTCAAGGCCTTCTTCCCACAAACACTATTATAAATCTTAAATAATAACAATAAAGTATCTAAATTGGGAACTCCTTATACCATGATGCTAAAAGACCTCTTTTCCTAGGCTATCATACAGGGCATTCCTCCCTGATTTTCAACTCTCTTTTTTGGTGTTCTGTTTTGTTTCTTCTAAACACGGTGTCACCACTTAACCCAAGCTGTTGTGGAATGCTGGGTAGAAAGGCTGGCCTCACTTCTACGCGGTCATGCTGCCTCCACCTTCCAAGTGCTGGGGTGATTTCAAGTATGCAGCACCACACCTGGCTTCCCAAAGTTTAACTGCTAAAGAAACTTCTCATTCCACCAAGGCATCCATCCCACTGGCATAAATCTATAAAACGGACCATCTGAAAGAAGGCATGGCTTGTGCAGCACAGTCCTTAAAAAGGTAACATTTTAATTCATGCATTATGAAAACTTGTGTCCTAATTTTCTGCAAGCATTTTCTACTAGAAGTTCAAGTTATAACAGACTCTCTGTTTTCAGATCAGAGCAGTAGGATGAGGGAGACAACTGCCACTGACGCAGCTGCTTTCTTTTTCCCTTTACAACCTGTACCTAAGGTTCAAGAACAAGGCTTTCAAAGTGAGCAGTGAAGCCAATGTGGTATTTGTCTTAGCAGGGAACACCAATGAAAATATGAGATGCTTCAGTCTAAACTGGCAGGTATACAAAAAAGCAAAAGTGCCTTGTCATTACTTACCGTGCAAAACCTTTCATGCATAAGTTACAAACTGCCGTTTACTACAATGCAGTATGTTTCCTTAGAAAGAGCTCCTGCCCAAATAACCACCCAAACCTGCCAACCTGAACTGTCACAGCCTACACAACGAGGCAGTTCCTTGTAATTTAAAACATTTGTTTTTAAGAATAGTCTCCACCCACAACTTTTCCACAAATTTCTTCAGCTACAGGCTCAAGTTTACACTACAAAACGCTGTATTTATTCCCAACAGAATGCACTCATTTACAAATTACACAGGAGTAAATCATTAAAATACAAAACATCAACATTTCTGACACATCTTTTCTATTATAGAAATAAACAAACAATTATATTCCAAGCAAGGTACTACTGGCCAAAAATCAAATGACATGGGATCATTTCACTAAGACCGGTAATAAAGACGATTAGACCCCTTAATCTCAATCCATCACTTTATAAATAGTAAATAGTCAAAGGAGTGGACTGAATAGCAGAAAACCTTTTGCCACTAACTAAAAGAGCAATCCAGTAAGAGGCAGGTCATGTTCATGAGCACAAATCTAAGATTATGTCTGAGATTTCTGAGTTCCCAGTCTTACATCAAGAAGGCAGTTTGCTAACTTTTTAACATTAATATTGAGAACAAAGCAGAAAATATAGCGGGTTTTTATGGTTATAATGACTGTGATAAAAAAGTTTTCCTTTTGTAATTCTTTTTTAACAAAAAAGTCACATAATGAGTTCTAGATTCGAGGTAGTTTAGTATATTTACATGATTATCAAATGTTTACTGAAAACCTGGCCAACAGGACACTACACCTAAGGATCTTTTCTAGCTTGCTTCTTGGAAGCATGGAGATAGACGGGAAGACCTATTTCTAGGGTTAACTGGACTCGAGTTTGCACACAATTAAGTAGCCTCAGTATGTCAACTGCTCAGACTACACTGCATGACCTCTCTAGACACAATCGCACAGCAAGCGGGGAATGACACCTTCTCTCACATTTGCTCAGGTAACTACAGTAAGTGCCTTAGATTTTCCCGTGTGAAACCAACGAAATTTGAAGGGAAGCGGGGGGGGGGGGCGGCATTTTAAAAACTGGGTCATTCCTTACTTGTTCTCTCCAAGCACATTCTTCGGGAGGGAAACGGCCTACGAATCACAAAAAGGGGAGGGGGAAGACGTGACAGCATCTCCAATGCTTTAAAGTTAGGGCTCTCACCAGAGTCAACACTTAGGGGCTCATTAGTTGGCTTTATTTGAGTTTAGTCACTACAGAGCTGAGTGGAGCCTTCCTATAAGTTATCCCCAACAAAGCAGCCCTAAACATCAGCCACGGTCCGACAGAGGAGGAAATGCCCTGGATTCACCTGCGGCACCTGCCTGCACCCCGGTACCTCCACCTCCGCAGCGTCCACGGATCCTTACGCTCCACCCCAGCCGCCACCGCTCAGCACCCCGCCGGCCGGGCCAGGGTCCGAGAGCCTGGTTCCCGCCTCACCCCGGCGGCAGAGGCTAGGCCCGGTCCCTGCACCGAGCCGATCTTCTCGAGGCCCTCCGGCCGCAGCCTCTCCGAACCGCAGCCCGCGGGCTCCGGGGACCTCCCGCCCACTCACTCAGCGACTAGGCCAGACGGCCGCTCCCCTCCTCCCGCACGGTCCCGCACGCTACCTGAGCGGCCTGGCGGCGCGGGAAAGATCGGGCAAGGCGGCGGGGCAGACTCACCTACGCCGGCTCAGTCGGCGACTGTCGGACACCGGAGCTTCCTGGGGTGAGAAAGCGCCGGCTACGCGGCCTGGGCACCCTCGGCTGGCAGGGCCGGGACTCCGGCGCCCCTCTGCGCCTGCGCCTCCGCGCGGCCGGGTCTCCAGGGCACAGCCTGCAGCGAGGGCAACTGCCGACCGAAGGGCTCGCGGGCCGCGGGCGCTGCGGGAGGACCGACGTCTAGGCACTGCCCGCGGCGAGACTGTCCGGACCACAGACCGCCATGTTTCTGTTCCCTTTCCTTTTTTGCCTTCCCTTCCTTCCGCTCCTTTCCACAGAACACCACTTTCCCTCCCGCCGTCCCTCTCCCTTTCCTTCTGCGGGGGCGGTAGAAAGGACGCGGGGGGTGGGGTCCGAGGTCGGACCCGCCCCGCTAGAGCCACGCCCCCGTGGTTGGGCTCCGCCCAGAGGTTGACCCACGCCCCCAGACTCCTACCAAGCCTCACGCTCAGGCCACGCCTCTGCGCTTGTGCCCCGCCCCGTGAGCGCCCTCCTCCTGGCAGAATTCTGGCGGACCTCGGGGCGCTCCTTAGAATCCCGACGCTGGCCTACCGGACCCCGAAGCGAGAGTCCGCCAGTTCTCCCGGCGCTAGTTACAACCTTTCTGTTTGTTCTGCGGTTTTTTGTTTTGTTTTGTTTTGTTTTTGCGGTGGCCTGTGGCAGTTGACTACCGCCTCTCCAGGCTCGGGTTTTCAGAGAATGAGAAAGTGACATAGAATAGCTCAAGGTCAATGAAAAAGTCCCACCCATAACTGTGTGACCCCAAAGTCTGAGAGACAGTGGAGGGCTGCCCTTCTCTAAGCCATCCAAAGACCTCTGGAGAGACCTTAGCTGCATTGTCTTTCTCTACTTCTGCCCAGATTTTGATAACGCCAAACGAGTAACTTTTTTTTTTTTTTTTCCGAGACAGGGTTTCCCTGTGTAGCCCTGGCTGTCCTGGAACTCACTCTGTAGACCAGGCTGGCCTCCAACTCAGCAATCCACTTGCCTCTGCCTCCCAAGTGCTGGGATTAAAGGCGTGCGCCACCACCGCCTCGCACGAGTAACTCTTTAATTTAGATAATCTTAACTTGCTGCCTCTCAAAGGTAGCTTAGATCTCGAGGTAAACATCCTGAAGCTGACGGTTGTGAGCCTCAGGACAGGGTGCTGGAAATTTAACTCTGGTCCTAAGGAGAGCAGCAAGTACTCTGAAATAATAATCTCTTTAGCACCCATTTTTCAGTTTTGCAGGCACTGAAGGACGGGATTGGAGAGTCTTCGCTGTAATGAAATTTTGGCAAAAGATTTGTAACTTGTTTGGCAGAGGTTAAGGCGGTGTGTAGGGTCTCACTATTTAGCCCTGGCATTTCCTTCAAGTCTTATTTGTAAATCAGACTGGCCTTAAACACTCACCCTCCATTGCTGGAATTAAAGACTTGTGCCATCACTTGGTGACAATTTTTTTAGGGTATCAATTTTTCAAGGAACAAATAGCTTAAAGTAAGTTACAACTTTTTTCCTCCTGGCAAAAAACGGGTTGGCCAATGACCTGGCGGCAGGGTGGGGGAAGGAGTGTAGAGCAAAAGTGACTGATGTTTTTAAGCATGTCTTAGTGAAACCCATTTCTTTGTATGCTGTTAAAAAGTTCATTAAGCCGGGCAGTGGTGGTGCATTCCTTTAATCTCAGCACTTGGGAGGCAGAGGCAGGCAGATTTCTGAGTTCGAGGGCAGCCTGGTCTACAGAGTGAGTTCCAGGACAGCCAGGGCTACACAGAGAAACCGTCTCGAAAAACAAAAACAAAACAAAACAAAACAAAAAGTTCATTAAATTATTTTAAAGATGTGTGCCTAACAGGTGAGCTCCCGTGTTCATAGTGGTCACTTTGCAGAGAATTTCTTTATTTGCTCACTGTTCTTGCTAACAAGTATAATAATATTAAGTCTGCTTGATAACGTGCCTGGTTGTCTACTTCGGAAATTAGCTGCAGGTTTGAAAAGTTAACAGACACCATTTTCCTAACCACACTAACAGTCAGAATTGATACAAGAGGAAACACTTAGTGATATAAATATGGTTCCAATAACAATAGTTAGTTATGGTCTGGGGCCCTGGGAGCATCCTAACAGTCAGTTGGCAGACACATTAAGGACATATTCATTCGCTTGTGGACTTCTTGTACTTCCTCACTAATGCTTTCAAAATGTTTAATCAGAGGTATGGGTTTAACTTAGTGGGAGAGAACTTATTCAGCTAGAGTGAGACCCTAGCTAGGTTGGATCTCTACGTCTGATGGCTGCATATCACTAGGCCTCAGGCACTGAAAGGGCCTCCCCTTCTCCCCACCCCCATCCTCTGGTACTTGTAAATCGGAAGGGCGGATGCTAGAGAGGTGACTTAGTATTTCCGAGTGCTTGCTGCTCTTCTTGAGGACCAGCATTAAATTCTCAGCACCCTGTCCTGAGGTTCACAGCAGTCAACTTCAGGGGGTCTAACACCCTGTGGTACTTCGAAAATGCTTGACCCCGGGAGTGGCACTATTTGGAGGGTTGGCCTTGTTGGAGGAGGAAGTGTGGATGTGGCTTTAAGACCCTCCTCCTAACCACATGGGAGCCAGTCTTCTCCTATCAGTCTTCTGATGAAGATGTAGAACTCTCAGTCCCTCCTGTACCATACCTACCTGGATGCTGCTGCCATGTTCCTGCCTTGATGACAATGGACTGAACCTCTGAACCTGTAAGGCAGCCCCAGTTAAATGTTGTCCTTGTGAGAGTTGCCTTGGTCACGGTGTCTGCTCACAGCAGGAAAGCCCTGACTAAGACACAGCCTTTTCTGGCCTCCAGTGTTACCCATATGTTTGTGTACATACTCACCCACCAGCACACCACCACACATATAAATAAAACTTAAAACTATGAGACCCTTAAGAAGCAGTAAAGTCAGTGTGCTGGCTTTTCTCAACTGAGGCTCCCTCTTCTCCGATGACTCTAGCTTGTGTCAAGTTGACATAAAGCTAGTCAGGACACAGGCTGAGCAAACCCTGGGGAGCAAGCCATTCCTTAAGGCTTCTACATCAGCTCCTGCCTCCAGGTTCCGGACCTTCTTGAGTTCCTGTTCTGTCTTCTTCCAACAATGTACAGTGATGTGGAAGTGTAAGCCAAACAAACCCTCTCCTCCCCAAATGACTTTTGGCCATGGTGTTTCATCACCACTACAGTAACCCTAACTAAGACAGAAATGCCAAAACCTTTTCCTACTTATAAGAGAAAGAAGAAAGAAAGTTCAAAGAAGAGCCGGGCGGTGGTGGCACACACCTTTAATCCCAGCACTTGGGAGGCAGAG
>NC_034595.1:38704970-38712861 GCF_900095145.1 Mus pahari | reverse complement strand
TTCAAAGAAGTTACTTTTATCCACATGATGGATTACAAGATTTGAGAAAATCTATAATTTTCTAAAATTTTTCTTACTGTTTTCATCATCCTAAAGTTTTACCATAATTTTTCCATCTCCGTTTCCTTCCCAAGAGTGAACTTGCAAGTCTAACTTTTCATCTGAGCCATCTGTTCTTTACTTTCCATGTCCTTGATCACTCTTGCAAATCCAGGACAAATAAATTCACTTTGACGTTTAATACGGAACTGTTTGTCTATCCTTACTGAGGAACTATTTGCAATTAATAGTTGCTTGGGGAGAGAGAGTCCTTTTTTGGGGGGTATCTGACCACTTGCCAGAGTCCCATGTTCCAGTGGCTTGTCCCTCACCCATGGCCATGTGGGCAGCACTAGCTGGACTTAACAGAGTAAACATGTTTGGGTGGGAATACATAGGATCATTTCTCATTGTGTACATGTATGGAAATCTAAAGAATAAAGACAAAATGTAATGTTCAATTTAAAAAAATAGATAGGGGCTGAACACATGAGCCCAAGATTAAAAGTACTCACTCTTGGCTGGGCAGTGGTGGTGCACGCCTTTAATCCCAGCACTTGGGAAGCAGAGGCAGGCAGATTTCTTGAGTTCGAGGCCAGCCTGGTCTACAGAGTGAGTTCCAGGACAGGAAAGCCAGAGCTACACAGAGAAACCCTGTCTCAAAAAACAAAACAAAATGAGTACTCACTCTGCTTAGAACCTGAGACTCCAGTTCTGGGAGACACAATGCTCTCTTCTGGCCTCTGTGATCATCTGCACAAACACGGTGTACGTACAAATGATCAGAAACACACATATATAACATAAAATGAATAAATCCTTACCAAAAGAAAAAAGAAAGAACAAAACCAAATTATTTGTCTAAAAAGTTGGAAGAGAACTGGAGAACCCAAATAAGCATATAACTGTTATGATCATTATAGCATCAAAGTTATATATATTTAAATTTATAGAGACAAGGATACATACAGGCCAGGCATGGTGGCACATACATTTAATCCTAGCACTTGGAAGGCAGAGGCAGGTAAATCCCTGTGAGCTCCAAGCCCCACAGGCTACATAGTGAGACCCTCTCACTATTTATTTAAATAAAAACTTATATAAGGGATGAGGGTGTAGCGCCGTTGCAGCCCTCTTGCCGAACATGTATGAGGTCCCAGGCTGACCCTGCTCCACAAAAAGAGGAGGGTGCACAGGTGTAATCTGGCCAACCCTTTGAAAAAGGAAATGGCATTTTAGTTCCTCGCCCTCTGGGTGCTTAAGATCACTGTAGAGTCCTATGGATTTGCAAGGCAAAAGAACTAAATAGGCAGGAGGATTTGGTGGCCATCTTTACTGCTACATCTTACAGGTGTCATTTTCCTCATTTTCCCTGTTCCCTTCAAAATCTTCTGAACATAGTCCTGTGGGGACAAGGTCACACGTGAGCGCATAGGACCTTTTCCTTCCTAGGTGCACAGAACCTATCATAGAAAAACATGAAGAGTAGTAGTCTCAAAAATTAATGAAGGTGGATGAAAGATGAGGGTGTGATTCAGAGGTAAAGAGAAATTGTTTAGCACTGAGTCAACTTCTCAGTGCCACAAATAAAACAAAAACAAAGAAGTAAGGATGGAGGGTGAAGAGGAAAAAAGAAAAAAATGATGAATGGTTTACACAGATATGCCTGTGTTTCAGTCACTTTCTTTCTCTCTGCCTGGGGGGCTGCTCACTTAACTTTTCCTCTTCCATTGAGTAGAATGCTTTTCCCAATGAAAATACTAATTCACAGTGTTGTCTTAGGGTTTCTTTTGCTTTGATGAAACACCATGACCCAAAAGCAAGTTGGGGAGGAAAAGGCTTACACTTCTACATTGTACTCATCGCTGGAGGAAGCTGGAACAGGAATTCAAACAGTGCAGGAACCTGGAGGCAGGAGCTGATGCAGAGACCATGGACCTGTTGGGTATAAACAACATGCAGGTGATAAGCAGGCTTTCCTTTTTACAAGAGGGCCTGCCTTCTAGGTAGTTCCTTCCCTCTGTGTCTAGGGTAGAAATGTTGACTGCCTTCATTTTTCTTTTAAAAAGGCACAATCAGTATAGGGGTACCTGTAAAAGCAGAAGGATCAAAAAATTCAAGGTCAGCCTTGGCTGCAGATCTAATTCTAGGCCAGCCTCTGATTCGTGTGACCCTGTCTCAGAAAAGAGAATGAAGAGGTGTATCTTTAATTTTTTTCAAGCCTTATTTTTAGTGATGGTTCTTAAGCAATAACCTCCCTTCTAGCCCACCACCCACCAGAGGTAATGGGAAAGAAAGGATACAGGGAAAGTGGACCTGTTTAGAAAGGCTCTTTGGAGCAACTCTCACCTGTGTTGTCTGGAAATCAGCAGTTCAGTTCACAGCTCAGCTGTCAATGGCAGCTGGATCCATTCGCAAACATCTCGTGGATACACCAGGAGTCAAGTTCGGTAGAGTTGGGTTAGCGATAGTGGTGACATGACCTAGCAGAGACAATCAGGCCTCAGCCTTGGCTCCAGTCAGCCAAGGAACCAGCAGGAACACCAGACATTCTCAGCTGTGCCTGTCTCAGGGAAACGAAGATCAGCAAAGACAAGAGACTCAAGCTAGCTGTACCAGCAAGAGGAGAGGAGAGGAAAGGAGAGGAGAGGAGAAGAGGAGAGGAAGTAGAGCTTAACCCTTTGAGCTGGTGCTGTGGCCATGCTTGGAGTTTTGGAAGCTTGATTAGTTTGACAACCCCACAAGGGGAACTTGAGAGCCTGTTTGCAAGTTTGAGCAGTAGAGCAAAATTACTCTGTATACCTTTGATAGAAGAACAGATCTCAACAATCCAGCAAGGTCAAGGGTGTGGCTTCAGGAGGAATACTTATGAGTCAGTGAGGGAAGAGAGAAATCTGTACCTCACCAACCAAATCAATACTAGGGATCAATGGGGTCTCTTGTGCTGCAGCCATACCTCTGTTTGTAGGTGGGTTTGTTTGTTAGTTTTCTTTTTTGTTGTTTGAATTTGGGGGGGTCTTTTTTTAACATTTGTTGGTTTATTTTGTGGGAGTCAGGGTTAGAGGTCAGAGAACGGCCTTACATAGTTGGTTCTCTCTTTTTACTTTGTAGGTTCCAGGGATTGAACTCAAATGTGATGGCAAGTACTGTTACCCACTGAGCCATCCTGCCATCTAGATTAGGCTTGTTTTAGGGGTTTTCCTGAAACGGGGTTTTGTGTAGCCCAGGCTATCCTCCAACTTGCTCTGTAGTTAAGGATAGCCTTGCCTTGAACTGATCCTTCTGCCTCTGCTTCCCAAGTAGAGCCGCCATGCCCCAATTCCTCCTTTTTTAAAAAAAGGAATCCTTAACAGAGTCTTGTGTAGTCTTGGCTAGCCTGCAACTCATTGTATAGCTCAGGCTGAGCCCAAGTTGCAGCACTCCTGCTGTCTCTACCTCTGAGCCCTGGATCACCACATCTGGCTTTGACAGGTGAGGTAGTGCGTATGTATAACAGTAGCACTCCAGAAGCAGAGACAGGAGGATCAAGGCAAATCTGAAGGCAACCTGGTCTGCACAGCAAGTTTGGAACAAGCTTTGTGGGGTCCTGTTTCAGGAAGGACCAGAGTGGGAAGATTTAAGGCTGTGAAGTCATGAAAAGCGCTTGCTCTTTGGATGTGTCTCTCTGTGTCACAGCTTAAATAGGAGAGGTCACTGTTGAGAACTTGCCCCCTGGCTAGAGGCAATATTTGCAACTATTCTGAAAAATCTGACTAAGGGCGTAGCTCAGCGGAGGAACACTTGCCTAGCATAGACAAGGCCCTGGGTTCAATCACAAGCCGAGTTAATTAATTCACTAATTAATTAATTGACTTAAGCCTGGTATGGTGGCACATGCTTATAACCCCAATCAGTCAGAAAGCAGAGGGAAGAGGATTGTCAAAAGGTTTGAGGGCAGCCAAAAAAAAGAAAAAAAGAAAAGAAAAGAGAGAGAGAGAGAGAGAGAGAGAGAGAGAGAGAGAGAGAGAGAGAGAGAAGACAATAAAAAGAAGAAAACTCAGACAGCACACTCAACTTCTAGAATTGTTGCTTGCTCTGTCTGGAACTGTTGCTTGCTCTGTCTGGAATTGTTGCTTGCTCTTGCGAAGACAATCACCTGCCACATGAACACATCCTCCTGCATCTTCTCCATGGCTCCTGAGCACGAACCCCAACCCAACCCTTTCATTCCAGAAGGCTTTAGTCACAGAAACTATAAGATAACAAATATTTCTCTCTCTCTCTCTTTTTTCTAGCCACAAAATTTGGGAGGAATCTGTCTCGCAGCAACACCTGACTAAGCCAATTCAGTGTGCATAGAACGGAGCAAGAACTCACTAATGGTAGCACTTTTTACATTGACTATTATCCTGGCATCTGCAGGCACCTACACACATGTGCACACATATACACATTTTTTTAAAAAGTGTTGAAGACAGAGGCAGATAGATCTCTGTGATTTCAAGGTCAACTGGTTTACACAGTTCCAGGACAGCCAGGGTTCCTATGTCAAAAAACAGACAGATAGGCAAAAAACAAGGGGAAAAAGTGTCGAAGTGGTTTGATTGGCACTTGGGAACTCTTTTTAAAGAAGCAATCCATAATGGAAAAGGCATGTTTTCATCATTTCATGAAGTCTTAAGTTTGATGCCCAAGGGGATGTTTAGAGAGAACTTCTTCTAACAAACTGATTTGGAATTGGAGTAAGTCAGATTCCTAAGGTGGGGTCTCACTCTCTTTCAATTGTCTGTTTAAAATATGGGGTCTCATATTGTGATGCCTATTCCTGGTTGTCAACTTGACTATACCTGGAATGGCCTACAATCCACAAATGGAGGGGACACCTGTGACCCAGATCTTAAGCCTAAAAACACAAGCTTTTGATCTAGACTTTGCATTGGAATGACACACACTTTTGGGGGGGGTTGTTTTTTGAGACAGGGTTTCTCTGTATAGCCCTGGCTGTCCTGGAACTCACTTTGTAGACCAGGCTGGCCTNGAACTCAGAAATCTGCCTGCCTCTGCCTCCCGAGTGCTGGGATTAAAGGCATGCGTCACCACGCCCAGCAACACACACTTTTGATCTGGGTCTTTGCACACATTTAGTCCAGATCTTGAAGCACCCTTTAATCTTGGCCATACCTTCTGCTGGAGGCCTATATAAGCACAAAGGAAGAAGGAAGGATTTCTTTGCCTGCTTGTACTTACTTGCCAACACATCTTTTGGAGCCTACTTCTTCAGGATTCCAGCTTCTACATCAGACCAGCTGAAACCCCCAGCCTCGTGGGGCTGAGCAGCTACCCGATTGCTTGGACTTCCCACTCACAGCTGCCCATTGTTGGGTTAGCTGGACTGCAGCCTGTAAGCCAATAAATTCATATGTGTATGTATGTATGTATGCATGTTCCATAAGTTCTTTGACTCTAGAGAATTCTGACTAATAGACATATATTACAGCTGGCTATTGACTTGCTACGATCAAAAGCTTGTGTTTTTCAGCCTCAAGATCTGGGTCACAGGTGTCCCCTCCATTTGTGGATTGTAGGCCATTCCAGGTATAGTCAAGTTGACAACCAGGAATAGGCATCACAATATGAGACCCTGTTTTAAACAGACAAATGAAAGAGAGTGAGATCCCACCTTAGGAATCTGACTTAAGTCAATTCCAAATCAGGTTGTTAGAAGAAGTTCTCTCTAATAGACATATATTACAGCTGGCTATTGACTTGCTACGGAGCCAAGAATGACCTTGAGCTTTTCCTGCCTCTTCCTCCCATTACTAGGATTTTACACATATCGCCAAACCAGATACTGTGTGTGTGCTGAGGGGGAAGGGAGAACTGGGTATGCCAGGCACATACATGTTCCACTGAGCTGTACCTCCAACAATTTGCTTTACTCTTATGATACCTAAATGACCCAGACTGCTGGCAAGCTCCACGTCTCTGTCTCATGCCTTATCTGCATATACTCTGTCCTTGCATTATCAGGATGGGCTCATGTGAGAATCTGGCGGCTTCTCAGAAGCCTCTATTTAGCCTCCTTCGTGAGGCCTCTCAGGCAAGTGTGATGAGATACAGCTTGAGCTGGAGGAAAGGAAGCGACCCTCAGCACAGTGTGCAAAGAGTAAAGGCGGGGGGGGGGGGAGCGCGGGAGACGTGGCTCAGTGGTTAAGAGTGCTGGCTGCGCTTGCCCAGGGCAGAGTTCAATCTCTAGAAACCCCATCGAGTGGCTCACAAACTTCTGTAACTCCAGAGCCCAGGGATCTGATGCCCTCTGCTTATCCCCATGGGTACCTGCACCCATGCAGCATACACTACAGAGACACACAGACATAAATAAAAAGAAAATCTAGAAAGAGGAAGGGGAAAGTTACATGTGGTGTAAACCCCTGCACTTGGGAGGCAGAGGATCAAAAAATTCATGTCGAGTCTAGACTGGACTACGACTGTACCAGTAGTACAGTGGCATTTTCCAGAGCTAGAAGTGACAAGCACTTGTGTAGCATGTACAGCACCATAAATAAATAAAATCGCTTCTGGATCCTTTGCCCGGCTTTCTCAGTTAACTAATGCTAATCTTATTTCCCGTGTGCCTCTGCTCACTTTTTGCCCTTTCCCGGGTATTTTGAAGCTAATAGCCTACCATTTCCTCCATAGACATCACATTGTCTCTCTAAGGAAGGGTTTTGCTGTGCTCAGTGGTGCACACCTTTGCACTCAAGAGGCATAGGTAGGCAGAGCTCTGTAAGTTTGGGGCCGGCCTGGTCTACATATTGAGAACCTGTCTCAATTTTTCAAAAACTTAAAATAGAATATAGTGAGTCAATAGAAAAAAAAACCTGTTGGGGCTAGGGATAAGCAGTTAGTAAAAATATAGTTCAGTATAATGCTTGCCTGCCCTGCAAGAAGAAGGCAGAGGGAGATCAGAAATTCAAGACCATCCTCAGTAGAGAGAGAGGCGGGGAGAGAATATGGTGTGGCACATCCTGGTTACCCTAGTCATCCTTCTTCCATGTGGATCCCGGGGGTGGAACTCAGTCATGTGGCTTGGTGATTAGCACTTTTACCCAATGAGGCATTTTGTCAGGGCCCATTTGAAACTTTTGTCATTGTTTTAGGCTCAACCTCTTCACCTTTGAAGGAGAGAGTTTATACCAATAATATTAATTCTGTCCTTGACTTGTTTGCTAGTAACCAAATGTCTCTAATTCCAATGTCCCTTCAAACTACAGAGTCAATTGTCCAACTGACTCTCTTGTCTGATCAGTACTTCACACCAGGACTACATGTTGAGACTCTGTCTCAAAATCAGTTAACTAAAAATAAGTGATTGGGGGCTGGAGAGATGGCTCAGCAGTTAAGAGTACTGACTGCTCTTCCAGGGGTCCTAAGTTCAAATCCCAGCAACCACATGGTGGTTCACAACCATATGTAATGAGATCTGATGTCCTCTTCTAGTGTGTCTGAAGACAGCTACAGTGTACTTACATATAATAAATAAATAATTTTTTTTTAAAAAGTAAGTAATTGGAACTGGTTAGGTGGTGCATGCCTGCAATCCTGGCACTCAGAAAGCAGAAACGAGCAGAGTGTGGTGGCACCAGCCGCCTCCTGAATTTCTCTGTACCAGTGTCTGTCAGTTCATATGTCCATATCTCTTCTATGCAGTCTCTTCACTACTGACGAAAGGTCTGAACATCATGGAGGTTCATACCCGTAACTCCAGACCTGAGGAGGCTGGGGCAGGAGGATTATCACCTTGAGTTCAAGTCTTCGCCACGTACTGAGTTTGAGACCAGCTTATGCTAAATACAACCCTGTCCAAAAAAAA
>NC_034595.1:38683306-38704953 GCF_900095145.1 Mus pahari | reverse complement strand
AAAAAAAAAAAAAAAAAAAAAAGACAAAGCCAGAAGGTTCTTTGAGTTGGGTCCACAACATTAAATGTGGCCATGAGCATTTGTATGGTCACAGCCACCAGAATGAAACAAGGGTCTAAAGGGAACAAGTGACCGGGCTGTCTTATCAACCTTCAGTGTTATATTAATCTTCAACTCCATGTTTTTTTTTAACTCTTGCTGCCACCTACATAAATATTATTAGAGGGCTTTTTTTCCTTTTTAGCTTGTGTGATGGTTTATATATTCTTGGACCAGGGAGTGGCACCATTTGGAGGTGTGGCCTTGTTGGAATAGGTGTGACCTGGTTGGAGTACGTGTGTCACTGTGGGTACAGGCATAAGATCCTCACCCTAGTTGCCTGGAAGTCAGTCTTCCACTAGCAGCCTTTGAATGAAGATGTAGAACTCTCAGCTCCTCCTGCGCCATGCCTGCCTGGATGCTGCCGTGCTCCTGCCTTGATGGTAATGGACTGAACCTCTGAATCTGTAAGCCAGCCCCAATTAAATGTTGTTTTTTATAAGACTTGCCTTGGTCATGGTGTTTGTTCACAGCAGTAAAACCCTAACTAATACAGCTGTCAAAGGGAAAACCGCATTTCAATTTAGTCATCAAATGTAATTGCTATTTTAAATGTTCTTTTGCTATATTAATAAGGAGCATTAGTTAAAAAACTAAAAGAAGGCAAATTTCTGCAGACATTTTAATCTATTCCCTCTATACTCCTAAACTCTTGACCTGTATATCCTGCAATTTGCTCATTTATACTGGCATTTTCTACAATTCAATACAACAAAAATTATGGAACAAATAGAACAAGCTTTTGAATCTCAATACTTTTTAGTTATTATTGGACTAGTTACTCAAAATTTCTGAATCTCTGTTTTTCCATCCATAAACTATCCACCTTACAGAGCAGTTTGATAGAATAGAGAACCCAGAAAGCCACCCACACAGCTACAGCCATCTGATTCTCAACAGTGGGGGCAGGACAGATTCACATTGGGGAAAAGGCAGCCTCTTTAGCTAATAGTACTGAACAAACTGGATATCTACATGTAGAAGAATGAAACTATAGCCCTACATCTCTCCCTGTACACACAACAATGAACCAAAGACCTGAAACTACTGGACCAGTGCTACAATATGTCTGTTTTAGAGATTGGCCTAACTTGGTTGGTGAGGGGGTGGGGGGGAGCAGGGAATGAAAAATTGACAGACATATATACAGAAAAGCTGGGATCTGGTGGGGCAGGATGCTCTGATGGAGACACACCAGCCTCCTGGAAAGTCAGCAGGTTAGTTGTATACAGCTGAAGGAGGAGGTACGTGCGTGGCGCGCACCTGAGCAAGGGTGCTGGTTTAGCTGATCTAAGTAGGAGGTGCTGTCTCCTGCTGCGTCATCCTGGAGGAGGACGCTGTGGTTGATACTTTCTAGACACACTGTCAACTTCCATCCTCAGACCAGGGGAAGACCGTGCCATTCTCTTGGGCCTGAGGCATGGGGTCCTTGATGTGGTTGTACCCATGTCAACAGGATGCATTTACCCAGGACTTCGTCTGCTCCCCACAGGCCAGCGAGACAGTTCGGTGAGTAAAGGCATCATTTCCTGAGCCTGATGATTTAAGACCAACCCCTGGGACCCACGCAGTAGAAGAACTAACTCCTGAAAGTTGTCCTCAGATCTCCGCCAGTGCTCTATGATGCCAAGAAATCATTCCAGTGAATAAAGCAGAGTAATTTTTTTGAAGATCTGGATTTTGAAATTATTATAGGTAAACACATCAAGATATAGACTATGATTTTTCTAAACAGGACTCCAATTGCTTAGTATCTAATAGCAAGAGTTCACAAATTACAGCGCATGAAGTTAAGAACGTCTATACAGCAAAGGAAGAATCAGCACATGTCTTAGGGTTTCACTGCTGTAAAGAGACACCATGACCAAGGCGACTCTGACAAAGAAAATCTTTAATTAGAGCTGGCTCACAGTTTCACAAGTTTAGTTCATTATCGTCACGGTGGGAAGCATGGTAGATTGCAGGCATGGTGCTGAAGAAGGAGCAGAGAGTTCTACATCTTGATCCACAGGCGTCAGAAGGAGACTGTGTGCCACAACAGGAATAGTCTGAGCATAAGAAGCCTCAAAGCTTGCTCCCATAGAGACGTAGTTCCTCCAACAAAGCACACCTACTCCAACAAGGTCACACCTCCTATTAGTGCCATTCGCTATGGGCCAAGCACTCAAAGACGTGAATCTATGGGGGGGGGGGGGTCATACCTATTCAAACCACCATGGCACAGTCAAGAGAAAACCCACGGAAGGAGAAAGTCCCTGTCTGCCATTCAACTGACAGAAGATTAATATCCAGATGTATAACGAACTCAAAAAATTGAATACCAAGCCAGATACGATGGTATGTACCTATTATCCAAGCACATGGAAGGTGGAGACAAGATCAGAAATTCAAGGTTAGAGCGTTGCAGGATATTTCGTCACACTACAAACCCTCAAGATTGTGTTATTTATTGAAGAAAAGGGGGAAAAAAAGCTGTTTCTAGTTGTAGTGTGGCTCGTTTGTTAGCACACACCTTAAGCCTTCTGACTAGAATACAGATGCACCCTTAGTACACACCTTTATTCCCAAACAATGAAGGTGAAGTTAGTTTGTAGAAGGATGCACCCATGTTTGAAAGTGATGTCTAGTTGGGTGTTATACAAAGTATCGGATAAGAAAGATCTGACAGAATGCAGTATTCCCAACTCTCACGAAAAGAGAGAAAAAAGCGAAGCTTCTTAAAAGGCAGGGCAGAGAGAAGCAGTTGTACTAGAATGGTTTTACAGAGACAAACTGAAGAGAGAAAAAGCTAAATACAGGTGAAGACAGAATGAACGGGAGACTGAGGAGCCAGAAGATCAGAAGAGATTGTTAGAGTTAGTTTGAGGTCAAGCAGACCAATCCAGTCAGAAGTAAAAGAGGCCAGTATGAATCAGTTAACATGGAGAGGAGTTTTGAGCCAGACCAGCTGAGCTGAATCAGCCAGCCAGAGATCGAAAGAACTAGAAATGGGTGAGCTTATTCAGCAAGTCTCACAGGCTGAAAACATTCTAGCCCCAGATTAGATTGTACAAAGGCTAGAAGCTTCGAGGAGTAGGCCTAGGTTTGCAGACGGAGTCAGTAAGCCTGGAGACAGCAATTACATCAGGTGGATAAAAGCTTTATACCAGAGTGAGTTTGAGGTAATTCAATAGATAACAAACAGCACCTGCTACTAACTAACCCTGGGGATCTGAGGTTTTTCGTTTTTTCATTAATTAATTTATTTATCCCCAGTGCAGCCCCTCTGCCTCCTCTTGGTTCCGCCCCCCCTCTCTCACACACAGGTTCTCTCCACATCCTCTCCACCCCTTCACGTCTGAGAATGGGAAGCCCCCACCCTGGGTATCAACCACCCTGGCACATCAAATCACTGCAGAACTAGACACGTCTCTGGGGCTGAAGAGATGGCTCAGCAATTAAGCACCAGCTGCCCTTTCAGAGGACCTGGGTTTTATTCTCAGCACCCACATAGTAGCTCACAACTGTTTATAACTCTAATTCTGAGAGATCCTCCCAAGGGACCAGGAGTGCATATGGTACCCAGACATACATGCAGACAAAACACCCATACCTATGAAATAGTGAAGTCAACTTTGAAAAACATCAGAATAACAACTAAGCAGGGAAAATGACAATTAAAAAAAAATCTGGAGAGAATGTGGAGAAAAGAAATGTCTATAAACTGTTGATGGGTATGCAAGTTAGTATAAAGAAATTAACATGGAGTTCATTTAAAAAAAAAAAAGACCAATGAAAAAATAGGGCTCAGTGGTTAAGAACACTTGTTGCTCTCGAAGAGGACTTGGATTCAATTCCCAGCACCTAAATGGTAGTTTACAATCATCTGTAATTCCAGTTCCTGGGAATCCAACACTGTCTCCTGGCCTCCAAGGGCGCTGTGTTCATGTGGTAGACAGATAAACACTCAGGCAAAACACTCATAGATGCAAAATAAAGATTAGATATTTTTTAAAGTTTTTAAAGGAACGATGACACATAACTGATGTAATGTAAAGATGTTTAGAGCATGGGGGGGGGTCAGTGAGTAAAGGCCCCTACAGAAAAGTGGAAGGAGAAGACATCCAAGTATTGTCCTCTGATTTTACACGTGGAGGGGAAGGAAGAGAAGAAAGAAGAGAAAAAGTAAAATTCTTATCATTTTCTTTCTTTCTTTCTTTCTTTCTTTCTTTCTTTCTTTCTTTCTTTCTTTTTTGAGACAGGGTTTCTCTCTATAGCTCTAGCTGTCCTGGAGCTCACTTTGTAGACCAGGCTGGCCTCGTACTCAGAAATCCGCCTGCCTCTGCCTCCCGAGTGCATTTTATTTCATTTTTGATTTTCAAAACAGGGTTTCTCTGTGTAGCCCTGGCTGTCCTGGAACTCAGTCTGTAGACCAGGCTGGCCTTGTACTCAGAGATCTGCATGCCTTTGCCTCCAAGTGCTGGGATTAAAGGTGTGCACCACTACTCCTCAGCAATTTTTTATATTTTTAAAAAAGAACTACATATGATCTAGCAATGCTTTCCCCAGATATTTACTCAAAGGAACCCAAGTCATCATAGAAATCTCTGTACACCCATGTTTCTGGGAAGCAGAACTATTCACAATGGCCAAGTCATGGAATCTGCTTAAGTGCCGTTAGTGGATGAATGAATGAATGAAAGAGTTATGGTTATATGATCAATGGAGTATTATTTGGCTATAAGGAAGCATAAGCTAGATGTGATGGTTCATACCTATAATCTTAGTAAGTTAAGAAGGAAAAGTTCTCTGTGTTCAAAGGCAGACTGGGAGACATAACGGGTCCCAGGCCAGTCTGGACTGCTGAGTGCGTGAGTCTCCACCTGCAAAATACAAGAGCAATGAATCAGCCTGGTAGGGTGTCCTGTAATCCTAGCACTTGCAAGGCTGAATAATGCTGCCACAAGTTCAAGGCCATCTTGAGCTACTCAGTGAGTTCCTGTCCAACCTGAACTACAGTGAAGACCCTGTCTCAAAACTAAGTCAATAAAAATTGAGTGTCTCCCTCCTGGAGCCCACATCCACGTTCTCAGGGGTCTTTGGAATTGTTTTTGTCATTTTTTTCTAAATGCTTTTCTTAACCCTCCTACTTAAAATGTCCTTCAATATGTTCCAACCCTGCTTTTTTTTTTTTTTTTATAAAAAAAAAGCTTATTAAAAAATAGATTGAAGAAAAGAAAAGCAGACAGAGATGGCCTGGCGTCTGTTGACAAGGAAGGTTTGCTTTTTTGAAGAAATGTCTAGATCTTGTATGTGGGGCTTACTCTGTCAACATAGATGTATTTTTATGACTATCATCTCTTTAGTCTTATGCCAAATGGGAAGAGAACAAGGCAGGCAGAAGAAACTGATAAGGGGACCTAGCTGACAGGGGAGTCAACTAACAATTAAAACTAAATTAATTCTTGATGTCATTGTATAAAACGAGAAAAGAATCTAATCTTATTAAAATGAAGAAAAACTTCATTGCATTCCTATTACCAAAGGGATTTTTTTTATGTGTAGATTTTTTTGTTTTGTTTTGTTTTGTTTTGCCTGCATATATGTCTGTGCACCACATGCATGCCTGGTGGCCAGAAGAAGGCCTTGAATTCCTTCTGTGACTTCCCTGGATGATGGACTGCAAACTATGAGATGAAATAAACTCTTTCCTCCCCATGTTGGCTTTAGTCACGATATTTTATCACAGCAGTAAAAACCCCAACTAAGACATACTGCCTGATATAGACACTATATGTGGTGGTTTGAATAAAAGTGGCCCCATGTTTGGTTTGAATGAAAATGGCCCCCACAGACTCATAGGTAGTGGCACCATTAGGAAGTGTGGCCTTGTTGGTGGAAGTGTGTCACTAGGGTTGGGCTTTGAAGTCTCAAATGCTCAAGTCAGGCCGAGTGTGACATTCTCTTCCTGCTGCCTGCAGATCCAGATATAGAACTCTCAGCTACTTCTCCAACACTTTGTCTTTGGCTTGCCTCCGTGCTTCCTGCCATGATAATAAAGGACTAAACCTCCAAACTGTAAACCAGCCCCAATGAAATGTTTTCCTTTGTAAGCATTGCCATGGTCTTGGTGTTTCTTCACACCAGTAGAAACCCTAAGACAAGAGTTGATACCATTGAAGTGGAGAATTGTTGTGACAGACCAGACCATGGTTTTGGATGGATTGTGGAGGGAATTTGGAACTCTGGGCTAGAGAAGCCATTGAGTTTTGAGAGCTCAATGGGATACTCTGTGGGAGCTTGAAAACTGAGACTGTTGAGAGCAGTGCAGAAGATGGAGGCCAGGCTTGTGAAGTTTCAGAGGGAAATCTAAAGAATCTATCAGGGCTGTGGTGGTTTGAATATGCTTGGCCCAGGAAGTGGCACTATTAGGAGGTGTGGCCTTGTTGGAGTAGGTGTAGCCTTGTTGGAGGAAGTGTGTCACTGTGGGTGTCGGCTTTAAGACCAACACCCTAACTGCCTGGAAGCCAGTCTTCTCTTGTCTGTCTTTGGATAAAGATGTAGAACTCTCAGCTCCTCCGAGCTACGACTGCTGGATGCTGCCAGGCTCCCACCTTGATGATAATGGACTGACCCTCAGAACCTGTAAGCCAGCCCCAATTAAATGTTGTCCTTTATAAGAGCTGCCTTGGTCATGGTGTCTGTTCACAGCAGTAAAACCCTAACTAAGACAAGGGCCATTTGCTATTCTGAATTGAGATGCTGGTCAGCTGGAGCTGAAGAGTCAGTCACAGTTAATAAGAGAACACAAGCACCATTAAGGGAAACCTTTATGTTCCGGGGACCATTGATGCTGGTTAGCTGAAGCTAAGAAATCAGCAGTAAGAAAGAAGAGACCAGCATCACTGAGGTGAAATCTTCTGAAGTGTTTCCCGAGAGCACAGAGAAGCTGTGTTCCAGAGATGGCCATGTATGTACCTTGTATTGGTAGCTGGACTTGGAAATGTGTAAGAGTCAGCCAGGTGATACTGGTTTTGAAGGCATGTCGGGGGGAGGGCGGTCATGGAGAGCAACTGAGGCTTGGCACTGTGAGAGACCAGGAGAGGACGTGGGTGAAAGTGCATTTCAGTAGCTGTTGAAAACCCAGGATGGAAGGGGTCAAGCAAAGAAGTTGAGGTTTGACACCAGGAAGAGAGCCTATGAGAGGCTATTGGTGAGAGTACAACCTAGTCGCAGCAAAGGACCTCAGCACTTTTGGAAAAGCCAGTAAGTACTATGGGATGCCAGTATCAAGAACAGCAGCAGCAATGGAGTGGAGCCAGCCAGAGGCTAGAAGCCAGACTTTGTGTGTTGCAGAGGACAGAGCTAGAGAAGAGACCCTAGCCCTTGGGAGGAAGGAGTCTGACGATCATGAGTGAATCCCAGATAAATGAACACTGAGTTGTTTATATTGGAATTTGGATTCAGATTGTGACTGGCTCTTCCCTCTGAAGAGGGTGTTTAAGTTAATTTTGATTTTATAGGACCTGAAAGACTTCATAATTTAAAAGAAATGTTGGATTTTTAGAAAGACTAGATATTTTAAAGAGATGGAAAATTTAATGTGTTTGAATTTGTTAAAAAAAAAAGGGGGATTTTTCATGTTATGTATGCTATTAATGTGAGATGAATAAGGCAGGAAAGGCGTGGCTTAATGGTGAGTTTGTGTGTCATGGGGTCAGTTGTGCTGGCCAGGCTTATGTCAACGTGATACACAAACCAGAGTTATCTGGAAGCAGGGAACCTCCACTGAGAAGATGAGAAGTGTTAAGCTGGAAGACCTGCTCACCCCTTGCACATCCTCTGCCCACGCTAGGAAACCAGGCTGCCCTCTGTCCCTCAACCCCACCCACACAGAGAAAACCCGCTACCATCTTTGAGAAAACTCTGGGCTAACACGTCATCCATCACTCCTCATCTCCAAGTTACCAGCGACCAACCCCGGAGTGGAGCGCCTGCCCAAGGGCTTGGGTTTTGACCATGTATGGACACTGTCCCATCTCCTAGCTGGCACGTCATTGCTCCTCACCTAAGCTCTATAAAACCCCCTTGCCTTAGCCTGGATTCATGACTTCACTGACTGCCACCTGTGGGATCAGCGAACCCACCACAGAGCTGCCTCCTAATAAACCTGCCTTTATCTACTTTTAATCTGGTTTAATCTGGCCTATACATGTGTCAGCAGGGGGAGAAGAAAAGCTTAACTACATAGGATCCAGCTGCAAAGCATTTTCAAAATTAGTGATTGATGGGAAAGGACCCAACTCATTGTGCATCCTCCCATCCCTGGGTTGGTGGCCCTGGGTTCTTTCTATAAGAAAGCAGGCTGAGCAAGCCAGCGGAAGCAAGCCAGTAAGCAGCCACACAGCATCCTTCCATAGCCTATGTGCCAGCTCCTGCCTCCAGGTTCCTGCTCTGTTTGAGTTCCCTTCCTGACTTCCTTCAATGATGAAGAACAATAGAGAAGTATAAACCCCTTTCTCCCTGACTTACCTTTCGGTCATGGTGTTATATCACAGCAATAGAAACTCTAAGACAGGCCCCCATAGGCTTATATAGTTGAATGTTTAGTTTTCAGGGAGTAGCATTACTTTAAAAGATTAGGAGGTGTGGTCATTTTAGACAAAAAGTATCACTGAGGGTTAGCTTTGAGGCTTCAGAAACCAAAGTCAGGCCAAATGTCTCTCTCCTTATTTTCTCCTAATCAGGATGTAGAACTCCCAGCCTCTCCAGTACTGTTTCTGCCTATGTGCTGCCATGCATCCCACCATGATGATAATGGACTGAACCTCTGAAACTGTAAGCCTGCTCCAATCGAACTCTTTATAGGAGTTGCCTTGTTCATGGTGTCTGTTCACAGTAATAGAACCTTGACTAAGACACCATATAAACATGGTAAACAATCACACTTTATTTTCAAAGAAGAATGTACAAATGTCTTCATCTTTTTCTTGATCAACACTTAGTCCTGAAGTCCAGCTGTTTGAACCATGTAGCCCTGCTAACAGTAAACATGATTTACAAACTCAAAGGCATACAGAATCATCAGATCTCTGAACTTTTGAAATCTAAAACTTCGACCAAGTCAAAACAGTAAGACTGCCAAGCACAGAAGAAAATGGCCAGGCATCTCTTGTAAAGTTGAATTGTTAACGTTAGGTATTTTACCCCCTGTTTTTAAGTTTATTATTGGGTGGGTGTTGGGTGGGTGGGGTGCACTTGTGGACCACAAAGCTATGTGGGGGTCAGAGGACGACAATGTTGGGAAGTTGGTTCTCTCATCCCACCATGGGCTCCTGGAATCAAACACAGGGTGTCATGTCTGCCCGGTGAGCGATTCTCCCCACTGAACTAATGTGACCAGCCCTATTGTTAGGTTTTCCACAAAATAACATTTTCTGACCACAAACCTCACAACGGAAATTTCATTCTCAGAAATTCTTCTTGGAGGTAACAGTGTACACAGTTGTAAGATACACTAATTTATTTACTTAATATTGTTGGTTAAATATGCACATGGGTTGATTGAACCTGTAACTCACTGTATCAGATATCAGACGAGTGAGGAATCAAGTGTTCCCATCTCAGGTCCAGCCTGTCACATGATCCACGCACACGGTGCCTGTTTATATTTCTCAGATCTCTTAGCATACGGAAGCTTCACAATTTGACATCTGTCTTCCCACATTCCCTGTGTATTCTGAATCTGACTTTTTATTTTTTCCTGCTGTTTTGTGAGCGTACACACACATAGCAATAATAAAAGTTTTTAAAAATTAAAAAAATAGCCTGGCATGGTGGCGCACGCCTTTAATCCCAGCACTCGGGAGGCAGAGGCAGGTGGATTTCTGAGTTCGAGGCCGGCCTGGTCTACAGAGTGAGTTCCAGGACAGCCAGGGCTACACAGAGAAACCCTGTCTTGAAAAACCAAAAATAAATAAATTAATTAATTAATTAAAAAATAAATCACTGTGTGAGAGTTATCTGTATGGGCTTTCCAAGAACCTGCTAGACTCGTTGTCATTGCTGAGCAGAGAGAAGATTCATGGGATTCCCCAGCTGAGACCTGTCTTTTCCTTACCACTCCCCCTTCCCCCCCCCCCGAATTTGCTCATCAGATAGGCTTGCTTGCCTCAACTGTTCTGTCTGGATCAAGAATAGTTTAGTGGGAGGAGCCAAGGTTTCTTAATGTTGTCCCTACCTGTCAGTCCAGGTACAGACTTTCCCCTGGGTGTGGGAACGTTAGAGCAGCGGGAATCAGCTTGCTTAAGATGAATCTGCTTAACAGTAACTGTTACTGTATGAGTTTGATATCAATTTGTTCCTGTTAGAGTGCTACATTACGAATATTCATCATGGGCGTGAGGTGTTTGAGCTTCTTAATTTCTGAGAATCTAGCATCATCAATTTAATGCCCTATGTTGGGAAATGGAAATATTGCAAATAGAGACAGCCTTAACTCTAAATAAAGCATTAACCTGCCTCCATGTCTGAAATTCCCGCTATTTTGGGTTCATATCTTTCCTTTAATTTTTAAGATTAGTTTATGTTTGTTTATTTAGTGTGATTTCCGTATACACCTCATGCCTGATACCCACAGAGGTTCAAAGAGGATGTCAGATATCATGGAACTGGAGTTAAAGGTGTTTGTATGCCACCACGTGGGTGCTTGAAATCAAACCTGGGTCCTCTGCAAGAGTGAGTAAGTGCTTTTAATTACTGAGCCATCTCCCCAGCCCTGTTGCTGTTATTTATAACAGGCTTTCTCTCTGTAGCCCTGGCTGGCCTAGCACTCACTATGTAAACCAGGCTGGCCTCACACTCACAAAGATATGCCTGCTTCTGCCTCCTGAGTGCTGGGATTAAAGATGTACGGTATACTGGGCTAGAGAGCTGGCTCGGCAGTTGAAAGCACTGGCTGCTCTTCCAGAGGACTTGGGTTCAATTCTCAGCACCTATGTGGCAGCTCACAACTGTTTTAGGGGATCCAACACCCTTACATGGCCATAGATGCAGAAAAAATACTAATGCAATTGAAATAAAAACTTTTAAAAAGGATGTAAACCACCACACCCAGCTATTTTTATGATTTAAAATTATGTGGGTATGTGTGCTTATGCATCTTATGTTCAGGTACCTGAGGAGACCAGAGGTGCTGGACCCCTCTGGAGCTGGAGTTACCGACAATAGAGAGCTGCCACAGTACCTCAGCTGTAGGTACTGAGGACGCTGAGATGTGTGCCACCACATCCAGGGATGTCCCACTCAGTGTTAGGTAAATGTACCCTCTGACCATGAGAACATAGGAAGTTCGGCAGGCTCTACTACGTCTACCCAATGTCTATACCATTTTCAGTTTGTGCAAAGAAAAGTGGCCTGTCTTTCAAATGCTTACTACAGATCCATTCATTTTTTATTACATATTCTTCCAGCTAATATGCTAAATGTCTACTAAATGTGTGATGGGGCTTGTAGGGACTGCGTGAAGTCTTGAGTGAATCATGTGCTGTGGACCTGTTAAATACCTCACAGAGCCTCCGTCCCATGGGAGTAGCATAGCCTTCCCAGAATGAGGTTCGGAAGGAAGAAGGCAAAGCCTTCCCCTGCGCCACTAAGTAAGGACCGTGTGCAGAAAGTATCCATCCTAGCGTTCTCTCCTTCATCCCCACTTGGTTACAGCCTGAAGACTGTTTCCCTACAAAAACCATTCCTAATGAGTTTAGATAAACCGGCAGGCATTCGTGATTCACATGTACACAATAGCCTCCCTTCCTGTTCAAATGTATATAATAAACACACCGAGCTTCCGGGAGACTTCAGTTCTCCGCCAGATGCCGGCCAACCCCAGCTTTTCTTTGTCCACGGTTTTTCTTCTTTTCCCTCTGATCAGGTCAGCCCCTGGCACCAGGCAGGATGCGGCAGGTGTGCTGGTATGAGCCCCCATAGCTCACAGATTTGAATGCTTGGTCACCAGGGAGTGGCACTATTTGTTAAGTGTGTCACTGTGGGTGGGCTTAGAGGTTTCAAAACCCCAAGCTGCCTGCAGATGTGGATACAGAACTCTCGGTTACTTCTCTAGCACGATGACCTCCTGTGTGCCCCCATGCTTCCCATCATGGTAATAAAGGATCAAACCTCTGAAACTTCCAGGAAGCCCCAATTAAATGCTTTATTTTGTAAGAATTGATATGGTCATGGCGTCTCTTCACAGCAATAGAACACTGACTAAGACACGGAATATTTTGTGAAACAAACCTGCGGTAGTCTTTGCTCAGAAGTTGCTCCCAGTCTTGTGTGTTACCCTTACCAGTTGTATCTGTTTTGCTATCTTTATCTAATAAAGGCAGACAACGAGCCGTTGAGATCTCTTAGTGTATAAAGGCAGTTGCTGCCAAGCTTGAAGGGGCTCCACCCCCTGGACCCAACTCTAGAAAGTTGACTCTGACAAAGGAGCATGTTCCCACCTCTCCCCACACATCAGATAAGTAAATAAATGTAGAAATGCAAGAGACAGTTTATTAAGAAAGATAATCTTTGCCTGGTGTGGTGACACACACCTTTAATCCCAGCACTTGGGAGGCAGAGCCAGGAGGATCTCTGTGAGTTCAATGCATAGTGGAGCATAGTGAGCTCAGGATAGCCAGCGACTACATGAAAGCCTCTGTTTCAAAACAAACAAAAACAAACAAACAAACAAACAAACTGTGTCATTCACATACTAGTTGGATTTCATATTTGCCTGTAATCCCAGCACTCAAGAGATGGGAGACAGAAAGATCAGTAGTTCAAGGCCAGGCCTTGCAATATAACAACTTGGAGGCTACCTTGAGCTACATTAGATACTTAAAAAAAAAAAAAAAAAAAAAAAAAAAAGACAGACAGACAGACAGAAAGGAAGAAAACAATCTGCCAATATTCATTCAATTTATTTTATTTCATTTATTTATTTTTTGTGTGTTGAAGATGAAACTCAGGGCCTTGAACATACTGAGCCAGTATTCTCTGGCCCTGAGTATTTATCATATATTGATTATATGTAATATACTGTATTACATAAATGAAACAGAGATAGAGACAATTTTCATAAATGGTACAGATGAGATTCTTCACACAGCAAGACTTTAGCGTCTTGATTGGGGGGGGGTTGGTGGAGAACTTGCTTAGCGTGCGCCTTAGCATATGAAAGGCTGTGGCTTCAATCCCTAGTATGGAAGGTAGAATGAAGATTTGAGCTTTTTCACCTTCTGGGGTTTAACCTGCTTATTTATCTCCACGTGAAACATATCATGATTGACTAGAACCAACCTATGGACTTTTTTATATGGACTTTTTCTGGGATTGAATATAAGGTTATCTTTTTTTTTTTATGAAATGATTTGTAAAAGTTGATCTCTTGCTGGGTGTGACAGCACTTTTTAAAAATTTATTTATTTTTATTTTTATTTATTTATTTATTTACTTATTTTTTGTGGTTTTTCAAGACAGGGTTTCTCTATATAGCCCTGGCTGACCTGGAACTCACTTTGTAGACCAGGCTGGCCTCGAACTCAGAAATCCTCCTGCCTCTGCCTCCCAAGTGCTGGGATTAAAGGCGTGCACCACCACGCCCGGCTGTGATGGCACAATTTTAATCCCAGCATTCGGGAGGCAGAACAGGCAAATCTCTGTGAGTTTGAGATCAGCCTGGTCTACAGAATGAGTTCCAGGACAGCTAGGGCTACACAGTGAAACCTTGTCTTTGGTCTCTTTTTTAAGACTTCGGGATGGACCTTAAATGGGTACCAGCTCATGGGAAAACATCACTGGTCCAGCCCACATGATTAATGTCTGAATGTGTGAAGCTAGCATTCCAGCCAGACCCAAGCTTTACTGCAGAGAATTGCAAGGATCCTGTGAAGATGCAGATTTCCCATGTTGTCCTTGTATGCATATTTCTATTCAGTAGATGTAGGTTAAACCTGAGATTCTGCATTTCTGGTGACTCAGAAAATCCCAGCCCCGTTTTATACCGAGTGGTCAGATTGTGTCTTCGGAACTGTGCCTGCTAAAATAAAATGCCTTTAGCTGAGAAGGTGCCTCACCCTCGAACACCCTCAGATGTTCCTCTGTGAAGGCTTCATGTCTCATGCCTCATTCAGGGCAGCCCCCCCCCCCAAACACACACACACCTCGACAACACCTTGGTCTGCTCCACCTCTCCCACCCTGTCCCAGCTGCCCAGCTAGTTTCTCCTCAGCACAGAGAGCCCAGTGACAAGCTTGACAAGCTTCTCTGCAGCTCTCTCAGGGAGCTGCTTCCCTTTCTGGGTTCTAACTAGGCACTCTGTATTTATGGCTCATTTATGGCTGTTTATCTATGAGATAAGGGAGGCTAAGTGAGTCAGCTGGCCTTTGTGCAGCTCATTTCGCTTTGATGTACACCTCGGCCTGCTCTGCATTTTCTCCCAGAGATTGCTATTTGTTTTGTAGGCAGGGGAAAGTAGTTAGAGCCCAGGGCTTGTTTGATCTTTGTTCCAGTTTCTTCAACCCTGGGCTGACTGATAAACAGTTTAGAAGCCACTGGCTGCGTAGCCTTTATTCAGGTTCTCTCAAGACCCCTAGGTTGGTAGATTATTGACAGCTCTCAGGGGCTTTCAAGGAGTTTTTGTTCAACCTCTTTATTTGACACATTAGAAACTGCTCCAGGGAGTTTCTGGATCTTGCCAAAGACTACAAGAGACCCGTTCTGGAAGAAAAATACTGAGATCTCAGTGTGTAGCCAAGGCTAGTAGCCTCTCTCAGTTCTCTTGCTCCACTGCGAAGAGCTGGGGTTAGGAATGTACTTCCCCCAGCAGTTAGGTGCTAAGGCTGTGCTTTCTTTATGATAATCCCCAGTCTCCTGCACTACAATTAGTCTTGAACTTGATGTTTCTAATCCTCCTGCATCCACCCCTGAGGACAACAGATATGTACCTCGGTAGTAGACTATCTATATAGTTTACCTACGAGAACCACCAGACTCTTCCAGAGGTGGTACCACTTTACACAGAAATGGCAGTGGAAATGAATTTGGGGGCCAGAGAGAGTCTCACACTGTAGCCAAGGCTACCCTCAAGGTACTCAACACTACACCAAATTTATTCAGTTCAGTTCTGGGCTTTGTGCACCTGGGCAAGCGTGCATCTACATGCTCAGATTTCTCATTTCTCTTTCTTTTCTTCTTCTTCTCTTTTCTTTCTTTCATTTTTTTTCCTTAAGTGGAAGCTTTTTATGTAGCCCTGGCTAGTCTGGAACTTGCTATGTAGAAACTCCAGTGATCCCTTGCTTCTGTTTCCTCAGTGCTAAGATTATAGACAAGCATTAGCCACCATACCAAGTCACAATTTATACCTTTTAAAAGTTTTATTTATTTTTATTTTATGTGCATTGATGTTTGCCTGCATGTATGTCTGTGTAAGGGTGGCAGATGCTCTGGAGCCGGAGTTATAGACAGCTGTGAGCTGTCATGTGGGTGCTGGGACCTGAACCCGGGTCCTCTGAGCCATCTCTCTGGCCCCTTATTTATTTATTTATTTATTTATTTATTTATTTATTTATTTATAATTTTTTAAAGACAGTATTGAATTTGATATGTAGCCAAGGGTGATTCTGAACTCCTGATGTGGCTTTGGCTTCTGGTCCAGTTGTTTATGATGGAGACATCATAACACTTAGAAACCTCTCTGTACTGTTAAATGTTAGTGTCCTGTTATCAACTCACAAGGTTCTCAGGAACAGGAACTCGGTCAAAGTTTCCCTTCCTCTCTGAGTGTAGGGTTCACGGCAACCACACAGTGGCACTGGCTTTAGGTAAACAATAAGAATCAAGTAGGTACATGAATCAAGTAGTTCCCGCCTGAATTCCAGTGTTGGGGATACAGAGGCAGGATTTATCACCAGAAGTTCAAGACCATTCAGAGAACATAGTGGATTCCAGATCAGCATGAGCTCCACAGTGAGTTTTTTTTGTTTTTGTTTTTGTTTTTGTTTTTTTTAATCTCACAAGAAACAAAACCAAAGTCAAAACAAACAGCTGGGAGGCTGAGGCAAGCAGATCTCAGAGTTTGAGGCCAGCCTGGTCTCCAGAGTGTGGTCTAGGATAGCCAGGGTTATGCATAGAAACCCAGTCTCTAAAACCCAAAAACCAAACCAAACCAAACAGCCAAGGTTAAGTAGCTTTCCAATTGTGTGGTGAAGGCCTATAATCCTAGCAACTGGGAGTCTGAAGCAGGAGAACTGCTGTGAATTTGAGGCCAGCTTGGGCTACATATGGAGTACCCCACCATCCAAGGGCTACGGAGCAAAGACCCAGATTTTTTTTAAAGACCAACAAACAAAAAAACAAAAGAGAGAGATAATGAATGTGTTAATTGATTATAGTCTTAGTGTGTGAGTTAGGTAGGAATGTGGAAGAGGACGGGAAGGAAAATGAATTGTTCTGGGGACGAAGCAAATGGGTGCCATGGTGCCAAGATGCGTACAGTGTAACGGAGAGCTATAGTGAATGATAGGAGAACCGCTGGAGAAAAGCCGACATCCACACAAAAGAATGAAACCAGACACTCGTCTTACCCCATGGGGCTGGGGATTTAGCTTGTCTAGCAAACATAAGAAGCCAGGTTTGGTCTATTGCATCCAACCAGACATGATGGTGCACATGTGTAATTCTAGCATGGAGGAATTGCAGCACCGAGGCAGGAGGATTAGGAGCTCTATATCCTCTTCTGCACATTCAGTTCAAGGCCAGCCTGGGCTACATGAGACTGTGTTTCAAATACACACATACAATGTTTAAAAAGAACTTGCGTCAGTGTTTCTCCTTGGAACCTTGGGAGTTTTCATCATTTTTCCTTAACAAACCTTCATTCACTTTACCATAAAAGAAAAAAAAATCCGTACTATTAGAGCATAAGTTAGGTGGGAATGGGGAGCGGATAGCCCGGGATGTGGGAGAAGTCAGTGGACATCAGAACTGCAATGCTGGTTTGTTTGTTTTGTGATGCTCGGGGTTGAACCCAGGTCTTTGTGCATGCTCGGCACGTCCTTGGCTGCTCAGCTACACCCCGGGCCTTTAATGTGAGAGGATTTTGTTTGTCATTGTTTATGAGACAAGATCTCAAGTAACTCAGGCTGGCCTCCAACTTCAAGTAACAGAGAATGACCTGGAAATCCTGATCCCTCTACCTCTACCTATTTAGTGCTGGGGTCCTAAGCAAAGGTCGCCACACCCCACATCACGGTAGTTTCATTTTCTCAGTGAAAAATGTCTTTTAAGTTGGCACGTATACAGAGAGGTGAGAAACCAAGCCTCGTGTTCAGGAAATCGAGTCAACGGAGCCAGAGAACTATTCTGACTTTCAAGTGTTACTTGAAACAATAAGATGAGGAAGATTAAAGAGCCATGGGTACTTTGATGTCAGGCATAATCATCTCTATGTTTAATACTTACTGGGGGTCAAAGTTCAAGAACTGATTATCTTTATAGAGACATTGCTTGAACTTAAGTTTTATTACATTTAGTGTGTGTGTGTGTGTGTGTGTGTGTGTGTGTGTGTGTACAGGTGCCACATGCCCAAACCTCATATGTCATAGCATGTGCGGAAGTCAGATGACAACTTTTGAGAGTCACCTTTCTTCTTTACAATGCAAATAAAGGGATCAAACTTAGGTCATCAACCGTGGCAGTAAACAGTCCCTTCAGACTCCTGGACGAGCTCCACCACTTACTACCCCCCCCACTACCCTCCCCCCCAGGTATATATTTTATGAACCAAGGCAGACCTGTCCTCCAGATTTTCCCAGCATCCCTCAGTCCCTACCTGGCACACCCTACTCACAACCCTGAACTTTACATCCCAGGGTCTGGGCTGCCCTTCCCCCAGATAATCCAGACATTGACTCCCTGGATTATATAGGGACTGGATTATTAACCCAGTCCCTATATAACCCAGACATTTTAGTCTCCACTCACTCACTCACTCACTCACTCACTCACTCTCCTTTTCTCTCTTCTTTTCCTTCTCTTCTCTCTGCTTGCATCCCTTTCTCCCCGGCCTCTGTCATTGGGGCGATTGAACTCACCAGAGAGCAGTTTCCCAATAAACCTGCCTTGTTTTACCTTTAATCTGGCTTGAACTGGTTTATTTCAGGGGTGGAGAAATAACTTATCACATGGTGCCAAAACCCAGGAGGAGCTGAGTTCCCAGCTGGTGGCCCAGGTCTTTCCTAGCCACGTGGTGACTGCTTCTCTCCCCCTATTCTTCTCTAGAAACATCACTTCTTCAGAGTCCATGAGTACTTATTGCCAACTTCTCCGTATCCAGGACCCAGACCCTCCAGCATCCTCTGCTGAGTCGCTGCTGTGTCACTGTTTTGGAGGAACCTTTGATATAAAGACATTTGATCTGAGGTTACTGCCATCATATAAACCATTTGACCCCAGACTATCTGATGGCATGCCATTTTTATAGTCTTGGTGGGTGCCACTGGATATAGAACAAAAATTTACCCAAATTGGTCTGAACTCCCTATGTCCAATTTGTTTTTGGGAACTGCTGAGCCTCTACCCACTGAACCATCTTACCAGCCCTGCTGTTATTGAAAGTCCATCATAGCTGCTCAAAGATCATTGGTGTCCTATGTCTTCATTTCCATGCCAAATGTTACCTTTTTATCCAGGCTTATTATAACAGTTTGCCACAGGGCCTTGTTTTGCTGAGATACCGCTAGATTGCTATCTTGTCCCAGCATGTCCCTTTTACGTGCTAAGACGACAGATGATACCTACCTAAAATCTTTCTTTTTTAATTGAAAATGTGTTGCCCAGGGTTGGAGAGATGGCTCAGTGGTTAAGAAGACTGGCTGCTCTACTAAAGGATCTGAGTTCAATTCCCAGCACCCACATGACATCTCACAACTCTAACTCCAGTTCCAGGATCCCAACATTCTCATACATGCAGGCAAAACACCAATGCACACACAGAAAAACAAATAAAATGAAAATGTGTTGTCCATTTGCTTAAGAACTTTGAGCCAGGTGTGATAACATGTATCATTTATCCAACACTCAGGAGGCAGGAGGTAGGTAGATCTCTGTTAGCTGGAGGCCAGCCTGCTCTATATAGAGAGTTCTAGGTTAGCAAGAAGGAAAAGAGGAAGAGGAGGAGTGAAGAAGGAAAGAAGGAAGAAGGCTGTCATGGTGTCACACTAGGTATTTGCTGTTAGCACTATCTACCTGCCTCATTTTTTACTTTGTTTGTTCATTTTTTTATTTTTTGTTTTTGAGTCAGGACATTGTGTAGTACAGGCCTTGAGCTTCTTATATAGCCAAGACTGGTCTTGAACTGATGACCTTGTCCCCAAGCACCCAATGCTGGTTTTATCAGTGTGTTCCGACATACCTGTCCTTCAGTTCCATTTCCTTTGGTGAGGCTCACTTCTTCCTCCTCTTCCTCCTCCTCCTCCTCTTCCTCCTCCTCCTCCTCCTCTTCCTCCTCCTCCTCCCCCCTCCTCCTCCTCTTCTTCTTCCGCCTCTTCCTAAATGATCTGTCCCAGCATCTACTTCATTGCTCTCTGATCACAAGAACCCACACCAAAACTTTGAGGTTCCATCAAAATACAGTGGAAAAGAGAAAACAAAATAAAACCTAGCCCCTTTCTTTCTGCCCTCCTAAGTTCCCTATCTGGACCTGAAAAACAGACAAAAGATTTGAGTTGCAAAGAGTCTAGAGTGATTAAGAGTTAATCTCCTTTTCTGGGATGAGAGATGGAGACAGTTTTACAAATGGAAAAAAGTATTTTTGAGACCGGGTTTCTGTTATGTAGTTCTGTTTGTCCTGAAACTCTGTGCTGGCTTTGAACTCACTGAGATTACCTGCCTCTGCCTTCCAAGTGCTAAGATTAAAGACATGAGCACTACCATGTCCAGTTTATAAATGAAAACTTAAATCGCAATTTAAGTCAGATATACAAAGGACAGTTTCTCACAATGCAACCTGCTCAAAGCAACCATTTTCCAGAAAAGCAAATTTAGAATGGCAAATTCCCATCCCCTGTGATGCAGCTTACTATATCAACAAACACTGGAGCATTGGTAGTACTTGCTCTCAAGTGGGATTGTTTGTTTGTTTGTTTGTTTGTTTATTGGAGACATGAGACAGGGTCTCACTTTGTAGCCCTGGCTGACCCGGAACTCACTAAGTAGACCAGATTCACCATGAAGTCCCAAAGATCTGCCTCCTAGTACTGGGATTAAAGGTGTGCACTACTATGCCTACTGTCAAGTGGGCTATTAACCTTGCTTGACTGGTGAATTGAAGATTACATTTTCAAATGTCCTTCTGCTTGTCTCACGTAATGAACCGTTGTAGAGGAATGCGCCTGACTCTAAAGAAATGGTCACGGTGGAAGAACCAGTCTTACAACGTGGGATTATGGCCAGAAAATGTTATAGATCCACATTAGCATGTGCATCAGAAAATGACCTCATCCAGTTACTGATGAAGCAACAGAAGACCAAAACGGCAACGTCGTGGTTGTGCAGCCTTGAGCAATTTAGTTACCTTCTCGCCTTTTTAAGCTCTTGGGTTGATCTCACTATCACCTATACCCCAGAGGAGCCTTGTCAGGAATGAATGAGACCATGCAAGAGAAACGGAGGGTTTCTGTTTCCGTTTGGCCGCGTAAGTCATCAAGCAAATAGACTGTAGCTTTAAATTTGATAAAAGGTTCTGAATTAACCATTGGCTTTCTTCTTTGCTGTTGTTTTTATTTTATTATCATTATTTTACATATATGGGGTTTTGCCTGCATGTATGTCAGTGCACCCCATGTATGGTTAGTCCCCACGGAGGCCAGAAGAGTTGGTGCTGGGTGCCCTTGGCATAGAGTTACAGTGGATGCAAGCTGCCATGTAGATGCTGGGACTCAATCCTGGGTACTCTGGAAGAACAACCTGTATTCTTAACTGCTGAGCCATCTCTGAGGGTCTCTGTTGTGATTCAATCAAATACAATCAAATACAGGCATTTAATCAAATACAGGCCCCTGTGAGTGCTGTGCAAACAAACACTCTATCACAGAACTACAAGTCCAGCTAGGTGGCCTCTCTCCCTCTCCCTCTCCCCCTCCCCTCCCCTTTCCCCCTCCCCTTCACTCTCTCCCTGCCTACTTCTCAACAAGGTGGAGTTTTACCTAGTCTAGATTGGAACTCAAGATCCTTCTGCCTGAGTAGCTTGGATTACAGATCTCTGACTCAGCTCCACCAAGTCTCAGTTTGGCTACTCTGTGAACCGAGAAGGTCAGAACAAGTTAGTGAAGTACTGGGGAGCCCTAGCATTCCTCAGAGAACTGCAGCAAAGGGAAGAGAACACCATACAAGTCAAATACCTGCCCTGCTTTATGGGAATCTGCACAGCTCTCATTTTCTTTCTTTCTTTCTTTCTTTCTTTCTTTCTTTCTTTCTTTCTTTCTTTCTTTCTTTCTTTCTTTCTTTCTTTCTTTCTTCCTTCCTTC
>NC_034595.1:38672304-38683286 GCF_900095145.1 Mus pahari | reverse complement strand
TCCTTCCTTCCTTCCTTCCTTCCTTCCTTCCTTTCTTTCTTTCTTTCTTTCTTTCTTTCTTTCTTTCTTTCTTTCTTTCTTTCTTTCTTCCCTTCCTTCTTTCTTTCTTTTGGTGGCAAAGACAGGTGGGTCTCCGAGTTTGAGACCATAGTAGTCCACAGAATAAATTCCAGGACAGCCAGGGCTACACAGAGAAATCTTGTCTCAAACAAAATTTTATTAGATGCACGTGTGTGCTGGCATGTGTTTTTGCACACCACATGAGGCCAAAGGGCATCAGATGCCCCGGATCGGGAGCCCTGGTTGAGAGACACCTGATGTGAGTACTCGGAATGCAGCCCAAGTCTTCTGAAAGAGCAGTAAGTGCCCTTAACACTCTAGCCTTCTCTCTAGTCCCTGGCTTTCATTTTTCTTATATTTTGTGTTTCTGTTATAGCTCTGCCAAACAGGGCTGGAGGGGTCAGTGGTCAGGAGCACTCTTTGCTCTTTCAGAAGAAAGAGGTCTAATATCCGTGTTAGGTGGTTCACCACTGTCTGCAACCGCATTTTCAGGGGAATCCAAGGCCCTCTGGTCTCCACCGACATTTGCATAGTGTTGCACATAAACTCATGCACGCGTGCATGCATACACACAAATAAGGATAAGTAAATCTTTACCAAAAAAAGAAAAAAAAAAGACTTGTGCCAAATAAATAACAAAACTAGCTACAAAATTATCTTCAAGGTTCTTTCGGCTCAGGAGTCTGAGGTTTTGCGAAGTTCACACTGTCTCTGTTGTTATGGTTTCAAAACAAAGTCAAGGCTTGTAAGGTTGTCAGGATAAAATCAACTTATGGCTGTAGGCAGAGAGCCAGGACAGAACTCTAGGTCTCCTGACACTGAGGAAGAGATCTGATAATCTTTCTGGGCTCATGGAATTGGACCAAATGATTCATATTTGGTAATAGCTGTGGCTATTCCTGGGCTCTGCTTATGGGGAAATAAATTCTGTATTTTTGCTTCTTAATTTTTATTTTCTCCTTTGTGCCAGGGAACCAAACGGAACCCAGAACTTTAGAGGAAAGATCTCTACCACTGATTTAATCCCCAAACCTGCCGTGGAGTATAAGGACTGAGTCTCTTGGGCTTGCTGGTGAGTACCCGGTCTGTGATTATCGTATTTATTACCCAATACTTTCCTAGGTAACTGTAGCTTCATGTTTGCCCAGTTCCACCTTACTGATAAAGAAGACATGGAGGAGAGATTTCACCATTGCTGCTACTCAGATTGCTTTATCAAACTTATTTGTTTATTGAATATTTTACTTTTTTATTTTACTTTATGTATTATGTGTGGGTATGTATATGTGCATGTACATTTTGTGTATGTATTTATGTATTTGTGTATGTGGGGGTTAGGGGTGCCCATGCCTGAGCATATAGAGGCTAGATACAAAGTCGGTGTCTTTTTCAATCTTTCATCACCTTATTCTTTCAGACAGGCTCGCTGGCTAGACTAGTCATTCAGCTAGACTGGCTGACCAGCAAGCCCTTAGGTTCCTCTTGCCTCTTAGTCCCCAGGAAGCAGGTTCAAAGTGCATCCAATCACACTAAAATTTTAATATGGCTTCTGTAAATTCAAACTCGGGTCCCCATGTTTGCTTTTCTGACTGATCCTCTTCCCAGCTTGCTCTTTATTATTATTTATTTTATATATGGGTATTTTGCCTGCATGTGAGTATACACATTACATGCACGCTTTGGGTCCAAGTTGACCTGATGAACATTGGATTCCCTGGAACTGGAGTTACAGATGGCTGTGAGTCAACATGTGGGTGCTTGGAATCTAACCCAGGGCCTCTGCAATAGCAACAAGTTCTCTTAAAAACTGAGATACCAGGCTGGAGAGATGGCTCAGCGGCTAAGAGCACCGACTGCTCTTCCGAAGGCCCTGAGTTCAAGTCCCAGCAACCACATGGTGGCTCACAACCATCTGAAATGGGATCTGACTCCCTCTTCTGGGGTGTCTGAAGACAGCTACAGTTGTACTTACATCTAATAAATAAATAAATCTTAAAAAAAAAAAGTAGATACCTCTTCAATCTTTATTTTTACTTTTAAAAGTAGATTACAAAGTCATAGGTTCCCATCCGGGAATTACTTCATTTTGGTTGAGCCTTCTCGCCTTCTCGCCTCATTCCTTCCTCTCTGCCCCGTTCTTTTTCTACTCTACTCTTATGCCCTTCTGTTCTTCCTTCTGTTTTATCCTCCTGTGGTGGTGACACCCTTTCCCTTAAAGTCTCTATGTGCTAGGACAATGGCCCCTTTCAAGATTCCTGGCCTTTACCCACACTCTTTTNTTTTTTTTTTTTTTTTTTTTTTTGGTTTTTCGAGACAGGGTTTCTCTGTGTAGCCCTGGCTGTCCTGGAACTCGCTTTGTAGTTCCAGGCTGGCCTCGAACTCAGAAATCTGCCTGCCTCTGCCTCCCAAGTACTGGGATTAAAGGCGTGTGCCATCACGCCCGGCACCCACACTTATTTTTGAGATTTGCTTTTTAAATTTTATTTGCATGTTTGTTTTGCCTGCACGTGTGTCTGTATTCCATGTGTGTGTAGTACCTATGTAGGCCAGAAGAGAGCACTGAATTCCCCTGGAACTAAAGTTGCAAACTATTGTGAGTCATTATGGGGGTACTAGGAATTGAACCTGGGACCTCTGGAAGAACAGCCAGTGCTCTCAACCACTGAGTCACCTCTCCAGCCCCCAATACACATATAGCTAGAAGTTAGGTTCTGCATATGGGAAAGGGTACACTGTATTTTCCTTTCTGAATCAGAATTGTTTTCTGTAGTATAATGATTTTCCATTTCCACCTGTTTTACTAAAGTTTTTTTCTTTAGGAGTAGATAAACTTCCACTGTGTACATGTCCTACATTTCATTATTCATTCATTTATTGATGGATGTCAAGGCTGGTTCCATTTCCTGACTATTGTGAATAACGTAGCAATAAACATGAATAAGCATGTGTCTGAACTAGGACTTGGAGTCCGTTGGGTGTGTGCCCAGTAGTGACATAGCTGGTTCGTGTGGTAATTGTATTATTAGTTGGCGAGTTTGTTTTGTGTAGCCTCCAGACTGATTTCCAAAGTGGCCGTACCAGTTTCCCCGCCTCCCCGTGGATAAGTCTCCCCATGTCTCTACGCCCTCACCAGCGTGTGTTATCTCTCCTTTCTTTTTGCTGCCATTGTTGTGCTTTGTTTGTTGTCTTTTTGAGATAGATGGTCAAGAAAAAAAAAAAAAAAACAACTTACGATGATACAGCACATTAAGACAACCAATAGAGTGCTGGAGAGATGGCTCAGAGGTTAGGAGTACTGACTGCTCTTCCAGAGGTCCTGAGTTCAATTCCCAGCAACCACATGGTGGCTCACAACTATCTGTAATGGGATCCAATGCCTTCTTCTGGTGTGTCTGAGGAAAGTGACAGTGTACTCATACACATAAAATAAATAAATTTTTAAAAAGACAAGTAGCTTCCTATGATTAGGTAAGATTATTTTCAAGTGGATGAGTGGATGGAAGTTATACATTAGGGACTGTATAGATGCTCAGATGATGCTCAGATGGATGAGTGGATGGAAGTTATACATTAGGGACTGTATAGATGCTCGGATGCCTTAGCTGATCGTCGTGGTTAGAATACAAACCTTAGGCCCATAGGGAGTGGTACTATTAGAAGGTGAAGCCTTGTTGGAGTAGGTATGGCCTTGTTGGAGGAAGTGTGTCACTGAGGGTGGGCTTTGAGGTCTCCTATGGTCAAGCTATGCCAAGTGTGTCACAGAGTGTCCTTCTACTGTCTGACGATCAGCATATAAAACTCTCAGCTATCTCTCTGTCACCATGTCGGCCTGCATGCTGCCTTGCTTCCCACCATGATGATAATGGACTAAACCCCTGAACTATAAGCCAGTCTCAATTAAATGCTTTCTTTATAAGAGTTGCTATGGTCATGGTGCCTCTTCACAGCAATAGAAACCCTAATTAAGACACCAGCCTTTCAGAGGACTTGGCTTTGGTTCCCAACAGCCACATGGTGGCTCACAACTGGCCATAACTCCAGTTCCAGAATATCTAATATACTCTTCTGATATCCCTGGGCACTAGGCATGAATGTGGTATACATATATACATACAAGCAAATATGCCACACAAAGTAAAAATAAATAAAATCGGGCTGGAGCGATGGCTCAGTGGTTAAGAGCACTGACTGTTCTACCGGAGATCCTGAGTTCAGTTCCCAGCAACTACATGGTGGCTCACAACCATCTGTAATGGACATCTGATGCCACCTTCTAGTATGTCTGAAGACAGTGACAGTATATCCACATACATGAAATAAATGAATAATTAATTAAAAAATAAAATCTTTTTAAAAAGAGAATAAAATTATATCTAATTATTTCTACTCATTCAAACTTCTGAATACAGCCGGGCGTGGTGGCGCACGCCTTTAATCCCAGCACTCGGGAGGCAGAGGCAGGTGGATTTCTGAGTTCGAGGCCAGCCTGGTCTACAAAGTGAGTTCCAGGATAGCCAGGGCTATACAGAGAAACCCTGTCTCGAAAAACAAAAAACAAAAACAAAAAACAAACAAACTTCTGAATACACTCAGGTATGTTAATAAGTACTATTCAACTTTATTTCTAGAAAATATTACCTATCCTTGGTATTATGTCTTAAGTAGCAGAATGAAATAAAAAAGACTCTCTTTGGGGAAAAAAAAGTAAACAGTAGCTACAAAAACTATAATAAAGAAAAGAAAGAAAGAAAAACTAGCTGATTGGGGTGGCACAGACCTGTAATTCCTGCATTTGGCAGCTGAACAGGAAGATTTCCTGGGGGCTGGAGAGATGGCTCAGTGGTTAAGAGCACCGACTACTCTTCCGAAGGTCCTGAGTTCAAATCTCAGCAAGCACTTGGTGACTCACAACCATCCGTAATGAGATCTGACATCCTCTTCTGGTGTGTCTGAAGACAGCTACATTGTACTTAGATATAATAATAATAAATAAAGCTTTGAAAAAAAAAAAAGATTTCCTGGAGTTTGAGACCAGCCCTATTGCATAGCAAAGTAGCCATCCAAGGGTCTTCTATAGGAAGATTCTCAAACAAACAAACAAAACCAAAACAAACAAAAATCCCAAGACCAACCAAGCAAACCAGTGAGCTTCCACTTCCTGCCCATTGTTTCATACACACCTATAAAGTTGGCTGAAGAGCGACACTCCCCACAGCCATTAGTCATTGTAACTGTGGCTGGGGCTAGCAAGATGATCACACCAATCGCTTACCTGATTTTTATTATTGTTTTTGAGGAAGGATCTCACTCTGTAGTCCACCCTGGCCTTGAGTTATACTATGCTTTTCCTGCCTCTGTCTCCTCAGGTCCTGACAGTGCTGCCGGGACGTTACAGTGTGAACCACTAATATTCAGTCAGTTAAACTTTTTCATTAAGCACATCATGCATGCAAGCACTGGGCTCAAGGGTAGAACCCTGACTCAAGTCCCAGCAAGTTGTATCTCAGAGCTGTTTTCTGCTAATTGGAATAATTGATGAATACATCCTCAAAGTTTTAAGGTTTCTAGAGGCCTTCTTGCAATTGAAGCCTATTTTATAGGGAAAGCTCTCTCTCTCTCTCTCTCTCTCTCTCTCTCTCTCTCTCTCTCTCTCTCTCTCTCTCTCTTCAGAAGTATATACCCAGCAACGTTCTCCAACAGCTGAAGAGAGAAGAGAATAAAATAAACACGGCTTTTCAAAGTGTCTAAATATAGGATTTGCTTGTTAAGCATGCTAGGTTCACATTTTGAAGATTTCTTAAGAAAGGGGACGTTATAAGGAAGTATTGCTTTTGGTTTAATGTTTTATCCTGTTAGTGCGGCTCCACCCTTAGTTGATGTTGGTGACTAATACAGCTGGCACCGGTCACACTTCCCAGATGGGAATCCCACGTACCAGCTTGGCTTTCGTTATCTGTTGTTCATTTGCAGCCGTGATCGAAAACAGAGCAAAGATTTTCTTTAAAACAACCGAGAGCCAGCAGCGCGGCGGGGTTGTTCTTTCATTTCTAACCAGCCTGCTGCGAAGGCCTCACCTAGGAGTCAGAGGGTGGTTAGGCAGCCTAATGTCTGAGGGTGCTGCTCCCCAAAGCCACAGTGACTCAGAAGTCAGCTGCCCAGAGCAGGAAAGACTGAGTGAGGCACATGTGAAAGGCACCAGCCTTCATCAGAGCAAACAGCTGCGGTGAGGGACATGTCCTACTCGACTCAGTTGCGAGGTGCAGCTTGTGGATTTTTTTCCTCACTCAGACTGCTCTAGATTTTCTCTTTGACCTAATTTCATCTGTGTAGAAATGTCCAGAATGGGCTGCAGAAATTCTGCCTGGGTCTGGCTCACTGAAGAAACATTAAAAAAAAAAAAAAAAAAAGTTGTGGGTGGGGTGGGGAGAAGTTAGCCCTGCTGCAAAATGAAGCGACTCCTTCCAACTGGTGGGTGGGGATGAAGGGGTTGGAGGGTGGGTTATTTTCATAGTGCAGACAATGTTGTCTAACTGTTCTCTAAGACTTCAAAGGAGACTACACACAGCCCCAGTTTCTTGTACTTTCTTTACCAAATTTAAGTCACTTTGTTTCCAAAACAAGCTAGGGTTACCTACATTTAAAAAATGTAAATAGGGTAGCATTGTCTCTCGGGAAAGAGGAAAGACTTAGTAAATTGTGAGGGGGGTCTGTTTTATTTCAGGATTTAAAAAATATATACATATTTTCTTTAGTGAGGAGAGTCTTACTCTAGAACCCAGAATGATTTTAAACTTGTAATCCTCCTGCCTCGACCTCTGAGGTGCTTGGATTACAGGTGTGCACCACCATACCTGATATAATTTTGTTTTTTTTGGGTGTCTGAGATAGGGTCTCTCTATGTGGTCCTAACTGTCCTGAAGCGTTGCTGGTTGCTGTGGAAACTCTGTAGACCAGGCTGGTCTCCTGCTTGCCTCTGACTCCCTAGGTGCTGGGATTAAAGGCAGGCATCATCATACATGTCTGCACATGCTCGGCTTACTGCTCTGCAGAAACTAAACTCAGCGAAGCCATCGTTCACAAACAGTCATAAGTAACTAGATCCGAAAGAGAGAGGGTCTTAAGCCACCAGGTATTCCAGCGTTTGGAAGACTGAGTCAGAAGGATTGCCATGGAGGGTAACCTGTGCTACAGAATGAAACCCTGTCTCAAACAACAACAACAACAAACCCACACACATACACAATTAAATACACATGCACACACATGTGAGCATGCTAAGCAATATTGCTCCCACGCAAGCAAGCCAGCAAGCAAGCAAACAAACAAATACAGAATGTGCTAGAGACAGAGGACCACAGTATTTATATCTCCCCTGTCTCCACCTGTGTGGCAGCAATATTCTCTTTGTTGCTTGGACTGAAAAACAGAGTAAGATGGATTTTTTTTTAAATTGCACTTGTTTATTATGTTTGTATATATTCACTTTAACAAAATATTTCATTTTTAGTGTGTGTGTGTGTGTAATCATATATATATGTAGATATATGTGACTTTATTGGGCCAGCATATGTTAAAATAGTAACCACAGCTAAATAATACCAAGAACCAGCCTCAGCTTGGAGAGGAGTTCTGAGGAAGGGGTGTCTGGGAGTGGTGAAGCAAATGACTTGAAGTCAAACTGTGGGTCCAAGCTGATGACCTATGCTCTGCTCGAGACAGCTTTCAGATTGCTTTCTTTACGGTTGCTCTTCCTGGAGATCTCCAGCCAGCTCATTCTCTATTTTCTGCTAGAGACAGTTCTCTCTTGCTAGTCTAAAAAGTTTTCTGGATAGCTCATTTCTTGCAGCTCATATGCCCAGTCTTTGATCTTACATACCAACCCAGTCATTTCCTCCAGGTTCCCTTTTGATTATCCTACGAGTCAGCATCCCATCACCCCAGCCTCTCAATTCTTCTGAAACAGCAAGCATACAGTTGGTTTTAACAGTGCAAAAGAATTCAGAGATTTGCCTGCCTCTGTTAAGCACAGACTATAAACTAGCGGGGTGGAACCCTGTCTGGAAATTACCATTTCTACCACACCAGGGCCTAAACTTACTTTGTCCTACTCGAACCCTGAACTCACAGATCTGCCTTTGTAAGCATCAACAAAAACCTTAGCTGGGTGGGATCTCCTTTGATCCCTACCCCTTAAATCTCTTGATCTCCTTCCTTAGTATCTTTCTAATAAGTCGGTGCACCGAGACTGCTTTTGTCCCCTTTTTTTTTTTTTTTTTTTTTGGTTTTTCGAGACAGAGTTTCTCTGTATACTCCTGGCTGTCCTGGAACTCACTCTGTAGACCAGGCTGGCCTCGAAGTCAGAAATCCGCCTGCCTCTGCCTCCCAAGTGCTGGGATTAAAGGCGTGCGCCACCACCGCCCGGCTTGCTTTTGTCCCTTTAGATGTATGAAGCCCCTCATATAATTCATATCGCATGCTTATTTTTTGAGAAATTATTATACTTTTGAAAGAGTTCTTTTCCACAGCTTTACGGGCCGTCCTGAAGCTCCCGGCGTTTGCCGTTTTGCTGAGACATCAGCCTCACATTTGCGTCCCAGACGTAAGCTGTCTCTCATTATCATGAAGTCACTAACAGAGGACATTCCTTGGAGGGGGAATGTGAGATATGTACATTATTATTCAAACAAGCCTTATACCCACAGCAGCCATCTGTACTCGCGGAGGGCCATGCCTGCTGGCTCTGTCCCAGGAGCAGGAGCCATGCCATTCTGTCCCTACCAAGGCCATGCCGGACATGGCAAAATAACCCTGACAGGGTGAGAATCAAGTACTGTCTCAGTCCACAGGCTGGGAACCTCAGCAGTGCCAACCTGAGCCAAAATCCCGGAAGGTTCCTGCAGAGCTACTGGTTCTAGGCCACGCTGGAACCTGGGAGCCCTGGTTCTCACAGCGAGGGACCAGCAGCAGCCTCAGGGAGAGTCAGTTGGAGTGTAAGTCCAGCAGTCCTCCTTCCATGCCTCTCTGATCTGGACAACTACCAGAAAGTGCTGCCTACCGTCGGCATGGCTTCCCACGTCAATCCAGGCCATCTGCATGGTTCTGCAGGCAAGACCCCCTACTCAGGCAACTCAGGGGGTCTCATATAAGGGCTTTTAAATATATTTCTTAATGTTTCATTTTTAATGTTTTATGCTTTTTTACTATGCTTGATTCCCAAAGAATATTTTGTATGTTTTGAAACAATCTACTATTCAACATTAGATATAGGATCCTCTGGTATGGATAGTAGTAAATGTTCACTAATGATATTTTTAGTGTATGAAAGAATATGAACATAAAAGTTGAACAAAGTTTTTATGTATTACTTGATTCTAAAAATACTCAATATTATGAATGTGTTTGATGTATAAAATGCATTTAAATAGTAAAAAGTTTTAAGGAAAAAAAAGAAGAAAACAAGAACATTTCTCACAATAGATGTCATGTTCAAAAAAAAAATCTCAGGGCTGGAGAGATAGCTCAGTGGTTAAGAGCACTGACTGCTCTTCAAGGTCTTGAGTTCAAATCCCAGCAACCACAAGGTGGCTCACAACCATCCCTAATGAGATCTGATGCCCTCTTCTGGGGTGTCAGATGACAGCTACAGTGTACTTACATATAATAAATAAATAAATCTTAAAAAAAAAAAATCTCTTGACTATGAGACAGTACCCCCACTCCACTTCCAAGGGGATGACGATCATAACCTCCTTATGGAGTTTGCCTCAAATGTGGCAAGCTAGGCACTGGGCAACGTAAATGGAGATGCTTCAACTACAGTCAAATCTGTCCAGAAAGGACAAACAGACGCAGAGGTCCAGAGAGATCATGGAAACACATCTGAAGCCTGAAGAGCCAGATCAATAATAATATGCAAGAGTCATAGATGAGAGGTGGGAGGAAGCCACATTACCGTAGAAGGCTAAGGTAGATCATTTAACTGCTCAGCTATTGAGGTGCAGTTTTAAATAAATCTTGGTTTCTCTGCGTGGTTATTGGGAATTAGCATAAAGTAAAGAAATACGGCTTCTGCCGGGCGTGGTGGCGCACGCCTTTAATCCCAGCACTCAGGAGGCAGAGGCAAGCGGATTTCTGAGTTCGAGGCCAGTCTGGTCTACAAAATGAGTTCCAGGACAGCCAGGGCTATACAGAGAAACCCTGTCTCGAAAAACCAAAAAAAAAAGAAAGAAAAGAAAAAAAAAGAAATACGGCTTCTTCTTCGGGGAAAACACCAAATGGCAGATGATGCCGGTGCAGTGGGAGGGCCAGGAGGACCTGGGGGCCCAGGATTAGGAGGCCGCGGCAGCTTCCGCGGAGGATTCAGCGGCAGTCTTAGGGGCCGCGGTCCGTCGTGGTCGAGGCCGTGGCCATGGTCGAACCTGCCGGGTTCGTGGAGGTAAAGCTGAAGACAAGGAGTGGATCCCTGTCACCAAGCTGGGCCGCCTGGTTAAGGACATGAAGATCAAGTCCTTGGAGGAGATCTACCTGTTCTCCCTGCCCATTAAGGAGTCTGAGATCGTTGACTTTCTCCTGGGTGCATCCCTAAAGGATGAGGTTGTGAAAATCATGCCAGTGCAGAAGCAGACTGGGGCTGGCCAGCGGACCAGGTTCAAGGCATTCGTCACTATTGGGGACTATAATGGTCACGTTGGTCTTGGCGTTATATGCTCCAAGGAGGTTGCTACTGCCTTCTGAGGGGCCATCATCTTGGCCAAGCTTTCCATCGTCCCCGTGTGGAGAGGCTACTGGGGGAACAAGATGGATAAGCCCCACACTGTTCCATGCAAGGTGACAGGCCGCTGTGGCTCTGTGCTGGCGCTTCTTATCCCTGCCCCCAGAGGCACTGGCATTGTCTCTGCTCCTGTGCCCAAGAAGCTCCTGAA
>NC_034595.1:38658668-38671262 GCF_900095145.1 Mus pahari | reverse complement strand
AAGCCAATAAATAATGCCAGTTTAAAAAAAAGAAAGAAAGAAATACGGTTACCAGATTCACTGTTTACATCTATAGTAAGAATAATTCACAGTAGATTATTACATGTCTTTAGATATTTACTGCTCCTTTCTGAGCTAGGGTTTTAGTTCCTTATAGTGTTCCTATTTATTTCTTTTTGAGTAATATAAGGTATAGGAAAATGGTAAAACAAACAAACAAAAAAAGACAAGGATGACTACTCTCATTACCTGTCAAAAGTGCCCTTAAAAGTCTTTGCTGGAGGGCTGGAGAGATGACTAGGTGGTGACTACAACTGACTTCCAGGGGTCATGAGTTCAATTCCCAGCAACCACATGGTGGCACACAACCAGCTCTAATGGGATCTAATGCTCTCTTCTGGTGTGTCTGCAGACAGCTACAGAGTATTGGAAGGAAGGAAGGAAGGAAGGAAGGAAGGAAGGAAGGAAGGAAGGAAGGAAGGAAGGAAGGAAGGAAAGGGAAGGAAGGAAGAGGTGCAAAAAACCCTTCACTGGAGCAATAAGGCAAGTTAAGGCAATAAAAATGACACAAAGAGAAAAGAATAAATATTTTCTTATGTGCAAAAGACCAGGCTGGCCTGGAACTCAGAAATCCACCTGCCTCTGCCTCCTAAGGGCTGGGATTAAAGGTGTGCGCCTGAAAGGTCATGGAAATTCGAGGAGGTGGGGCCTGGTTATAAAAAGCAGGTCTCTGGGCTGCAGAGATGGCCTGGGCTCAGCAGTTGAGAGAGCACTGACTGCTCTTCCGAAGGCCCTGAGTTTGGATCCCAGCAACCACATGGTGGCTCACAACCATCCGTAATGGGATCTGAGGCCCTCTTCTGGTGTGTCTGAAGAAAAGTACAGTGTACTTACATATAATAATAAATACATCTTAAAAAAAAACAAAACTAGGTCGTTAGGGGGCAACTTTAAAGGATGATTGAAGCTTCTCTCCCCACCCACTGCTTCCTGTTGCTGTTCCTTCTCACTCCTTTCATTTGTTTTTCAATACAGGACTTTCCTCTGTAGCTCTGACTGCCCTGAGATAACTCTTATCTATACACTAGGCTAGTCTCAAACTCAGAGATCTGTCTGCCTCACGAGGGCTGAGATTAAGAGAGTGTGCCACCACCACCTGGCTTTATTTCCCAGTTTTCAATTGATTATTTTAAACGACTTTTGATATTGCTGTTATTTTTTTCTCTCTCTCTTTTAATTTGAGAGATGCCAGGGAAACTGAGGCATGGAAGATACCGAATTCAGACACCTGAAACAGAGTGGAGGAGCAGGAAAAGTACATTGCATTGATGGGCTAAGTAGGGTGGCCTCTGTAACAATGAACATCTATCTGCACAGGTGTTTTTACACCCGCGCGGGCTTTTCAGCATTAGTTTCAACTCTTACATCATCAGTGGGTTTATGTTTCTATTAGTCGTAGAGAGAACGGATGACTAAGATCCAAACAAGAGCTGCCTTTTGCAATACTTATCCTTTTAAACTATCTAATATTTACACCCATAAAGACACGAGAGGCTGTGGGGACTGAGGTAAGAGCCTGCTAGATCAGCAAGGAAACTTTATTCTCTTAACTATATACGAATTATCTAGTTACAAGCCCGATTCTACAACTAACCTGCTAGCTAGCTCTTTAGGAATCTCCATCTGCATCGTTCTGCCAAGCTAGTCTACCTTTCTCTTGAGCTCCTCTAAACCCCATAGGACTCCTTAGCTCTTTTTCCTAGAATACCGGTTCACATTTGTCCTGCCAGCCGCTTCTCTGTGACTCTGGTAAGCCCAGAGAGAGAATCCCTGTCTCATATCTGGAGCTCCTTCCAAAAGGCTCCTCCCAGCCAATTTAGAGCGAGCCAAAAGAGAGCTCTCAAAGGTCCAATTGCTATTAAAAAAAAAAAAAAAAAAAGGAAAAATAAGAAGTCTCTAGCTCCTTGCTTATGCCCTCGGCAGGCTGAACCATGTTACTGTCAGATTGGGGGGCTCCAAGCCAAGTCAGTAGGGGCCAAACCATTTCACTTTTACCTGGGATAGCTTAGGGCCATCTTGAGGACTTTAGGTAATAGAGCAAAGATGTCTCCCAAAGAAACTTGCCTTAAAATAGGCAGGAACTTTCCATTCTTTAGCATTCTTATCTAAGGAGACTTTTAGAGGCACTCCCAAACTACCTCTCTACAGGACACACCTAACTGTTTCATGTTTCTAAGCTTGTAGATTTTGCTAACAATTAGGTGTTCTACATATAATAATCAAGTATCCTGTAACTGCCTTTCTTGTGGTCAGACATGTTAACAGAATAGATACAGTGCAGAGGACTCGTCCCCCTGTTGAAAGACAGGATAATGATTGACAGGCAGCTGTTTCACCAGTAACTGTAAGTGACTGCTTTTCTCCATTGTTATCATTTCCATTTGATTACAGGCATTTTAAAGTCCCTCCTTGATTTCTTTGATCATTCATTGCTCATTTAAAAGTGAATCATAGGCCGGGCAGTGGTGGCACATTCCTTTTATCCGAGTTCGAGGTCAGCCGGGTCTACAGAGTGAGTTCCAGGATAGCCAAGGCTACACAGAGAAACCCTGTCTCGGAAAAAAAAAAAAAAAAAAAAAAGTGAATCATGGGGCTAGCACAGTTGGTGGAGTGCTTGCCTGGTATGCACAAGACTCTGAGTTTGATCCCCAGTGTCACATATGTGCACATACTCCTGCCACACACACACATACACATCATTAAATATCTTTTTTTGTTTTTTTGGTTTTTTCAAGACAGGGTTTCTCTGTATAGCTCTGGCTATCCTGGAACTCACTTTGTAGACCAGACTGGCCTCGAACTCAGAAATCCACCTGCCTCTGCCTCCCAAGTGCTGGGATTAAAGGCATGTGCCACAAAAACCTTTTTTTTTTTTTTTAATTGGGGGTTCCTATTCAGTGTGTGTACAATTCTTCGACTTTCCTTGCTGTTGATTTCTAGCTTGATGCTACTATGATGTGTTAGCATCTAGGAACTGCTTTAACTGTATCCTTTTGTATTTCTCAAGGCTTGCCTTGTGACACAGGCTATGGTCACTTTTAGGGAAGGCTCCATGGACCACCCAGAAGAACGTACAATTCATATCTGTCAGGTGGAATATCCTGCACAGGCTATTAAATCCAATTGATCTATGGTATAGTTTAGCTCGGAAGTTTCTCTGCTGACTTCGTGTGGAAGACTTATTTAAAGATGAAAGTGAAATATCAAAGTCTCCCACTATGGTTGTTTTCTGACCAACTGTCCTTTTATGATTTAGTGTTTGCTTTATGGATCTGAGAGTGCTAATGTTTGGGGTATACATTTTAAGATTGCTGTATTTTCTGGATAACTTGTTCTCTTTATTAATACATATTAGCCTTCTTGCCTGGGGCTCCATTTGCTTGATAGATGTTCTGTCCTTTCTCAATTTTTAGATGTCATGGCTAGTGAGGTATGTTTCTGGGGGAACAGCAGGTAGTTGATTCATTTAAAATTTAAAAACTTGTGTATGTTCATGTGTGCCTGTGTGTGCATGTTGTGAGCTGCCCAACATAGGTACGTGGAATTTAACTCAGATCCTCTGCAAGAGCTGAACATGCTTTTAATTGCTGAGTCATATCTCTTGACCTGAAACTTAGTTTTCAATCTAGTCAGTTACCCAGTGCCTATTAAATGATGTGTTAAAAGTTATTTGCATTTAAGGCTGTTATTGAGTGAAGCTTGCTGTTTTCTAAGGTTGTGTTGATTATTGGTAGTATGTTCTTCATTACCTCCCTCCTAGTACTAGGGATTTCCTGATTTCACATGTCAGTCATAGTGCATTCCTTCTTATCCCTCCTTTGTTCATCTGTTTGTACATTGTCCAGTGTATTCTTGCCTGTGCTCTTGCTAATATTTTTTTTGTCTTAGTTTGTTTTCTATTGCTGTGATAAACACCATGACCAAATGCAGCTTAGGGAGAAAAAGCGTTTATTTCAACCTACAACCCTTAGGTTGCACTCCATCACTGGGAAAAAGTCAGGGCAGGAACTGAAGACAGGAGCTTAAAGGAGAAATTGACCATAGAGGAATGCTGCTTACTGGCTTGCTCTCTCTGGCTTGCTCAGCCTGCTTTCTTATACAACTCAGGGCAGGAGTGGCACTGTCCACAGAAGGATTTGCCCTCCCACAACGATCAAGACAATCCTCCACAGACAAGACTACTGAATAACATGATCCAAGCGATCCCTCAGTTGAGTGCCACTCTTCCCAGCTTACTGTTGTGTCATGGTGACAGCTGAAGCTACCTTTGATAATTGTCTTTCTTGTTCTGTGTGTATCCCTTTAGTATTTTCTTCAATGTTGGCTTCGTTGTAAAGGATTGCCTTCATTTGTGCCTGTCTTGAAATGTTTATATTTTCCCATCAATTTTAAGAGATAATTTTGTTTTATATAGCAAATTATTGGTTAGTAATTATTTACTTTCAGGGTTTGAAATACTTCACTTTATGCTTTCTTGGCTTTTAGAGTTACTGATGATCACCTTATGTTATTCGGATGTGCTTGGTTTATATAGATCATATATACACAATAGTATAATATAATAATATAATATAAATGTATTATATGTGAGGCAGGGTCTCATTATCTAGCCCAGGCTGGCCTTGAACTCTGTCTCACTAGTGTGGAGATTGATGATGTGTGCCTTGATGTGTTTGTTTTGCTGTCTGAGTTGGTGCTTCTCTTGCAGCTTTTCATATCATCTCTTTACTTGGTAGTTTTGGTGTCTTCACTGATAGATTGTGGAGATCTTCTGTAGAGATGTGTATTTGAAGTTCTAAGTGTCTCCTGTGTTTAGATATCCATTTTCTTCTCTAGGTTTGGGAGAGTTTTTGCTATAATTTCATTGAATAAATAAATAAATTATCCGTGTCTTCATTTATCTCATCTCCTTTTCTACTCTGTAGTTTCGAAGGATTGGTTTCTTCCTAGTGTATCTCAGATGGTTTGATCATGCTTTTTGCTTATGTTCTTTGCTTTCTTTGAGAGATTTATTTATTTATTTTATTTTATGTATGTGAGTACACTGTCACTCTCTTCAGACACACCAGAAGAGGGCATGGGATCCTATTACAGATGGTTGTGAGCCACTTATGTGGTTGCTGGATTTAAACTCAGGACCTCTGGAAGAGCAGCCAGTGCTCTTAACTGCTGGGCCCTCTCTCCAGCCCATTTTTCTTCTATTTTACTGAAATTATTATTTTTTTGACCCTCTCTTTCATGCCTAAAACTCATTTTTTCTGCATGGTCTTGTGTATGGATACTTCCCAGTGTGTTTGTAATTTTGTTGATTGATTCATTTTCAGCATGTCTGTTTAGTTCTTTTTTCAGTGTTGTTTCCTTAGTGAATTTTTCCCTCCACGTTTTTTGAGCGTCTCCTCCAACTTACTGACTGTTGCATGTAGCCCCGCCCAGGTTCCCTTGGATCCACGGATGAACACGCACATTAGCTTATTTTTCAACCTGCCTTATGGCTCAATTGCTGGGAGCTTCTAGTCTCCCACGGCTAGTGTGTTCCTCCCAATACTCTTAGTTCAGCACCTTAAATCTGCCCTCAACTTCAGTTGCTCAGTTACCTTTCCTTGTTCGGCAATCCAAAACTGCCCTCCACATAGTTGCATTTCTAATCTCCCGCCTGGGGAAGCAGCCTATGGCCGTACCACCTGCATTCTCACATGGCTGGTCACGTTTTTCTCCCTCTGAAGAATGGTGAAAATCCCTCTTTCTCTTCCTGCATCTCTTAGCCTGCCTGTGGGGACCCGGAAGTCCCACCTCTTTCCTTCTGCCCAGCAATTGGCCCTGGGCATCTTTATTGATTGACCAAGAACCAATTGGGGGATGGGACCTTAGCATCAGAACCACCAACCATCATATTCCTTTTGTTGCTTCCTTGTCTAAGTCAGTACTTGGCTTTCTTCATCAGTTCGTTTGCGTTCTCACGTGCTCACTAATCCTTCGCAGAGAGAAGGATGCTGTTCTGTGCTAGTTTCTAACTTCAGATGGGCTCAGACAGAATCTTAAGACATGTTCTATTCTTTTTCTTTAAAAGAAAAACAATCTACAACTGTCTGTCTCTTCTTTGTTTGTTTGTTTGTTTGTTTAGACACAGAGAAAACACAGGGTTTCTCTGTGCATGTCTGGCTGTCCTGGAACTTACTCAGTTGACCAGGCTGGCCACAAACTCATCTGTGATGGTGATCCACCTGCCTCTACCTCCCCACTTCTGGGATCAAAGTCTTGCACCACCACCACCACCACCACCACCACCACCCAGCTCTTTCTTTCCTTTTTTTTTTTTTTTTTTTAATTATTTTTCTTTTTTTGGATTTTAATTTTATGCTATATGTTTAACTGTTCTTCCTGCATGAATGTATGTGTCCCACAAATGTGCATGGCACCTGCAGAGGCCAGAAAGAAGGCATCAGATCCCTGGGAACTGGAGTTACAGATAGCTGTGAGTCACCATAGTATGTAGGTGCTAGGAATCAAACCCAGGCCCCCTGAAAGAATATCTACTGCTCCTTTAAAAAAAAAAAAGATTTATTTATTATATACATGTGAATACACAGTTAATCTCTTCAGACATACCAGAAAAGGGAATCAGATGCCATTACAGATAGTTGTGAGTCACTATGTGGTTGCTGGGACTTGAACTCAGGACCTCTGGAAGAACAGTCAGTGCTCATGACCACTGCCCCACATCTCCAGCCTCCATTCACCTTTCTTGTTCTCTTCCTAATCCCATAGATGCCCTTCCTTTCTCAACTAACTGCCTTTGCATCTTCATATTTCCCCCCATTGCTTTGTTTGTTTTTAGGTGACTCTAGTGAGAGACATTACGGTTGCTTACAGAAACATAAGTAAGCATTTATGGAAGTTATTTGCAGGAGCGGGTGAACCCTATCAGTGGCTCTACCCCTGAATCAAATCTTTTCTTTTCCCAGCGAACTGCCTATAGATCCTTCGGGAGGGGTTGAGCAACTGGAGCCCCTCCTCCCTAGCAACAATTATCCTCAGAAAGAGAAGAGGCCTCGTGATGGAATTTTAACAGACCTAATCTGGTGTGGTCCCAGCTACCGAGAAGAATTCAAGAATGTAACAGTCCTGTCATGCCCAGAAGACAGCATTACACAACACCCCACACCTTTACCCAGCACTTAGATTCCCACCCACTCTTCCGCATTGTCAGGAGTCTCTATAGCAACCGTTGCCCAATACAAAAAGAAGTTTCTATGACCAAAGCCAACAGCACAAATCTATGAACACAGATATAAATATTTAAAAGGCAACTTGACAGGAACTTCATGTTCATATGGCAAATCAATAACACAGCTTCCCCACTGGGGGCTGTGACCCTGTGACCCAGCCTCAGGCATTTGACCAGATTTATAGTGCTGGATTTGAGTTCCCTCTGGTGGAACAGGCCTCAGATTCAATCATAGTAGTGATAATGCTAATAATAAGACGGTTTGTCATTTCCATGAGAGGTCTGCCATTATTGTACCAACGGGCATGTCTTGCCTCTCAGGTTGGAAGAGAAGCAGGCGAGGTACCAGCTGAGGAAAACCCGCTGTCAGTTCTCCCCAGCAGCCTGCTTGACCTCCAACACTAAGAAAGTTAGTCACAAGGAATAAGCGCCCAACGCCCTTCCAGACTGACTTTCTACATCCTGCTTCCAAAATGCGTGATGTCTTCAGCAATAAGCTCTGTCCATCTACTTCTGGGTTCGATCCCAGCATGAACTAAATTGGGTGTAATAGTGCATACCTAGCTCTTAGAAGTAAACAGGAACAGAGTTTAAGGTTATCCTTGGCTACCTATAAAGTTTGATGACATTGTGGCTACATGAGATTTTGTTTCAGTGAAACAAAACAACAAAAAATAAAAATAAAACTTTATATATTCCATTTGTTGTTTGTTTGTTTCCAATACAGGGTTTCTTTGTGCAGCCTGGGCTGTCTTAGAACTCACTCTGTAGACCAGGCTGGCCTTCAACCCACAGAAATAGGCCTGCCTCTGCCTCCTGAGTGCTGGGATTGAAAAGGACTTTTTTTTTTTTCCTTGAACATAAATATAATGAGAAATCTGTTGTGAAGTGGTGGCCTATGCCTTTCATTCCATCTCTTGGGAGGCAGAGGCAGGCAAGTCTCTGAGTTTGAGGCCAGCCTGGTCTACAGGTGCATTCCAGGACAGCCAGAGCTGCACAGAGAAACACTGTCTGGAGAAAGAAATAAAGAAAAAAAGAAAGAAAAGAAAAGAAAAGGAAAAAAGGGAATGGGGTGGTGGGGAGAAAGTCTAGTAGTTGTAGTTTCCCTATTTGCCCATGAGATGTCACTCAAGACCCAGAAAATGGAAGACAAAGGTGCTGACATTTTGAAGCTCTTGCTTGTCTTCCTGTGAAGTTCCAGGTTCCAAGGTCTGAATCTGTTTTGCTTAGTCATGTACTTAGAACTGTATGTTCTTGCTGATTATAACCCCCAATTCTCTCATCTGTGTCAAAAAATGTGTTCTCCGTATGTTTTGTTTGATTCTTTTTTTTTTTTTTTTAACTAGGATTTTATGTAGAAAAGGCTGCCTCCCAACTTACTTTGTAACTGAGAATGACTTTCAACTCTTTAAAATAATTTAAAAAAAAAAAAATTCATTTCAAGCTGGGCTTGGGGAGCACGCTTTTAATCCCAGAACTCGGGAGACAGAGGCAGGTGAATGTTTGAGTTTAAAGCCTGCCTGGTCTGAGGAAAGCCCTAGGACAGCCAGGGCCACACAGAGAAACTGTCTCCAAAAAAATGTCTTTCATTTTTATATGCATGAGGTTTTGCTTGCATGTGTGTCTGTGTACCACGTGCATACTTGGTGCCCACAGAGGCAGCTGCAGTTATGGATGGTGATGAGCCACCATGTGGGTACTGGGCCTTGATCCTTTGCAAAAATCATCAAGTGTTCATAATCACCGAGACACTTCTCCTGCCTGAATTTTGAATTCTTGATCCCACGGGTTCTACCTCCTATGAGCTGGTAATACAAGCCTGCACCCCACACCTAGCGTGGGGTGTCTTAGTTCTATCACAAAAGCCCATGTGTAGTTCCTGAGCAGTTCAGGTACTTGTGAAGGGATCCGTGTGCTCCATAGATGAACTGCCATTTGTGTTTCAGGAGCGGCTCACGCCACCTTTTCTGCGGAGCTGTCTTGATGAGTGGGGGACAGCCAAGAATGTAGAACAGCGGTAGGGCACTTGCCTGGAGTGTGTAAGGTTTCTACATTCTTATTTATATATTTACCTATGTATATGTGTTTACGAGTTTGTGTGTGTGTCTAAGTGCGCATGGAGGCCAGAAGAGGGCGTCATATCCCTTGGTTATGAGTTAGCCTATGTTGGTGCTAGAAAGTGAATTCAGATCCTCTGCAGGAACACCAAATGCTCTCAACTTCAAAGCCACCTCTCTAGCCCAAAGGTGCTGGTTGAATTCCAGGCAATTACATCTCTGTGTTGAAGGGCAGGGGAGGAGGAAAGAGTAGACAGCGCAGAGCAGAAAGAGAGCCAGGTGTGGTGGTGCACACTTTTAAATCCCAGCACTCGGGAAACAAAAGCAGGCAGATCTCTGTTGAGTTCAAGGCCAGACTGATTTACAAAGGAAGCGAGACAGGACAGCCAGCGAGAACCTCTAGGGAGGACAGCCAAGCCACAAGGTCTCATCTCAAAACAAAACAACCAGAAATAAAGAGAGACAAGTGCATAATTCTTGGCTTTGTACCAGGCATGTAACCTTGCACTTGGGAGGTGGAGACAGGAAAATCATACGTTCAAATTCACTCTTCCCAAATAGCAAGATTCAAGACAGCCTATGAAACTCAATATCCAAAACAGCCGGCAGTTGGGGAGAGGCAGTGAGATGGCTTAGTGGAGAAAGATATTTGCCACACAACCCTGAAGAACTTAGAAACCCACATAAAGGTGGAAGGAGACAACCAAACGCCACAAGTTGGCGGCAGACCTCCACGCATGCGCAGAGGCCCAGGTGCCCGGCTCCTGCTGGTAAGAGAAACAACAACAAAAAAGAGCCTTCTGCCGGTGGAATGGTTGTGGGAGGATGCTGGTGGGTGCGCGTGACTGTGGAGGCCCAAGGCTGATGCAGGAGTTTTCTTTGATCGTTTTCTTCCTTATTCATTGATCCAGGGTATCTCAATTGAACCTGGAGTTCATCCACTAGGCTATTTAACTAGCCGGTTTATTCCTGGGAACCTTGTTCCCCACGAGATAAGGTTAGAGGCAGGTGGCCATGCCCATCCAACGTTTCTATGAATTCTGGGGATTGGAATTTAGATCTTCATGCTCCAGCCGCAAGTACTTGACTCAAAGAACCATCTTTAGAGTCAGATCCATTTTCTGTGCCCCTTTATGCAGGAAGCAGAGGCGAAGGATTGCCGTGAGTAAGCGGCAACCTGTGCTATGAGGTAGCTTGGGTTATAGAGTGAGACTCTGTCTGAAACAGACATAAACAAATATGAAAACATAAGACAAAAACAGTGTGGGGGTTGGAGAGATGACTCAGGGCGTAAGAGCACTTTCAGTCTAGAGTTTGGTTCCCACGACCGAGATCGGATAGCTGAGAACTGTCTAGCTCTGGGGATCTGATGCTGCCTCTACTGGCTTCGGAGGGTACCCAGACTCAAGTGCATATGCACACACATAATGAAAAAAGAAAACAAATCATTTTTAAAAATCATTTTACAAGAAACCTAGTGTTGCGGTGCACACTTTAAACCCCAGCACCTAGTGTTTGATGCCAACCTGGTCTACATGGTGAGTCCCAGCACAGCCAGGGATACATAGTGAGACCCTAACTTGAGAAACACTCTCCCCACCCCAGTGATGGTTTGTATATCCTTGGCCCAGGGAGTGGCACTATTAGGAGTGGCACTATTAGGAGTGGCCTTATTGAAGTAGGCGTGGCACTGTGGGTGTGGGCTTTAAGACCCTCATCCTAGCTGCCTGGAAGCAGTATTCTGCTAGCAGCCTTCAGATGAAGATGCAGAACTCTCAGCTCAGCCTGCACCATGCTGGCCTGGATGCTGCCATGCTCCTGCCTTGGTGATAATGGACTGACCCTCTGAACTTGTAAGCCATCTCCAATTAAATGCTATCCTTAGGAGTTGCCTTGGTCATGGTGTCTGTTCACAGCAGTAAAACCCTAAGACAGATCTTGAATATCTCATACCTACCACTCAACCTTTCTACCACTAACCTACATCTTCCAGATTTTTTTTTTCAACATAAGAGTCTGGCTGTGTAGCCCTGGGTGCTCTCAAACTCTTCATCCTCCTGTCTCCATTTCCCAAGCAGCTGCCACCATGCTCCATTTATCATTCTCTTCCTCTTTGCCAGCCTCTGGCGCACAGGGTGTGTGGGCTGATGTGAATTAAACTGGAAGAAGTCACACTAGACTAGACGTTGGACGTTGCTTTTGCCTGAGCTATGGCCTTGTGCATGGTAGACTACAACTCTACACCAGGCTACATCTACTGGCTTTTATCAAAGTACTTCTGAGTTCTGACTATCAATAGCAGTGTACGGGTGTGGTGCCCAGGCACTCACTGCCACAGGTCTCCAGCTATTCTGGTGGAAGTGTAGTGGTATCTCTGGCTTGTGTTCAAATGTATATATATATATATATATATATATATATATATATATATATAGAGAGAGAGAGAGAGAGAGAGAGAGAGAGATGGTCTCATGGGTCCCAGGCTAGCTTCAAACTCACTTAGCCAAGGATGAACCTGAATGCCTCATTCTCCTGCCCCTACCTCCCAAGTGCTGGGGTTGCACACCTGTGACACCATGCTTAGCCAGTCTTCTTCTTCCTCTTTCTCTTCCTCTTCCTCTTCTCCTCCCCCTCCTCCTCCTTCTTCTTTTTAAAAGACAGACTCTCACTATGTAACCCTGACTGGCCTGATGTTTGCCAGGTAGGCCAGACTAACTTTGAACTCACAGAGACCTTCATGCCTTAGCTTCCTGAACATTGAAATTAAAGGCATGGATGGGAGGAGCTGGAGAGATGGCTCAGTGGTTAAGAACAGTCGGTACTGTTCCAGAGGACCTGAGTTCAATTCCCAGCACCCATGTGACAGCTTACAACTGTCTGTAACTCCAGTTTCAGGGGATCCAAGACCCTTATATAGACATACATGAAAGTAAAACTACCAATGAATGTAAGATTAAAAATAAATTGTTTGAAAAAAAAAAAAGAATTATATGCATGGGCTTATGTGCCACCACGCCCTGCTTTGTATTCTTCAGAAACAAAACAGAATGCGAAATAATAAAAAGTCAAGCTATTTATCTGGCCATGCGCTCAGTGCTCCCGGGAGGCAGAGACAGAAGGAGCATCTCAGCTTCAAAGGTTAGCCTGCTCTACATGGCAAGCTCCAGGCCAATCAGCTCCAAAGGTTAGCCTGCTCTACATGGCAAGCTCCAGGCCAATCAGCTTCAAAGGTTAGCCTGCTCTACATGGCAA
>NC_034595.1:38649982-38658448 GCF_900095145.1 Mus pahari | reverse complement strand
TTAGCCTGCTCTACATGGCAAGCTCCAGGCCAATCAGCTTCAAAGGTTAGCCTGCTCTACATGGCAAGCTCCAGGCCAATCAGCTCCAAAGGTTAGCCTGCTCTACCTGACAAGCTCCAGGCCAATCAGCTCCAAAGTTTAGCCTGCTCTACATGGCAAGCTCCAGGCCAATCAGCTCCAAAGTTTAGCCTGCTCTACATGGCAAGCTCCAGGCCAATCAAGATTACAGGCTGAGACCTTGTTGCATGTTGAATCCTTCTGTCACTGGAGCAAGGATTATGAGATACAGAAATACAGAAATGGAGTCTGGATACAATGTTTTCACAGTGAAACCGTTATCCCCCTAAACATCCTTTGTGGTGTGAGGTCTCATGTTTGAACGATGTCTTCCCACTCTGGTGTGCCTGAGCCTCCAAGGAGGTCAGCGCGTGGCTCAGCTGGGGCAAAGGTGAAGGAGCAGGAGCTGTAACTAGAGAATAGGTGGCTAAAAATGTGATTTACAGCCTCGGATCCTACTGTGAGGGAGGGACGTGAAACATTTTTAAAGCCCCACCCCACCCCAGATAGTGTCTTACTCTGTAAGCTAGGCTGTTCTCAAACTCGGAGATCCATCTCTGTCTCCTAAGTGCGAGGATCATAGGCACGAACCACCAAACCTAGCTTTGAAAGGTTTTTGAACACAGGATTACGTTGAGGCTGTATTGAAAAATACAGGTTTAGCGAGTGGGGTGAAGTGGAGAACTTCCATAAGAAACTAGTTAAGAAACCATTGTTAGCTGGACATAGTTCTGTTGATCGGGGATAAAGCAGGAGAATTTGGAAATTAAAGCCTGCCTGGTAACTGAGTGAGGTCAAATGAAAGGTAGGGTCGGGTGTGGCTGGGCAGGAGAGCGCTTGTTTATCCCACGTTCAATCCAACAAGGACAAGCCACTGTGAACTGGGCTTGGGGTTATGCTCCTGAGGAGTATAATGCTGTTCTCAGGAGGTAGAGGCAGGAAGATGGCTGTGAATTTAAGACCAGCGTTGTCTCAAACACAGGAAAACAAAAACAAACACAAAAAACAAAAAGCCACTTAATTCCACGCTACATTATTGATTTTAAAATTCATCCTTCCTTTTGAGACAGGGTCCCACATAGTCCAGGCTGACCTTCAGTGAGCCTCTGTGAGGCTGGGATTGCCAATGTGCGCCCACGTCTGGTTGCAATAGGATTGTGTGTGTGTGTGTGTTTTCTCGGTGCCTCATTCATGCTGGTTATTGACTCCACCACCAGCCTCAGCCCCAGCTTTGGCCACCGCTCTGACTGCTGCAAACTGGATTGCACATCAGCCCCTTGAGCAACACTGTCACCCCACTCATCCTGCGTGACACTTAACACAGATCCTTTTTGTCTTGCATAACGTTTCATTGTTCCTGGGACTAACTTTGCTCTAGACTGGAGTCATTTCCTGTTAAAATTGTTATATCTACCTCGTGATGCTAAGAGGTTTACGGGTTCTAAAAGGGGAAGCAAAAACTCAGCAGCTGTCAGGCTCTGAACTTTGCCCTAGTTTTTGGTGTAACGACATGTCTGATTCCCTGAGATTATTAATGGCGGTGAAGGTGAGCCTATTAGTCATTTTAGCCTATCCAAATATCTCCTAAACATTATTAGCGCATGCATTTAGCAGTCTCTTCTTTCTTTTCTCTTTTTGTGGGTTTTTGAGCCAGCCTCTTGCTTTTCAGGCTGAGGATGACCTGAACTTCTGATCCTCCTTCCAAACACCTCTTGGAGTGCTCAAATGCATGTGCCACTACGTGGAGATTTATTCTGTGCTGGGGATCAAACTCAGGGCCTCAGGCACACTAGATGAATTACACCCCAAGCCCCAAAATGTTCATTTCTATCTCAGCCAGAGAAAAGAACACTTCTCATGATTGGTTGGTTGGTTAACTAGCTAGTTACTCAGACAGGGCTTGCCTGGCGCATGCTAGCCTGGGTCACTCTAGGGTCCACATTGATCCTCCTGCCTCTACTGCCCAGTTGCGAGGATTCGAGGTCCGAATCACGAGACCCAGCTGCTTTTGTTTGCTCTTGTGAGTGAATCTCACTGTGCCTACAATCCCAGTATTCTGGAGCCACAGGAGGAGGCCCTGCTCCAACTTTACAGCCAGCCTATGAAGGAGAACTCTGCCTAAAAAGCCAGAAAGCGAGAATGTGCTTTGTCACGCCTCTGTTTAGCTATTTATATTTTGGTGCCGGGGACTGATCCCAGCCTTGCTTAAGGACTGCTGAGCCACATCTTGTTTCCTTTCCTTCCTCAATGCTCCCGGCTTGAGCTGTAGTCCTGTCAATCACCTGCAAGAGAAAGCCGCCTCAGACCCTGAGCTCTGTGTGTGAACTGGGGCAATGTGTGTAGACTACGGGTTACACCTTGAGAGCAAAGGTTGAAAGCCGTTGTCTATATAAATGGCCAATGTGTTTGATTTCACAGGCCATGGGTCCTCTATCCTGATTTCTCTGTCAGTATAAACTGAAAGCAGCTGGTCAGCGCGTACCATCAGATGGACACGGCTGTGTTCCAACAGGGTTTGGTGGCAGGCAGGAGTTGGTTGAGGTTTGCCAATCCCTGCTCATTGCTGATTTTCAAACAATCCTTTTGATAATCTGTGGGGTTGAGAAGGGGCAAGAGGGGAAAACTTTTCTCTCAGTTCTTCAGCTAGAGACATTTAGCTTTAACAGATCTCGTTTACATGTTTTCTTTTAAATTTGCATATTTAATAGATCTTCTTTACATAACTAATTTCCACAATGGGTTTGGTAGTCAAAAGGTTAGAACGCTGCCTATTTGGTGTTTTTTGTTCGTTGTAGGTGTGATTGGTTACTTTCTGCAGTGTGGTCACTCTGCTTGGATTCGCTTTTTCTGCCTTACTAAATTATAGTTCTTTTCTTAACTTCTTATTTATTCACTAGGTTTGTGTGTCTGTCTGTGTGCCTGTGTATAGGTATGTATATACAATGGTGTGTGTAGGAGCCTGGGAAGGCCAGAAAAAGGTGTTGGAATTCTTTAGAACAGGAATTACAGGCAGTTGTGAGCTACCATGTGGGTGATAAGAATAAAACCCACAATCCTCTGCAAGAGCAGTAATAGTTCTTAATGGCTGTGCTGCCACTCCAGCCCCTTTAATAGACACTTCTGGTCAGAGAACTCAAACTACTCATTTACCCCCTTTAATCTCCCTATGATCCCTCCCTAGAAGTCAATACTTTCCACTTTTTGTTTTGTTTTGGTTTGGTTTGGTTTTGTTTTTTCGAGACAGGGTTTCTCATTATAGCCCTGGCTGTCCTGGAACTCACTTTGTAGACCAGGCTGGCCTCAAACTCAGAAATCCGCCTGCCTCTGCCTCCCGAGTGCTGGGATTAAAGGTGTGCACCACCATGCCCGGCTAATACTTTCCACTTTCTGAGCCCTAAGGTAGGAGAGAACTTCTAACTGGCCTTGTAGATCAGTCCTTTGTGGATCTTTATTCTAGACTCCCTAAAGACACCCTTCTTGGTTTCCAGTAGGTTCTGTTGCTCAGTACACCATCTCCCGCCCCACACTTCCTGTTGGTGTTATCCTCAAATGCTAGTAGTTTTATGAATGATCTGTTTGCACCACTCAGAAGCTCCTTAAACCCTTGCCATTATTTTTGGGGCATTCTATAGGTCCATGTCCATCCCCACTGCCAGATTAATGTTCCTAAGATCAAGCATCAAGAAGTGTGTTATCATGTGGTTCTCTATACTCAGCATAGCCATCACCAACCACAGCCAACACCTGAGTGCTTCCTTTGGGTGGAAGTGAAGCATGACTTTACAGGGTGCATCCTGTGTGCCCAGTGTTCCCAGACTATTAGAGGACCTGGCTGATGGCTCTCATCAGAGGAGAAAACATGATCCAGGTAAAGTAGTTTTGAAAAGCACAAAAGAAAGGAGTCTTGGAGGAAGAAACAGGACTAGAGGACAGGGACATAGCTCAGTGTTTGAGCATTTGTCTAACTTTCTCTAAGATCTGGGTTTAACCAAAATGAAACAGGATGGTTCACACCTGTAATCTCAGCACTGGGAAGGTGGAGGCAGGACAATCAGAGATTCTAGATCATTCTTGGCTACAGATAGAATTTGGGCCAGTCTGGGATACAGGAAACCCGTCTTGGAATATGGAAATAGGGTATGGTGGCACATGTTATTAGTCCCAGCACTGGGGTGGCAGGGGGAAGAGGGTCTCTGTGAGTTCAAGGTCAGCCTGGTCTACAAGGTAAGTTTCTGGGTAGCTCCATGGAGAGTTTTAGAAATAGTGGGATAAAACAATGAGAGCTGTCATGGTTCAGGAGAGACTAGGCAAAGGCTGTGGGAAGAGAGCAGTTCCCAAGAGAACAGAATTGCCAGGCCTTCACTTTAACTAGTAAAAGTCCTTGGACCCTGTGATGGCTACTCCTGGTTGTCACCTTGACTACATCTGGAATGAACTACAATCCAGAAATGAAAGGTATGTGATACAGATCTTAAGACTGGATGACACAGGTTTCAGCCCTGGATTAAGATTTATTTTATTTATATAAGTACATTATAGCTGTCTTCAGCCAGAAGAGGGCATCGGATCCCATTACAGATGGCTGGGAGCCACCATGTGGTTGCTGGGAATTGANCTCAGGACCTCTGGAAGAGCAGTCAGTGTTCTTAACCGTTGAGCCATCTCTCCAGCCCTCTGACCTGGATCTTGACATGGAGATCTTGAGGCATAGTGGCCATGAAAAGCTTAGGCCAAGGCAAGGTCGTACACCCAGCCCCCTCCCCGCCACTTCCCTTTTAATCTTGGCTGTAGTAAAAATTTACTAGTTTTGCCAGCAGTGGTGGTGCCCTTGGAAGGCAGAGAGAGTTGGAGCTGGAACTCCCTGAGTTTGATTTGAGGCAATCCAGAGCTACATAATGAAAACCTGTCTTAAAATACAAAAGGCTTGGTCTGGCTGACTGATGAATCGGAACACCTGAAATTGTGTTAAATGCAGATTCTCCTTTAGGGAGAGTGGGTGGGACTTAAGGAAATTGTGCCTCTATGACATCATGCAGCTGCTGACAGAGTGACTCAGAAGCTATTGAGAGAAGCACAATGATGATGAGATAGATTTGGCCAGGTGGTTCAGCTGTTAAGGGTGCTTGCTGCTTCTGGAATATCTAAAAGGTGCTAATAAGCTCAAGAGGAAGGAGGTCCACTAAGGGAGGTTAAAGTTCACTTATGAGAGTGACACCTGAAGGCACACGGCATCAACAAGTAGGGGACAAGAAGTGAACTAGAAGTGTTGTCTGGGGCTTACCAGCAAAGCATGGACAGAACTGGATTCAAATTCTTGGGGCAGGCAGCCTTCTGGGCTGTGAGCTGGAGTAGTAGTCTAGAAAGGGATCGAGAGGCAAGACGGTACTCAGCTTTGCCACTGGCGTTTGTCAGTTTCAGCAATGGAAAGTGGGAATAATAATAATAATACCTCATGAAGGCATAGATGATTATGGAATCTAAACGCTGAGTGGGAGCTTACCTACAAAGCAAGATAAACCTCACCCCATGAAATGGCTCAGGAAGCCGTGAGAGTCAACTCCAATGTTAGGCAGCATGTGGCCTGGGCTGGCCTCATCCTTGTGCTTTGTGTATATCAAAGGATGACCTTGGATAACCCTGGCTCCTTCCCAAGTGCTGGGCCATAAACCTCAAAGTCAACGCAGACTTTGAGGTTGTTCTTTGATTACTAGTTGGCCTTCTCTCATCCTGCATCCCCACTCATCCTCACAAGAAGACACTTGAGTTTGTAGTTATGTGGCCAACCAAGGGAGGTAGGGGATTTATGCAGGCCAGAGCTCTCATCTGCTCATTTATCAGGGAATGTCAGAAACCTACAGATGCTGGGCTATGGAGCTGCACTCTTAACTGTTGAAATGGGGTGAGTAGAAGAATGGGGCCATTGTAAGCACCAGGCCAAACACCACTTACCACAGAGTAGGGAGGAGGCAAAGGCCCAAGAAGCCTGCTTCCTTCAGGCACTTCTCGGAATTGGCAGGCAGTACCTGGCGAGGAACGGCTACTGCCTGAGTTCCCAGTACTCTGTTGAGTTTATTCTGACAGAACATGTTTTGTCAGAGTGATCTGGGCTTTCTTCTTAAAGCCTTAGTGGTTGTCTGGGAAAGGATCAGGAGCCCTCTGCGGGCTGACTGAAAGTGGCACACCTCACGTGGTGTGTGGAAGAAGGGCTGCAGAATAAAGATGGAGACGGTTGACACCCAGAGCCGAGCTGACTTGTAAGGAAAGACAGACCTCACCATCGTGGGCTATCAGTGCACCATAAGGCCTAGCTTCTGCTCATGTCTCTTGGGAACAGGAAGGGCAGCTGGAGAGGAGGAGAGGGCCGAGAGCAGAAGGTCAAAGTTGAGAGTTTGGGCGGCAGCCCCTGACCTGACAGAAACAAGACTCGCCCTTGAGGAGTGGAGCTTGTGGAAGGCCTGTGATGAGCTGCCTTGTTCAGTGTGTGAAGAAGAAGCAGAGCTTTAGACTACATTCTGTGGAGAGAGAAAGGAGGGAGGAGGGCAGAGGAAGAGAAAGAGTCTCAGAGATCTCAGACATTAACTATGTGAAATACGTATCCTAATTCTTGATTTTTCTTTTCCTTCCTTCCTTCCTTCCTTCCTTCCTTCCTTCCTTCCTTCCTTCCTTCCTTCCATCAATGTTCTTTCTCCCTTCCTCTCTTGCTCTTACTCTCTATTTTTGAGACAGGCTGTCACTATGTAGTCCTGGCTGGCTTGAAACTCACTGTTGTAAGTTGGCTTACATGACCCTGTAACTCCAGCCTCCTTCTCACGGGATCCCAGGCATGTCCCCTCGACCCAGAGAGCAGTCACTATAAATCCGTGCACTCTTGAATTCTTAATGGTACCTAATGGTACTTAATGGTACCTAAGTATACTCGTATACTTGGCAGGCCCTCCTTAAATAGGACAGATTATTCACTGTGGTGTGATAAAATACAGGCTTGGTAAACCGTGCTAAATGGTTTGCACAAAAGCTTCCACCTCACCTCTGATATTCTTCCTTACACACGTTAAAGGCTCTAGTTAACCGTCCCCTCCACTCTTACTATGTATACCAGGCTGGCCTTGAACTCACAGAGATCCACCTGCCTCTGTCTCTGGAGTTCTGGAATTAAAGGCTTGTACCACAGGCCTGGCTTACTAGTCTACTTCTAAGATAGATCTTTGACTAAGTGTGAGGTTTGTGTTGCTGGCTCTTAGGACTAATTAAATCTGTGTGACCATTAACTACTTGCTGGGGGCCTTGGAGAATCAACCATTAAAAAAGGTGGGTAGAGAGCCGGGCGTGGTGGTGCACGCCTTTAATCCCAGCACTCTGGAGGCAGAGGCAGGCGGATTTCTGAGTTTGAGGCCAGCCTGGTCTACAAAGTGAGTTCCAGGACAGCCAGGGCTACACAGAGAAACCCTGTTTCAACTGTCTCAAAAAAAAAAAAAAAAAAAAGGTGGGTGGAGAGAAATAGCCTGATCTGAGTATCTGGCCCTGCCTCTGAGGGCCATGTCTGGGTCCATAGCTCATATTACCACAGAGGCCATACTAATGTCCCTGATCTGGGCTGTCACCTGGGATCATGTTGATGTTCAAGGACTGTGCAGAGCTGGCCCCATCCCTCTCTGGCTGAATCACTTGGGAGATAGGGCCGGGTATCTCACTTGGCAGCACAGGAGTGCTGGCCCTGGTGGCAAAGGTGTGGATAAGCAGGCCCAAGGGTGTAAGAGCAGGAGAGCTGGCTCAGCTTCTGGCTTGTTTCATGTATCAATTAAAAAAATCAATCCACACTATCGCCAGCACTGGCTGGCTGTGGCATCAGATGAGCTACCTAGGGCGGTGCTGGTGAGCTGGCCCCGGAGGTGTGGGTGTGGAGAGCTGGAAACCTAACCAACTCAGCTACCACTCGGGCCTAGATTCCAGGGTTTTGAGTTGGCCCATCCAACATCTACCTCATCTATGAACTGCTGGAGTGCATGAAGGGGCTGGTCCTGCCGATCCAAAGCTGCAGGATCTCCAAGACACAGGGCAACAACTGGATACTGAGAGGAGTCCCGGTGAGGATCCAGAATGAATAGCGTAGCAGAAGCCAGAGGCCTCGTACCAGACCAGTGACTCATTGCAGTGAACCTTCCCAAGTAAAGCTGTATGGACAAAAGGGGTACACTGTGTGACACACCGTGACACACCACAGCCTGAACGATGAGATTTTTTTTTTTTTTTAAATTTTAGGGAGTAGATTACAAGAGCAGAGGGCAGATATGAAGAGAATTGGGGATGCATGATGGGAAATTCACAAGGAATCAATAAAAAGATAAAAAATAAAATAAAATTACAGTTCAGTTTTTTGTTTTTTTTTTCTTTTCTTTTCTTTTCTTTCTT
>NC_034595.1:38647407-38649842 GCF_900095145.1 Mus pahari | reverse complement strand
TTTTTTTTTTTTTTTTTTCTTAACTTACATAGAGTGGTGCCATGTGTGGAGATCAAAGGACAACTCATGAGAGTCACTTCCTCTAAAGCATGGTTCCTGTGGAAGAAACTGAGGTTGGCAGGCTTGGGGTCTTTACCCATTGAGCCATATCTGTCCTATGCCTGGTGCTGAAGATCTGAACCTAGGTCCCCACACTTAATGTAGCAAGTGCTTTACCAGCTGAGCCATCTAGAGCAATCGTGTGTATGTGTGTGTGGGGGTGGTGGTGGTGGTGGTTGTTTGAGACAGGGTCTTGTTATAGAGCTCTGGCATATAGAGAACTCTCTATGTAGAGCAGGCTAGACTCAAACTTGTGACAAACTTCTCCCTTTGCCTCCAGAGTACTGGGATTGATATAGGTGACCACTGTTTTTTTTAATCTTTTAAATGTATGTGTTTGTATACAGAAGTAGAAATACAAAATGACTTAATACATTCAAACATTATAGGAAATGCATACTGTATATGCCAGGGATAATAGTGTATGCCTGTAATCCTACCACTTTGGAGGATGAGGCAGGAGGATTTCAATGAGTTCAAAGGCCATTATAGTGGGGGCTACACAGTGAGAACCTGTCTCACAGAAAAAACTGGAGAAAAGAAAGAAGGAAGGGGCCAAAGAAGGACAGAAAAGTAGACTTTCTTTTTTTTTTTAAACATTTTTTTTTAATTAAGATTTATTTATTATATGTAAGTACACTGTAGCTGACTTCAGACACTCCAGAAGAGGGCATCAGATCTTGTTACAGATGGTTGTGAGCCACCATATGGTTGCTGGGATTTGAACTCGGGACCTTTGGAAGAGCAGTCGGTGCTCTTACCCGCTGAGCCATCTCACCAGCCCCTAGACTTTCTTTTTATCTCTGTCTATCTACTACTGTTACTAATTATTGCCAGTATTCAGTTTGTTTCTCAAAATGGCACATCATGGGATCTCTTTCTTTTTCAAGTCAGGGATTCTCTATGTAGGTATGCTCTGTAGACCGGGCTGGTCTCAGACTCAGAGATGTGCCTGCCTCTGCCTCTTAAATGGTGGGATTGAAGCTACCATGCCCTGCACATGCCTTAGGGTTTTGAAGGACATTATGTCTTAAATTACACAGAATCTCTGACCAAAAGAAGGTGCACTACAAACGGAGATTCCTTGGTAGTTTGTGATATGAGTTCTAAGCCATGGGGGGAGGGGACAAGGGGGGGTGTGGGTGGTGGGGGGCGGTGAGGAGGAGAGAAGACCTGAGAGGTATGGGGAGGAGGGGAGGAAAGGGAGAAGTCACCTGTATTTCCTTCTGGGAGGGCCTGGGAATGCAGCTCAGTAATTGTTCCTTTAGTGCCCCAGGTCCTGAGTCTGTCCCCAGCGCTGTCTATGTTCCTGTTCTGGGAAATACTCTATCATTCTTGGTTGTCTCCCTTTCAATAGTGTGTATTTCCCAGTTAGAAGAGAGGTGGTGACAAGCTCCTTTCTGTTTGTGAGGCCAGGGCCTGGCAGATACCACAGGGGGGGTGGGGGGTGGGGTGGGGAAAGGGATGGTAGGAGAGGCTACTGAGGCAGCTCCCAACTGTGAGTACATTTGGCTCCAGGTCTATTCTGGCTGGGTCCAGAGAAAGCCTGCCCAGAGATGGTATCTCTGAAAGCCAGAGCAGAGGCAGTCGGCCAGCGCAGGGGAAGGCATAAACTTTGTCAATAAATATTGATGGGCCAAGCAAGAAGTTTCAGGCTGCAGGGACTAGGTGAAATAAGGCTTAGTCACTAGCTTTGAACCTCCGAGACTCTGCTGTCTGTGGGGAAAGGCCTTTAACATGGCTCCCAGATCAGAGAAGGAGACACATGGCTACTCCTTCCTAGATTATGGCTGGAGTTGCTCAGCTGTCCTGGCTAGGGCCAAGAAGAAGGGCTGATGAGAGGCCAGCAGGGAACAATAGTAGCTCACTGCAGGGTTACTGGGATTGGGGTCACAGATAGATCAAGGACAGTGAAGCCACATGTGCTCTACCTGACATGGGGAGGGAGACTGAATGGCAACCTGAAGCATACATTCTCCATGCTAAGGCACCATAGTGAGATTGTAACTGACTAGTCTAGGGAGGAGTGAGGCCGGAGGACAGCCTTGCCTGCTACCGCACCATGCTCCAGGTTGGCAGGATATTTCTTCAATAGTGAAATGAGCCTATTTAAGTCAGATTAGATTATGTTAAAGACGGGTTTATTGGGAAGTGACTCTCCAGTGGGCGAGTTCACTGCCCCAAGGACTGAGGCCAGGGAAATCACCATGAGGAGAAGGGGGAGGAGGGAGAAGAGAAAGAAAGGAGGAGGAAGAGGAAGAGGGAGAAGGAGAAGGAGAAGGAGAAGGAGAAGGAGAAGGAGAAGGAGAAGGAGAAGGAGAAGGAGAAGGAGAAGG
>NC_034595.1:38644434-38645682 GCF_900095145.1 Mus pahari | reverse complement strand
AAAAAAAAAAAAAAGAAGCTAGAGAGGGGAGGGCAGGGTAGGGAAAGGAAGAGGGAAGAAAAGGAATGAGAGAGACAACAAAGCCTGGAGTAATGGCCCATGCCGTATCCCATCACTCAGATGTTGAAGTAAGGGTTGTGTTTGACACAGCCTGACCTACATAGTGAAATCCTACCTATAAACAAGTATATTTATAAAGCCAGCATTTAAGCTGGGCCTAGTGGCACACTCATGTAATCCTAGCATCTAGGAGGCTGAAGCAGGAGGCTCATAAGCTCAAGACTAGCCTGGGCTTGCAAGACCCTGTTTCGGGAAAACTTTTAAACATTTAAGTAAGACTCTAGGTATTTGCCTAGTTGGCAGATTAAAACTGGAGTCTGGGGTTTCCGATTCATGGCCTTTCTACAACTCTGTGTTGCTTCTATGGTGGACACAAAACACAGCTCAACAAGTCAGCTAATGGAGTCTGTTTCGTGTAAAAAATTGCTCTTGATTATGTATTTACTGCACTGCAGCTTCAGCCTTGCTGACCCTCTAACTCCAGGGGGAGAGGCAGTGCTCATCTTTAGGACCTAACGCCCACAGGGACGGGAGTGGAGTTGCTGGAGCATGAACAGCCCTGGAAAAACAGTTTTGTATGATAAGTAGCATTTGTCTTGAATAACCTAAGTAGCTTCCTTGGAGGCCATTGCGTACATGTGTGACTGATGATCACGGTCCAGCCACAGGAAAAATGAGGTGGAAAAAGCTTTTGCTGTTTTAGATGAAATCTCATGGATGCCCGGCTGGCCTCAAACTTCTGTATAATTACATATACAAGCCAATGCACCCAACGTTTACTATTGTTTCTAAAGACAGTGTTTACAATGTGGCCCTGGCTGGATTTGGGGACTCATTTGTAGACCAGGCTAGCCTTGGACTCACAGATATCTGCCTGGCTCTGCCTCCCCAGTGCTGGATTAAAAGCATAGGCCATGATGCCTGGCTCAAACTCAGCTTTGGAGAAAAGATCTAACTATGTAGCCCAGGCTGGCCTGAAACTCACTGTGTGAAAAAAATTAGCTTTGAATCTGAGAGCTCAGCAGGTAGCTGAAGATGATCTTGAAAACTGATCCTCCTGTTTGCCTTCCAAGTGCTGTGATTACAGGGGTCAGGCCAGTTTGGAAAACAGTATGGTACTGCCTCAAAACCAACCAACCATCCAACTGTCCAACCATCCAACCATCCAACCATCCAACCATCCAACCA
>NC_034595.1:38630447-38643779 GCF_900095145.1 Mus pahari | reverse complement strand
CAAGCTCAGCCTCCATCACTGTTGAATCTTTTTTATACTCTCTCTAAACATCACGTGTCCTCTTTGGGTCTTGTCTCAGCATGTGTCTTGCCTTAGCAACTGAGTCTGTCTTAGCTGACATCAGATCATCCCGAGTGTGAGGAAGCAGCAAGAAGCTGAGGCACACTACCACAAGTTTTTTGGTGTTTCCCTTTATGGAGTCCTGACAAATGTAGCTCAACTATGGAACGTAAGGCAGGCCAATATGTGTGTCATTAAATAATCCTTAGTCATGTGTCCATTCATGGGTTTGCTTTAGTAAAACATCCTTGCACCTGTGTCCACTTCAGAAAACACTCCTTTACATGTTTGACCCAACAAAACACCATCCAACACAACTGACTCTCCAAAGAACCCTTAAGTTTCCACTACACGGGGCCTGACAATCAAGACTGATGATAACCTGAGTTCAGTTCCTGGGACTAACATGGTGGAAGGAGAGAAAGTTGAAAAAAGTTGAAAGTTGTCCTCTGACCCCCACAGACTGTGGTGCATACACTTGACCAATGATTAAAATGTGACAACAAAAGATACTATAGATAGCAGTGTGTGTGTGTGTGTGTGTGTGTGTGTGTGTGTGTGTGTGTGTGCGTGTGTGTGTATTAGTGCCTTTGCCTATAGAGCCATCTTGCTGGCCCAACAACTCACAAATATTAAATTGTCTTTCTGAGCATCAAGATGAAATTTGATTCATCTCCTTTCCTGCCACCCTGCACATGAGTCATTCCTTTGTGCTGTGGATGTAACCCATCCTGGTAGAGAAGAAAGGGGAAGTGGGGGTGTGGGAAAGTGTACCTTTGCCCTGGGATCGGCTGCCACCAGCCTTTATCTTTTTTTTTTTCCAACATTTTAAAAAAGATTTATTTATTTATTATATGTAAATATACTGTAGATGTCTTCAGACACCCCAGAAGAGGGCACCATTACAGGTAGTTGTGAGCCACCATGTGGTTGCTGGGATTTAAACTCAGGACCTTTGGAAGAGCAGTCAGTGTTCTTAACCACTGAGCCATCTATCTCTCCAGTCCCCAGCTTCCCTTTCTTTTCTACCTGGATTTAGCTCCAGTGTGTGTGTGTGTGTGTGTGTGTGTGTGTGTGTGTGTGTGTGTGTGACTGGGCTACCAGCCTCCTTCTGAGACCCTTGAATCCGAGGATAGAGACATGCACACAGGTGGTTACTTTACAACTTACCTTCTAGGCACAATTTCTGGGTGCAGATATCTCCTGCCTGGAAAAGCATGCCCTTACCAATTTATTATCTCCATCTCTCCAACTTCACTAAACTTAGTGGCTAGTCCTACCTAGCCTCTGCCAAAGTTCCTTAGCCATCCACTTATAGCAGAGGCCACAGGCCCTAGCTCCCCACCCACCAGGCCTTACATGATTGTTGCATTCTTCTTCCTCCAAGGCGTGGCAGAAAGACTTTCTCTCCTTCCCTGCATCTGCCTTTTCCCTGGGACCCGGAAGTCCACCCTGTCCCTGTACCTTCTACCCAATAATCGACCCCAGCCTTCTTTACTAACCAAGAAGCAATAGGGTTCAAGACCTTTGCATCAGAACCTTCCCTTTCAGGGGAGGGAAGAGAGAGAGAGAGAGAGAGAGAGAGAGAGAGAGAGAGAGAGAGAGAGATATCACATTGATATAATCATATTATTTTTATTACTGTAACTATTCTATCTTATTACTCATTTCTCATTTCTTACAATGAAAAATTTATGAATTAAATGTTATATATATATATATATATATATATATATATATATATATATATATATATATATATCCCAAATATCTGAGATAGAGGTCAGTGGGAGACCATATGTCGGCCATGTACAAGACCTTAGCTTTACTCTACAGTACAGAGAGATATAGAGATGAGTAGAGAGACAGAGATAGGTGGGGATGGATGGATGATAGATAGATAGATAGATAGATAGACAGACAGACAAGACATACTGTAGTGCCCAGTGCTATCTGTGGCATCCCCTGGGGGCTTGGAATATATCTCTTTCACACATCCTATTATTGTGGAAACTTCTTATTTGTTGAACCATCGGGTTTCTTCTGTTGAGAACATTAATTATATGATGTGAAGAAAGCATGAAAACAATCACCTTCATCTTAATTGTTCTTTGGTTTTGTTTTTGTTATTTATTTTGAACTTATTGCTTCTGTATTTATAGGCTTTTAAAACGTGAATCCTTCTGTGGCACAGAACTAAGCACTGCTCCCTTTATTTCAGTTAGCACCCGGCTCTGCTTTAGCACAAGTCTTGGACTCAACATTATACTGCATGGTGTTCTTTTTCTTTTCCAACTGTAAATTGTGTATTTCTTTTTCCCTGCTTGCTCTTTTTGATTGTAGATCGGCCTAAGAGTGACTACTAGTAACCAAGTGATAGAGTCAATATTGGGCTGTCTGAAATGTTTTCTGCCAATAAAATTAGTTCAAGACTCTTGAGTTTGGGTTGGCCTGTAGACAAGTCTATGGGGGTATTTTCCTTTCCTCCCTCCCTCCCTCCCTCCCTTCCTCCCTCCCTCCCTCCCTTCCTTTCTTCCTTTACTTATTAGACTTTTTGAAATAGGGATCTCTCTGTGTAACCTTCACTGTCCTGGAATTCACATTCTAGACCAGGATGGCATGGAGCTCAGAGGTCCATCTGCCTCTGTCTCCTGAGTGCTGGAGGTAAAGGCATGTGCCACCACCATCTGGTGGGGTATTTTCTTGATCCATGATTGATGTGGGAGGGCTCAACTCACTGGGTGGTGTCAACTCTGAGCTGGTGCTTCTGGGTGCTATGAGAAAGGAGGCTAAGTTATCAAGCTAGTAAGCAGCACTCCTCTGTGGCCTCTGTATCAGTTTCTGACTTGAGAAGTTTGTGGTCTTAGGGTGGTGAGCTGCNTTACAGAGGCATAGAGCTGACTCTTCCACAGTAGAGCTTACCAGAGGGTTCAGATATTCTANACAGAGAGGGAGAAGGAAACCNAAGAGACCCAGCAGCACAAAGGGGATTGGAAAAGGGAAACTCAGACAGAATGGAGCTAGAACACATGGTGTTCATACAAGAGGGAGGAGAAATGCTGGTGGAAGGGGGTGGGGGCGTCTGTCCTCCCCCTAGCCGGGTCTTCAGTTCACTTTGTATGAACAGCAAGCCTAGAGGAGGCCTTGGCTTCATCTTGGTGGACGATAACAGCAAATGTGCTTCAAGCCATTCCCACTACACACAGCATTACCACAGCCCCGACACTGGGTGGTCAGCCACATCAGCCTGTGGTTTGCAGCTCAGGAAAGCAGACTGGNCAATGTCTGGAAGTCAGTGCTGCACACCTGAGATTCCTTCTAGCTNTCCTGCTGGCCCAGCCCTCATTTCAGTGCACAGCAGGACTCCCTTAACAACAGGCTAAGCCTGTCTAAGTTATGAACAGTTCCATTTCCATGTGTGTAACTATTCTAACTGTTCAATTTATTGATTCATTTATCTCACCCAGAACCTTTCTCAGCTTCTCAAAACCTCAGCCAGGTGTGGTCACACATACCTTTGATTCCAGCACTGAGAAGAGAGAGGCAGGCAGATCTCTATGTGTTCAAGGCCAGTTTGCACTAAATAACTATTTCCAGGGCAGCCATGAAAACACAGTGAGACCTAGCATAACATATATTTAAAAAACAAAACAAAACAAAATTAAGTATATGGCTTGATAGAGCGTCAGAGTATAGACGTATATATTCCTAGAATAATAATAATTAAAAAAAAATTCCCAGCACCAAGAAGATTACTTATAGCCCCCTTTTTCTAGTCATTCCACAGAAATAAAACGCATCTCCCCCCTTCCCCCTCCCGCTTTTTCTCTGAGACAAGGTCTCTTACTGTGTAGCTTGGGCAGGAATTCAAACTCCTTAAGTAGACCAGACTGACTTTGAACTCACAGAAATCCATCTTCCTCTGTCTCCCAAGTGTTGAGATTAAAGGCGTGCACCATCACGCTTGTCCTTGCCCACCCCCCTGCCTTTTTTTTTTTTTTTTTTCCATTTTTATTTATTTGGGCTTTTTTTGTTTTGATTTTTAAATTTCGGTGGTGATGGTATCCAGTGTGCATGGAGAGCTTGTACAGTCAGAAGAACGCTGTGGGCATCATTTCTTTCTCCTCTCACCAAGAGGGTTCTGGGAAATCTAACTCCAATCACCAGGCTTGATAGCAAGCCCCGCTAGCTTCTTAACACCGACCCCCACCTCTTTAACGAGTATCTGGCTGTGTAGTCCAGGTTGCCTGGAACTCACTAGGAGTCCTGATCTCCTGGCGGTCCTCTTTCTCAGGTTCTCCAGTGCTGTGATGACAGCTGTGTGCCATCTCACCCAGTGCTCTGCCCTTACTTGTGTGGGTGTGTGCATGTGTGTGTGCTATGCATGCTTAGGAATGTGCAGGTGCAGGTACACACATATCTCTCTCTCTCTCTCTCTCTCTCTCTCTCTCTCTCTCTCTGTGTGTGTGTGTGTGTGTGTGTGTGTGTGTGTGTGTGTGTGTGTGCGCAGAGGCCAGAGGAGGAGACAGGGTGTTCTTTGATGTCACTTCCCCCCTTGGTCCTTTGAGACAGATCTGTCACTGAACCTGGAGCTGGGCTGGAGTCCAGCAAACCCCCATGATTCTCCTGCCTTCTCCTCTCCTCAATGCTGTCCAACCACATTTGGCTTTTTTTTAATGTGGGTGTTATGATGTAAACTCAGGCCCTCAGGCTGGCACAGAAAGCACTATCACCCACTGAACCATCTTGCCATGCCCTTATCCTTACCTTGTAACAGCAGAGTTTAGGCATGGAGATATGTGACTGTAATCCTAATCACACATCTGCAATCCCAGCATTCAAGAGGTAGAGAGGAGGATCAGGGCCAACCTAAACTACACAATGAATATGAGGGTTGCCTAGGCTACAGTGAGACCCTGCCTTTAAAAAAAAGAAAGAAAGAAAGAAAGAAAGAAAGAAAGAAAGAAAGAAAGAAAGAAAGAAAGAAAGAAAGAAAAGAACGATCAGACAGACAAAAGACTAATAGAAGGAATCGCCACATGACTTTATTTAGACCAGGAAGCAGTGTTATCTCCATTTCACAGGTGAGGAAGCCAAGGCAAAAACAAGTTAAGCAGCCAGCTCAGGCCATCATTGCCTTGGGTCAAGTTGCTGCTTGGTCATTAGACTATGGCAGATCAGGTGACTTTCCTGAGGCGGTTTCTTTATAAAAAGGTGGTAGTAATTCCAGGCCAGCAAGGCTCCATGCTGCTGTAAGGTCCTGGAACTCCCCTCAGACCCTGTCTCAGTAGATCTGGATTAGGAGGCAGAACTCTCTCTGATCAGGTGACTCTGCTGTCCTCGACCACACCCTGAGAGCTCATTTCATAAAAATAGTGTTTTCTGGGCATAGGTCATGCTGGTACTCATAATACTCAAGAAGCTGAGGCAGGAGGATCACTGCAAGTTTGAGATCAGCCTGGGCTCCATGATGAGTTTAAAGCCAGCCTTGGCTACAGAGTGAGAGCTTGTCTCAAGAGAAAAAAAGAAAAACTTGAAGGCCCTCCCACTCTCGGGAGTCATCTTAATTTTTCTTAGTAAGTCTTCTGCTCAAGTTCTCTCACTGGTGAAAGTGGAATAGAAACAGATTAATTTGATGTGGTCCAACTTCTGCAGGTTAGGATACTCTGGTCCCAGATGGTTCCCCCAGGGGCCTTCTCCTTCCCTGGCAGATAAAAAAAAAAAAAAAAAAAAAAAACAGAAGAAAAATTGCACATCTTTAACAAGAGGAAGTGACTCACAGGCTTGAAATTTAAAAAGCGGCTCTTTGTGGGGGAAAGGGCAAAGAAAGAGGTCATGTTGGAGAGAAGTCATTAGAATGTGGGGGAGGGGAGTAACAAACAGTGGACAGATCAAATATTTGCTTAGAGCAGTGATTCTCAACCTTCCTAATGCTGTGACCCTTTAACACAGTTGTGGTGACCTCCAACTGTAACGTTATTTTGTTACTACTTCTTAGCTGTAATTTTGCTACTGTTAGGAGTGGAAATGTAAATATCTGTTATGCAGATAGTTTTAGGTGGCCCCTGTGAAAGGGTTGTTAGACTACAGAGCCACAACCCACAGGTTGAGAACCTCTGACTTAGGATAATACCAAAAAATAAAATAAAATTTTAAAAAAGCATTTAGTTGATTGTTCTCATTTTTACACCATTGTCATTATCAGAAGGCAAATTGTGGGGTGGTTTGGTTTGGTTTGGTTTGGTGGGGGCGGTGTCTTGCTGTGTAGCCTGGGTTTGGTATTCACTATGTAGCTCAACCTAGTCTCAAACCTGCAATCATCCTGGCTCAGTCTCCTGAATCCTTTGACTCACAATCACCTATAACTTCAGCTCCTAGCAATCCAATGTCTTCTTCTAAAAGGTCCCAGATGACATCTGCAGCAGAGGTGGCATACATACATACATATATACATGCGCATGTAAAACAAAAGCTTTACTAAAAACATTCAGAACATCTTTGGACTTCCAGACATTTCTTTTGCTTTTTCTTTTTTCTTTATAATTATATGGTGGTGTCTTCCAGTGCCTGCGATCGATTCAGGCACACATTTTAATGAGCTAGTTTGGATCTTTGGACCTTTGAAAAAGTAAGCAGCGCTTGTGTGCATGCAACTTTGGCGAAGTGATTGACGTGGAGGTGAGTGCTGCCCAGAGTTCAAATTCCATAGCTCTGAAGGCACCTTCCACAAACCCCGTTTACTGGAACCCAGCACTGTTGCTATTGCTCTTATTACACGTTCTGGTGACAGGGGACCTGCGGAGCTAGGGCACAAGAGCTTCCTTCTTATCCTCAACTGTTCCTTCTGGTTTCCCTCGCAAGGAACTAGAAGGCCTGCACCTCTCTCTTTTTCAGGAAAGAAATTCCCTGAACCCTTATGACTCCAGATGGCTGTACAACTTTTGAGATCAAACAACCCAGTTCATGTCCCTGCCTTTTCGACAAGGATTAAAAAATGATTCAGACGACTTAAAAATATTGCATAAGTCACGATAAAGTTGGTCATCTTCCTTAACTGTTGGCTGATATCACTAAGGAGCGGTTTGGAATTGTTTTACTAAAGAAAACACAGAAGAGAGGCTCAAGCTTTGCTTTTGGAAATCCAGATCAACCTTTTAATTAGAAGCTTTTGATAAGTTGCCTTTGCTTGTTTCTGGCCTAGAACTCACAACAATCCTCCTGCCGCAATTTCCCTAATGCTGGGTGAGGATTACAGACCAGAGCCACCACATCCCACTGATGAATTGTCTAAATCCATAGAGCAGTAACCAGAAATCCCTCCCTACAGGTCATTATCGTGTTGGAATTCCACACATCTTTGTAACTTTTTTGACTTAAAATAAAAGATTAGAACCCGGACTTCCAGTTTTAAAGTGGTCTTTTCTGAGGATTCTGGGTAATTTGTCTGCATTTTCCAAAATCCCAAGGGTCCCTGCATCTTTGCAATGCGGCTTTCAGGACCCCCTAACCTAAGTCAGACAGTGGAAGGCCTCGTCCCTGCTGGCTCCTGCTCTTCTTGTACTAATCTGGGATCTCTGGGCACTGGGCTCAGGAAACCAAGGAGGCCCCTGATTTCCTGGCACCAGGTTGGAGTTCCCACGCCCAGGCTGGGTCCCCACATCCCCACTGAGTGGCCCCAGAGTCCCAGTCCAGCCCGGAACAGGGTTCAGAGGCCCCAGGCAGCTGGGTTATCACGTGGCGCGGAGGCATGGGCGGGGCAGCCAGGCGATATTTAACAGTCATCCAGGCCGCCTTGCTGTGTGGTGATCTGGACCCTGCGGACCTGCTGTTCCTTCAATTCTCGGTAGGTCCTGCACCAGATCTGGCCCCAAGGCCGCTGCGGCTCTGCCCGTGCTGGGCTCGGAACTACATCCACGGGTCGGTGGGGGAAGAGGGGGGAGGAGCAGTCCCGGGCTGGTTGGGAAAGCTCTCCCTTTGTTCTAGAGGTTTCCTTTCTGTTTGCATGTCCCTCTGTGGTAGAGCAACTTGCATTTGTCCGGTCGAGGCTTTATTTAAAGGGAAACACCTTACAGAAGAACTTAGGAGGTGCATAGTGAGGATTGTCTGGGTTTCCTTTAATGTCCCCCTAGGCAGCACTGGCTGCCCACAGGCTCTCTATGGTCCAAGCTGGGCTGGAACTCTTGCTCCTCCTCTGCCTCAGCCCCAGCTCACCCCTGGAAAACNTAAGGNGCTATTTTATGGGCTGCTCCTTGGTATGGANACTGCTCGAAGGTTCGGCTTTCTGGACAGTTCTTCTTAAGGAAGTGGGGCTTTGGGTTGGAGGCTGAGCTGTGTGTAGACAGGTTCTGTTGCTGGGCAGAAGGNAGTTTCCTGTGGGTGTGGGTCACTGGGGAGAGGAGAGTTTACAGTTCCTGGAGCGACTTTCTTGAGCTCAGTCAGCATTAAGGCAGCCACTGCTGGTTTCAGTCTTGTTCACAAGAATGGTAAATACCCTCAAGTATCAGTTTGATAGTCCTGATGCTGAGAGCCCGGCCTGGTGGCCTGTGCTGAATCCCAACACTAGGGAAGTTGAGTTAAGAGTGTCAGCCTGGGCTTTAGACAGGCAGAGAGTAAGTGTAGCATGGCCATCTAGCACTTGGGAGGCAAAGGCAGGCAGGTCTAGTGAGTTGGAGGCCAGCCTGGTGTGTATCCTGAATTCCAGGATAGACAGAACTGTTACAAAGAGAAACCCTGTCTCAGAAAGCCTACAAAAATAAATTGATTAACTAATCAAGGGCAGGTGTTTTGGGGGAAGCTAACATGTCTTCTGTTTAAATGGAATTTTCTGCCTTTTGGGTTAGCATTTTTGAAAACAGGCATTTCAGAGGCATTTCTGGTGTCCCATTTAAGAGACAGGACACACATCAGTGACTACTCTTTCCTATTGAAAGTGTGNAAACAGCTCCGGAGCCTCCAGTCAGGTTGTTGGCCCTGAAGAGGGCTCTGAATTAGAGGGTGGGAAACTGGAACTGTCTATGCTGGAATTGTGCGCCTGCCTAGGTTGGGACAGGAATTGGTCCTCCAATGTTCTGAAATCAGTTTCTTTTCTCTCTAGGCGTCTCTTTGCTCCAGGAGGAAAAATGGCAGCAGCAGTAGTGGATCCGCAACAGGTATGATTTTTAAGTACTTGTTTCTTGGTCCTTTTTCCTTACTCGTGATTTGAGTCATTATTATCCACCCTTCCCTGTTTACAGAGCGTGATGATGAGGGTGGCCAACCTGCCCTTGGTGAGCTCTACCTACGACCTTGTGTCCTCCGCTTATGTCAGTACAAAGGATCAGTACCCATATTTGAGATCCGTGTGTGAGATGGCAGAGAAGGGTGTGAAGACCGTGACCTCTGCGGCTGTGACAAGTGCCTTGCCCATCATCCAGAAGCTGGAGCCACAAAGTGAGTTTAGATTCTGCTGTCAACACTGAGCCCAAGGGACTGGGTAGGGTGACTGCTAAGTCACACCAGGGAACCCCCAGGCCTTCCTGAAGCCCAATCTCTCCTCCACCAAGCAACAGTCTGCTGACCTTCGTTCACACAGATGGGCTGCTTCATAGCCATAAGGCGCTCACTCTTCTTACGCTAATAGAAACTTCCCAGCCAGGTGTGGTGCTTACACCAGTCACCCCAGCACTTTGAAGGGAGGTGGAGAGGTGTCAGTTGAAGGCAGACCATGGATACATAGTGAATTCCCAGCTGCCAAGGCTGTATGAGACGGTCTCAAAAAGGAAACAACAAAACAAAACAAAACAAACAAACAAAAAAAACAAACCCTGTACTCGAGGGTGTATGCCATTAGTCCCAGGCAGAGGCAGGCAAATCTTTGTGTTCAAGCCCACTCTAGTCTACCTAACAAAATCCAGGCTAGTCAGAGCTAAATAGGGAGAACGTGTCTCAAGACAAGACAACAAAGGAAAAAGAAAAGACAACAAACAAAAAAAGAAAAGAAAAAGTAAATTTCCAAAACGCTTTTCTGTTAATAACTGAAATTAGGAAGGCATCATCTAAAGGGTGACCTGAGTTAGCTTTCTCATACAGCGTGTGTGGATTGAAAAACAAATTTTGATTACATTTGTATTTATTTTGTGTCTGCATGTGTGTATGTGTTTGTGTGGAGATGGGTGCCGTGGCAGTGCTCAGAGAATACCAGGTCTAATTCAGGTCCTCAGGCTAGGTAGCAAGGTCCCTTACTCACGGAATTAGCTCCCAGCCCAAACTTTTCTTTTCGAGACAAGGTTGCACATTGTAACTCATGCTGGCCTGACCCGGGAACTCACTATGTAACTTTGTCCTCAACCTCAGGGAAATCTCCCTGGCTTAGCCTCTCAAATGGCTAGGATTACAGACCCAAGGCAACGTGCCTGGTTTATACAGTACTGGGGATAGAACTTTGCTGATCTACATCATCAGCCCCAAACTTTTTATTTTGAATATTAACATTATTGAGATAAGAAAATGCATTGTACAGTTGATCCACTTAAGTTAAAAATGGCTGTACCTCGATGGAAGGGTGCTTTCCTGGCATGTATGAGTCCCTGGGTTCAATCCCCAGAACTGCAAACAGTGAGAACAAGCTCGTTTTCATGAGTTGTCAGGCCACTTCCTTCCATCCCCTCAGATTGCTCTTTAACCTATTTTTATATAAGATTATTTCTGGCCTTTGGTACAATCAGAGTCATAAAATAAGATCTTCTGCAACAGGCTTCTTTTACCTAGCATAGAGGTTTTCAGGATTTATCCATGATACAGCATTGTATGTACTTCATAGCCACGACAGATGCTCATGTTATATCTGTATTTAATTTCTTTTTATTGAGGAATAATATCACATGGTGTGGGTAGAACATATTCGTCTTAGGGTTACTATTGCTGTGATGAAACATCATAAATCCAAAAGCAACTGGAGGAGGAAAAGGTTTACTTGGCTTACATATTCTGAATCATAGTCCATTAAGGGAAGCCAAGACAGGAACTCAAACTGGTAGGAACCTGGAGGCAGAAGCTGACGCTGAGGCCATGGGGAGAGTGCTGCTTGCTGGCTTGATTTTCGAGGCTTGCTCATCTTGCTTATAGAACCCAGGACCACCAAGTCAGGGGTGACCCCACCCACACTGGGCTGGACACTCCCTCATCGATCACTAATTAAGAAAATGCCCTACTGGTTTGTGCTATCTTTTGGAGACAGTTTCTCTGTTGAGGTTCCCGCCTGTCTGATGTCTCTAGCTTGTGTTCAGTTGACATAAAAACTAGCTAGACAGTGCTCCTCCCACTGTGTGTGTGTGTGTGTGTGTGTGTGTGTGTGTGTGTGTGTGTAGGCATATGGAGGTGTGAGATCGATGCCAGAAACCTCCCTGAATCACTCTTTGACTTTTGAGGCAGAATCTCTCAGTCAAACACCAGAGCTCACTGACATGACTCCTCGGGCTAGCCAGGCTGCTCTTATGATCTCCAGTTAATGCAGAGGCCATGATTACAGAGGACTTGTAATCCACATTATGTGGATTCTGGGGCTCTGAACGCTGGTCCTCAAGCTTTTGTGCTTGAAACACTTTTAACCACCAAGCTGTCTCCCCAGCCCCAACACTTTAATCCGTTCATCAACTGATGGACATTTAGGTTGTGTCTTCCTTGGAAGGTGATGAATGATGCTTCTGTGAACATATATATGTTCACCCCCAGTTTTGGGCATAGTATTTTCAGTCTCCTTAGTATGTACTTAGGAGTGGAACTGCTGGATCTTTAATAACTGTGTTTAAATGTCAGAGGAACTTGGGATTGGAGAGATGACTGAGGGTTAAGAGCACTGGCTGCTCTTCTAAATAACCTGGGTGAGATTCCCATCACCCACATGGTGCCTTACAACCATCTGGAACTCCTACTCCAGGGGACCCAATGGCTTCTTTGGTCTCCCACAGACACCAGGCTTGTACACTTGGTTCATAGACATACATGCAAGCAAAACACGCAACTGTACACATTCAAATGTTTTTCTTCAATTTTAGAGGAACTACTAGACTCTCTGAATCTCTCCAAAACATGAATGAATGAATTGCTTTAAACAAACATTTGCATCATCCCCCCAAAGGGTAAATTATGGTCTAGGATTATAAGGATCATTTAAGAAACAGCTATCCCAACAGTGCGAACTCCCTAATGAATTTGGTGTGGATTCTTGACCCCTTATCTTTGAGGGGGAAGCTTGCACTGAAACCTGGGCCTTGTTAGGAAGATTCAGGGTGCTACTGTCACTGCTGAGGTCCCAGGACGTACCTCTATGTACTGAGGTTAAATAGGGACTAACCCACCATGAGTGACTTTATTTCCTGAGTTCAGAATAAGCTTGCCTCACCCATTCTGTCACTAGCACTGAGGCCTTCTTCCTTAGCTGCTTTTCCCCCACACAACCTCTCATTTACCCCTCACTGGAAGAAAGTTGCCAGGATCCTGCCAAATTTCTTCCTGGGAGAGTGAGAGAAACCTGGAAGTGGATTCTGTGGTTTTAAGAAAAAAAAAAACAAGGCTGCATTGTGGCTATTTTCATTATAGGATTAAATAAACATCCGAGGTACTATCCGTGTGTTCATTCTATCCTTACAGTGAGTGATCATTCTCCTGTCTGTGTCTCCTGCAGTTGCGGTTGCCAATACCTATGCCTGCAAGGGGCTCGACAGGATGGAGGAAAGACTGCCTATTCTGAACCAGCCAACGTCTGAGGTGAGCTTGGGACAGTGTTGAGGTCTGCTGTTTGGGGTGTTTTCATGGTTTCTTTAGCCCAGGCTGTGTGTGCCATAAACACACAAATACCTTTCTCTCAAGCTGGAGCTGGAGCTGGGTATATTTTTGAAGGAGTCGTGACTGCTCCCCGTCTTCCTAAGCTGCAGTTGGGGTGGGTCCAAGGAACAGAGATGAACTGACTGCTTCTGGTTAGAATGCAGGCTGGTGTCTATCAGCTTGCAACTCTGCTCCTGCTGTGGAATTGCTTTTAAATAACTGATTCCATATGGCGCTGGATGTGTATACAAACTGGGAGAGGTAGTTCTGGGCATTGATGATAGGAACCACATGCACACATGACAGATAATCGGTGCTGGCAAAACCAACTGCTTTATCTATCTTAGTGACCATGCAGTTCAGATAATGCCCTAAATTTCCCCTTCTGGTTAAGAATACAGCATTGCACAAAAGGATATCAGTTAGGGGGACATTGGGTTGTGCCTTTCACCACTTAAATAGGCAAGTTTA
>NC_034595.1:38627995-38630049 GCF_900095145.1 Mus pahari | reverse complement strand
GGTGACGTATTTATTATATCCAGCATAGCTTATATACAATGAACTTGTAGCTTATTCCTTGCCTAGGGTTTACAAGGCCGAGTTTGATCTGCAACACCACAAGAGAAATAGTCAACTTACTGTGTTTCAAACTAGATANAAATTAGGTTGGGGTATTAAACTGAAAACCTCACGAATTGAGATTGCATTAAGGAGTGATTTTGAGGGGTTTGTTGCTAGAGTTTCTTGTGCCTGTGTGCCACCCTCCCCTGTATCTCTTGCTCTCTCTCTTCCCCCATGATTCTTNTCCTTAAGCTAGAAAAACCTATGTGCCAGACCCTAGAGGACCAAGTTCAACTTGGTCTGCGGTTTCATTTCTGGAATAAGTGACTTCTGCATGAGCAATCTAAAGTTATATAATCTCACCAGCAGGTAGTAAGTTTCTGCTTTGTTGTTGTTGTTGTTCTGTTTTGTTTGTATTTTGTTTTTGTTTTTGAGTGACAGGGCTTCTTAGCCTAGACTGCTCTTGAATTCCATTTTCAGATAAAGGTGACCTTAAGCTTCTGGCCCTCTTGCCTCTACCTCCCAATCCTAGCGTTATAGACTTGTAGGCTCCCATGCCCACGTTCTATGGTGCCAGGCCTCAAACCCCGTGTTGCATGTTTAAATGCTCTACCAACTGAGCTCCATTCCCAGCCTCTCCCCCTCTTCAGTGGGTTTTTTCTCCCTCTCCTTTTGCCTACATGCAGGTGTATTGTTGGAAAGGTTTACTAGATCAGTCTCTGGCAGGAAGCTGTTGAGGATTTGTCCAAGGGCTTTTTGTTTTATTTTGGTTTTGAATCATAGAACTGGAACTTGTGTAGCAGAACTGGAACTGCAGCCTTAGCCTCTTTTTTTTTTTTTAAAGATTTATTTATTATTAATATATCTAAGTACACTGTAGGTGTCTTCAGATGCACCAGAAGAGGGCGTCAGACCTCATTACAGATGGTTGTGAGCCACTGTGTGGTTGCTGGGATTTGAATTCAGTACCTTCGGAAGAGCAGTCGGTGCTCTTAACCACTGAGCCATCTCTCCAGCCCAAGCCTTAGCCTCTTGAGTGATGGGATTAGAGACATGAACCACCCACCCAATAGTTTTGAAAAATATTATATGTGATAGGCTGTGGTGACATGCACCTCTAATCCTAGCCTTTGGGAGGCAATGGCAGGTGGATCTCTGTGAGTTCCAGGTCAGCAAGGGCAGCATGTCCTGAGATCCTGTCTCAAAGAAAAACAACAACAACAACAACAACAACAACTTGTCTGTCTGGACAAATTGATTAATCTCATGCTTGTTTATTTCATTTATACATCTAACAGTCCATAGGGAGTGGCTGGTAGGACAGATGGACATGATGGAGACACTCAGCCTCATTAAGTCTTAATGCTATGTATGCCCAAGACTGAGAGTAAAAGAGCATGCTCAGTCCATGTTGAACATTTAGGTATGCAGTCTTTGTAAAACCATGAGTGTGCATTTGCCCATATTTCTCTCTGTTTCTTTGCTTACAGATTATTGCCAATGCCAGAGATGCTGTAACTGGGGCGAAGGATGTAGTGACGACTACCATGGCTGGAGCCAAGGATTCTGTTGCCAGCACAGTCTCAGGGGTGGTGGATAAGACCAAAGGAGCAGTTACTGGCAGCGTGGAAAGGACCAAGTCTGTTGTCAATGGCAGCATCAATACAGTTTTAGGAATGGTGCAGCTCGTGAACAGTCGAGTAGATAATGCAATCACCAAGTCGGAGCTGCTGGTAGACCAGTACTTCCCTCTCACCCAGGAGGAGCTGGGTAATGGTGCCTTTATGCTTAACTTTGAATCCTTTAAAAAAAAAGTTTATTCATTTATTTAGAGACAGGTTTCACTGGGTATCTCTGGCTGGCCTGTTACTTGAAAAGTAGACTATGGGGCTGGTGAGATGGCTCAGCAGGTAAGAGCACCCGACTGCTCTTCTGAAGGTCCTGAGTTCAAATCCCAGCGACCACATGGTGGTTCACAACCATCTGTAGTGAGATCTGGCGCCCTCTTCTGG
>NC_034595.1:38613505-38627253 GCF_900095145.1 Mus pahari | reverse complement strand
CAGGTGGAGAATCAAAAATTTAAAGCAAGGGACTAGAGAGATGGCTCAGTGGGTGAACTTGGGTTCAATTCCCAGGACCCACAAGGCTACTTACAACTGCCTGGAACTATAGTTCCACCACATGTGCATGTGATACACAGATGTACATGCATGAAAAACACGGACACACACAGAATAAAAATATATAACTCTTTAAAAATAGTTCTAAGGGATGGAGAGATGGCTCAGAGGTTAAGAACACTGGCTGCTTTTTCCAGAGGTCCTGAGTTCAATTCCTGTCAACCACATGGTGGCTTGTAACCATCTATAATGAGATCTGGTGTCCTCTTCTGGTGTGCAGGCACAGATGCAGGCAGAACCCTTTATACCTAATAAGTAAATCTTAAAAAATAATTTTCAGTGCTTCAAACCATTTTTGATTATATAGCAAGTTTGAGACCAGCCATAGTGGTACTTAATTACCATTACTGCCTGTACTATGTACCAGGGTCCATGTTGCTAAGAAGTGTATGCAGGAGGGAAGAAGCACATGTAAATGTGTGTGTGTGTGCTTTTTGGTGATCAACCCAACAGTGGGAGTGAACAGTCTTAGGACATGAAGATATCTTTCTTAGGATTCCAAATGTGGAATCCTAAACAAATAATCACCTTTGCTTATTTTCTCTTTTTCTCTCTCTTTTTCCTCAATTGTCAGAGATGGAAGCTAAAAAGGTGGAAGGATTTGATACGGTTCAGAAGCCGAGATACTATGAACGGCTGGAGTCCCTGTCCACCAAGCTCTGCTCTCGGGCCTATCACCAGGCTCTCAGCAGGGTTCAAGAGGCCAAACAAAAGAGCCAGGAGACCATTTCTCAGCTCCACTCCACTGTCCATCTGGTGAGTACCCGTTCATTTAAAGAACAAGCGTAGATAGAATTATGACACTTAAGACTTTCAGTACTGTGCGTGAACGGCCCCTTGGAACTACAGCAAGTGTGCAGATAGATGACTCTAGACAAGGAAATAAAAGTAGACCTCCTGGACATTGGGTTCAGCCACCTCCCTGTCCTGTGGCATGAGCAGAGTGTGGTGCTGTTTTCAATGATCCAGAGAAGGGGTTCTTGTTGTGAACTTCTGAGAGACTCCAACCCTGAGAAGAGCAACTTCTGTGGGTTGGAGGGAGGGCTGGGGAGTTAAGAGCACTTGTTGCACTTGCAGAGGACCCAGATGGGTTGCCAGCACACACAGCAGCTCAAGCCACCTGTAACTCTAGTGCCAGGGGATCCAATACCCTCTGCTGGCTTCTGAGGGCACTAGGCTTGCACTTTGTGCACATACATACATGCAGACTTACACTCATACAGATAACATAAAAATAAATAAGTCTTTAAAAGAAAAATAAAAAAAAGAATATTGCTTAATCCCAGCACTTGGGGAAGGAGAGGTATCTGTGATTGGGATATCTGTGAGTTTGAGGCTGGCCTGGTCTACATAGCAAGTTCTATGGCAACCAGGACAAAGACTTTATCCCCCCAAAAACTAAATAAACAAAAAAATCAGATATTTGCCCTATAAATACTTCTTTCTCTTATAGTTGCAAGAGATGGAAGCAGTGCACATCAAGAAGGGGCAGGTTTGTGCATTATGTCACAATAGATTATTGTGCTGCCATTAAAGAATGCCAAGTTAAAGAATGGCATGTACCGTACTCCAGGGATGGCATGTACCATACTCCAGGGCAGTTTCTTCTAGGAAGAACAGGTAGCTGGTAACGAGGAAGAGGAAGGCTGAATTATTTTCCTCCTTTTTTGGTTGTTTGTTTTTGAGACAAGGTCTTGCTGTGTAGTTCAGGCTGGCCCAGAACTTGAAATATAGACAAAGCTAGCTTCAGACTTGCAGCAATTCTCCTGCCTCTCTGTCCCTCCCCAATCCTGGGATTACAGGCATGCACCACCATGCCTGGCTGCCTTCCTCCTTCATTTCCCCCTATGTCTCTTTCTTCTTTTAATTCTCATTTACCCTACATGCAAGTAGAAAATCGATTACCTCACTGTGCTCAGGAGACACATTTGACATCAGCAATGGAGACACCTTTGATGTCATCAATGTAAAAATTGCCCAGAAACAGCAAAGAGCTGCTGCTACATGGTTGACCACTAAGCCCATAAGGAAATGCAGCTCTTGTTGAGCTCCGTGGTCTCTGTGCTGCCTGCATACACCACGGAGCTGTAAGCCGATGGAGCACGAGGAGCAGTCATGTTCACCTGGTTCGATTCATTACAGATTGAATTCGCCAGGAAGAACATGCACAGTGCCAACCAGAAAATTCAGGGTGCTCAGGATAAGCTCTATGTCTCCTGGGTGGAGTGGAAGAGAAGCATCGGCTACGACGACACCGATGAGTCCCACTGCGTTGAGGTAAGACGAGCAGAGCCACTCACTAAGGTGCCTGGAGAAGCTCTTACCACACTGTTGGCTTCAGTTCGCCCATGAATCCTCTCAAGAGTATATTTATATCAGCCCAAGCTGGTGGCACAGACATGGAGAGCTAAGGCAGGACCATAGCAGGTTCAAGGCGAGCCTGGGCTTATCTCCAAATGAAAAATAGAGAGGGGCTGGTGAAATGGATACACAGTTAAAGGTACCTGGGACCCACAGCTAGAACCAACTCCCTCAGGGTCTCCTTTTTTGACCTCTGCCTAAGTGCACACAGAAAAGGTGGTTTAAATATTATTTTTAAAAATGAGGAGAGGGCCGGGCCTGGTGGCGCAGGCCTTTAATCCCAGCACTCGGGAGGCAGAGACAGGCGGATTTCTGAGTTCGAGGCTAGCCTGGTCTACCAAGTGAGTTCCAGGACAGCCAGAGCTATACAGAGAAACCCTGTCTCGAAAAACCAAAAAAAATAAAAATAAAAAAAAAATAAAAAAAAAAAATGAGGAGAGGGCTGGGGATATAGCTCAGTGGTGCATAGTACCTGCCTTCAAATGGGTAAGTCGGGTGGCTTCTGGAAGAGATCAGGATAAAGCAGGACACAGTTGAGGACTGATGGTTAGTAAACTAAGGCAAGAGCCAGCAGGCACTAATGTTCTAGAACTAGCTCAGTGGAATCATACAGAATGGTTCTCCGTGTCCCCAGGGGCAGTAAGCCTCTGAAATCAGCATCAGCTGCTCATACTCTATCTTCCTGTTTGAGAGTAGACGAAACTAAACCAACAACCAAGAGTGTAGGCTGATTGTCTGCTCTGTCCTGCTTGCTGTTCTTCAGTTTAAAAGGATGACCTTTACAGTTCAAATCTCCTACTCAGCTACTTTCCAGCTGTTGATCGAGCAGATTAAACTCTAAGCATATGTTCCTTCCTAGCTGTGAAATACGATTAGTGGTGCTTCATACAGCATTGTTACTAAAAAGTCAAAGCACTGGTTGCGGGGATTAGCTCAATGCCAGAGCATTCCTCCCCGGGAAAAACAAGCAAGCACTCAGGAGTGAGAGGACGTCTGTATGGATATATAGCCAGCACACTGTAACTGGGCTCAATCACACACAGCGCCTTCTGATCCACCTCTAATTCTTGAGTTTGTTTTATTTTTAGCACATCGAGTCACGTACTCTGGCTATCGCCCGCAACCTGACCCAACAGCTCCAGACTACGTGCCAGACCATCCTGGTCAACGCCCAAGGGTTACCACAGAACATTCAAGATCAGGCCAAACACTTGGGGGTGATGGCAGGCGACATCTACTCCGTGTTCCGCAATGCTGCCTCCTTTAAGGAAGTGTCCGATGGCGTCCTCACATCTAGCAAGGGGCAGCTGCAGAAAATGAAGGAATCCTTAGATGAAGTTATGGATTACTTTGTTAACAACACGCCTCTCAACTGGCTGGTAGGTCCCTTTTATCCTCAGTCTACCGAGGTGGTCAAGGCCAGCCTGAAGGCCCAGCAGTCTGAGGTCAAAGCTCAGTAAACCTGTCCTTGTCACCAGTGCATGGTGTTGNGGGCCAGGTGACACCTTTTGCTGTATTGAAATTAACCTGGTAGATGGCTTTAGATTAAAAAAACAGCTTCTTAGAACACAGGTTCTCATGATGGTCATTCACAGCTCAGTCATGGTCTTGCCCCAGCTGGCCCTGGCACAGGAGTTCTTTTACTTGGCTGGTGAGTGGCGTGTGTTAGTCTTGTGAGGACCTCGCAGAACCTAAAAGCTCAGGTGTGCTTACAGTCTTGTCTGTGGCCTTTGTATTGTTATTGGCTGTAAACGTCTGTCTGTACCGAATAAAGATTCATTCATGTGGCCTCTGCTTCTGTGTGGTCTGGGCAGGCTTCATCTCTGTTTCTCTCAAGGCATGTGCATGGGCAGCCTGAGTTGTGGTTTTTCCTTCCCTGTGAAGAAATAAAATACCACCTTTGGACCCAATAAAATTCATAACAGGGTAGAGCACTTTTATGTTGTTACGTATGCTTTCTGTGTTGCTTTTATTGACCTGCTTGATCTGTGTGACATTATTAAGCACATATATGAGTTCCAGTTGACCTACTGGGGAGTTCAGCCAGTTAAAAAGTAAGTCACAAGTGAGATTTCTCAGTGCGCTTTGCCTGGATAACTGGCTGTTCATTTTCAAAATGAGAAAACAACTGCAACCATTGGTGACATGGGTGACCATAGGAAAACAGAAATAAGTCTAAGAAACCTGCTGATGGTCACCAGGCTTCTAGTCCCTTCAAGGGGGACCTGTCCTTTAGGATGCAGGAGTCTTCTTATCACAAAGCTGCAGTTTTATCAAACTTCCAAAAATGCAAATGAACTCTAGGGCTATAGTTCAGTAGGTAGAGTGCTTTCCTGGCCTGCATTAAACCCTGGGTTCAATCCCTAACACCTCAGAAGCTAGGTGTGAANCTGGGGATATAGCTCAGTGGTGCATAGTACCTGCCTTCAAATGGGTAAGTCGGGTGGCTTCTGGAAGAGATCAGGATAAAGCAGGACACAGTTGAGGACTGATGGTTAGTAAACTAAGGCAAGAGCCAGCAGGCACTAATGTTCTAGAACTAGCTCAGTGGAATCATACAGAATGGTTCTCCGTGTCCCCAGGGGCAGTAAGCCTCTGAAATCAGCATCAGCTGCTCATACTCTATCTTCCTGTTTGAGAGTAGACGAAACTAAACCAACAACCAAGAGTGTAGGCTGATTGTCTGCTCTGTCCTGCTTGCTGTTCTTCAGTTTAAAAGGATGACCTTTACAGTTCAAATCTCCTACTCAGCTACTTTCCAGCTGTTGATCGAGCAGATTAAACTCTAAGCATATGTTCCTTCCTAGCTGTGAAATACGATTAGTGGTGCTTCATACAGCATTGTTACTAAAAAGTCAAAGCACTGGTTGCGGGGATTAGCTCAATGCCAGAGCATTCCTCCCCGGGAAAAACAAGCAAGCACTCAGGAGTGAGAGGACGTCTGTATGGATATATAGCCAGCACACTGTAACTGGGCTCAATCACACACAGCGCCTTCTGATCCACCTCTAATTCTTGAGTTTGTTTTATTTTTAGCACATCGAGTCACGTACTCTGGCTATCGCCCGCAACCTGACCCAACAGCTCCAGACTACGTGCCAGACCATCCTGGTCAACGCCCAAGGGTTACCACAGAACATTCAAGATCAGGCCAAACACTTGGGGGTGATGGCAGGCGACATCTACTCCGTGTTCCGCAATGCTGCCTCCTTTAAGGAAGTGTCCGATGGCGTCCTCACATCTAGCAAGGGGCAGCTGCAGAAAATGAAGGAATCCTTAGATGAAGTTATGGATTACTTTGTTAACAACACGCCTCTCAACTGGCTGGTAGGTCCCTTTTATCCTCAGTCTACCGAGGTGGTCAAGGCCAGCCTGAAGGCCCAGCAGTCTGAGGTCAAAGCTCAGTAAACCTGTCCTTGTCACCAGTGCATGGTGTTGNGGGCCAGGTGACACCTTTTGCTGTATTGAAATTAACCTGGTAGATGGCTTTAGATTAAAAAAACAGCTTCTTAGAACACAGGTTCTCATGATGGTCATTCACAGCTCAGTCATGGTCTTGCCCCAGCTGGCCCTGGCACAGGAGTTCTTTTACTTGGCTGGTGAGTGGCGTGTGTTAGTCTTGTGAGGACCTCGCAGAACCTAAAAGCTCAGGTGTGCTTACAGTCTTGTCTGTGGCCTTTGTATTGTTATTGGCTGTAAACGTCTGTCTGTACCGAATAAAGATTCATTCATGTGGCCTCTGCTTCTGTGTGGTCTGGGCAGGCTTCATCTCTGTTTCTCTCAAGGCATGTGCATGGGCAGCCTGAGTTGTGGTTTTTCCTTCCCTGTGAAGAAATAAAATACCACCTTTGGACCCAATAAAATTCATAACAGGGTAGAGCACTTTTATGTTGTTACGTATGCTTTCTGTGTTGCTTTTATTGACCTGCTTGATCTGTGTGACATTATTAAGCACATATATGAGTTCCAGTTGACCTACTGGGGAGTTCAGCCAGTTAAAAAGTAAGTCACAAGTGAGATTTCTCAGTGCGCTTTGCCTGGATAACTGGCTGTTCATTTTCAAAATGAGAAAACAACTGCAACCATTGGTGACATGGGTGACCATAGGAAAACAGAAATAAGTCTAAGAAACCTGCTGATGGTCACCAGGCTTCTAGTCCCTTCAAGGGGGACCTGTCCTTTAGGATGCAGGAGTCTTCTTATCACAAAGCTGCAGTTTTATCAAACTTCCAAAAATGCAAATGAACTCTAGGGCTATAGTTCAGTAGGTAGAGTGCTTTCCTGGCCTGCATTAAACCCTGGGTTCAATCCCTAACACCTCAGAAGCTAGGTGTGAAAACTCCTGAAATCTAGCATTTTGAAGGTGCCAGCAGGAAGATCAAGGTTATGTGTTCAAGGTTATGTGTGGCTATATAGTGAGTCCAGAGACAGCCTGGCATGGAAATCTATCTTAAAAACAAAGCAAAGCAAAACAAAACAAAACAACACAACACAACACATATGTTCAAGACAGCCAATTTCAGGGGCTCCAGAGGTCTCACTGGTTAAGGTCACTGGTTGTTCTTGCAGAGGACCTTCTGGGTTCCATTCCTAGCACCTGCATGAAGGCTCACAGGTGCTTGTAGCCCAGTCCCAGGGAATTCAATGCCCTCTTCTAGCAACTGTGGTCATTGCATGCACATGGTACACATGTGCACAATCAAGCAAAAATACCCCTATGCATAAAGTAAAAAAAAAAGATATTTTAAAAATAGAATGTTTTAGAAAAGAAAGCAAATTCTAGAGCCACAGGCTCTGCCTATTATGCTAAGTGAACAGGGCTGCCCTTCACTAAACTCTAAGAAAGTTATCTCAGCCCTAGCTCATGACTTTCTAGGACAACAAGAAAGCGTAGCCAGTTGATGGTGGGACACTTCTTTAATCCCTGCACTTGGGAGGCAGAGACAGGCAGATCCCTGGGTTNGAGGCTAGTCTAGTCAACAGAGTGTGTTCCCAGAACAGCCAGGGCTACACAGAGAAACCCTGTCTTGAAACAAACAAACACATAAATACAAAAACCTAAACAAAATCACAAACAAACAAAAAACCCCAAATCGCCAAAACCAAACACACATAGACACACCCAAAACAAGGGTGAACATTTATCTTCACCTGTGCCCTTGCGGAGGCTGGGACAGTTACAGATCTGGCTTCAGGAAAGGTACATTATTCATGGGTCTCTGCTTCTTAATTTTTTTCCTTAGTTCAACTCTGTAATTATCTTTCCATTCTGTACCTCCAAAGTATGTGGGGAGTTTATTTCAATTGATGGAAATACTTGTATTTGAGGGTATAAAAATGTTAATAGTAGGCATCTGGGTACCATTATGGGTGTGGAACAGAGGACAATTTGTGGGAATCCATTTTCTCCTAAACATGTGGTTTCCCCCCTCAAACTCAGTTCATCAGGCTTGGCAGCAAGTGCCTGTACTCTCTGAGCCATCTCTCACTGGCACCTTGTTTTTTTGTTTTTGAGATGGGGACTGACTAACTCCTGGACTCAAGCAATCCTCCTGACGAGCCTTCAGAGTACAGGCACTCTTGGTACACCTGGCTTGGCGCATTCACATGCAATAAGCTCATACATGCTTTTTTTTTTTTTTTACTGGTCTTGCTACACAGCTCTGGCTGCCTTCAGTCTCCTGAGGACTGAGATTATAGGCATGTGTCACAATGCTGGCTACTCAATTCTGAAAGTCTCCTCTTGTGCTTCTCCATTAAAAGAGTTTCAGGGCTAATTAAATTGAGTATGAAGAGGAGACAGGTTTGAAATTTCTTCTGGAGCAACAGAATACAGACTAGTGTGTGTATGGTGGCTTCTTCTGTCTTTAGTTCCTGCACTTGAGAAGCAGAGGCAGGCAGATCTCTACGAGTTTGAGGTCAGCCTGGTCTCCAAAGTGAATTCTAGGACAACCAATGATACACAAAACAACAATAAAGCCAGACAGCAATGCAGGTCAATTTCAGCCAAAGCCCCTGCTGCCTGTCATGACCTGTGAACACTGGTCTCAGTTTTGTCTGCCTGTGTCCTTGTTTAGAGAACTTACACAAGCATGCTTCTCACTGTCTGTTCAATGTTTGGTGTCTTCAACTCCTGCAGCTTCATTGTGGCATAATCTGACAGAAAATTAGTTTTAATGGATTTTCTAACACGGTTTCTTACTTACCATGGTAGGTTAGTAAATAATAACTGTGTGAGCTCTGGTGTGGTGAGCCTGCCAGCCAGTCAGTCAGCCATCCATCCATCCAGTCAGCCATCCATCCATCCATCCATCCAGCCAGCCAGCCAGCCAGCTAGCCAGCTAGCAAACAAACAAACACACAAACAAGCAAACTCAAGAGATTGTGAAGTGCTGTCCATTATTCTTCTTAGTTTCTTCTCATTTTGTACAGATCAAACTATCCTGGAACTCCCTTTGAAGATCAGACTGGCCTTAAACGCAGATATCTGATTGTTAATGCTGGGATTAAAGGCATGTGCTACCACTGCCTGTCAAGGCTACTACTTCTTAAATTGTCTTTATTACAAAACTAACTTGCTAAGTATAACACTTTAGCCTAGGAAGGTATAGGAATTCCGGAGCAACAAATTGATCAAAGTGAAAGAAAATACTAACTTAGATGGTATTTCCTGTAAGTGGGGGAGAAAAGGTCTAACAGCTCCTAGAAGTTAAAGGTGAGAAAGTGATGGACTGTGTTAATTGACATTTTATTTTTTTGTTTTGTTTTTGTTTTTTTTGAGACAGGGTTTCTCTGTATAGCTCTGGCTGTCCTGGAACTCACTTTGTAGACCAGTCTGGCCTCGAACTCAGAAATCCGCCTGCCTCTGCCTTCCGAGTGCTGGGATTAAAGGCATGCGCTAATTGACATTTTATAGAAGGATGGCAAGCTCACATGACCTGTGTGTAAATATAAATGATGATATTTTTGATAAATTTCGATGAGGAAATGATTGCCATTTTAATTATGTCTTTGTCGTTTTTTAAGAGATTTGTTTATTTTATGTATATGAGTACACTGTACCTGTTTCAGACACACCAGAAGAGGGCATCAGATCCCATTACAGATATTTGTAAGCTACCTTGTGGTTGCTGGGAATTGAACTCAGGACCCCTGGAAGAGCCGTCAGTGCTCTTAACCACTGAGCCATCTCTCCAGCCCTTTAGAGAGCATTGTTATGTGCTTCTAATGCAGGCAATCCAATGATCACATATCGAGAAACAATGGAAATAGGAAGCAAATAGGAAGATTAAGCTGAAACAAAACACAGAGTGAGTTTATAGTATGTATATAGGTATCAGACTTATCTATAGACCCTTACTAAAAACAAGGTCCTTAGTGTAGGCCTTATAAAATATTTTATTTTTTAGAAGTTTCTTGACACAGGACCTAGTGGTGCATATCTCAGTCCCAGCCACTCATGGTTCGGAGGCAGGTCAGAGCAGGCCTGGTCTACAAAGTGAGTTGAAGGCCAGATTATTTGACATTGTGAGACTTCATCTCAGAAATAAATAAAATAAAATAAATCAAAGATGGGCTGTTGATACAGAGCAGCATGTGGAATCAAGAGGGATCTTTGGAGCTGGAGTGGCAGCTTTAGTGGTAATGTGTTTGTCTGATATGTGCAAGATCATGGCTTCAGTGCCTAGCACAGGGAAGAACAGAGCAAAACAAAATGCTCAAATGAATCAGATGCAGAGGAGTGGACATTGATGAGGTGAATCAGATGCCGAGGAGTGGACATTGATTAGGTGGTTGACAATAGATAATAACAATCATTGTAACCTGCATCTATCCTGAGAATTCTAGCTTCCTCAGACTAGTTAAGACAAGAGCAAACCACTGCATTGCTCTACAGAACATCCCACTGAGGGCAAGTGAGTGCAGGCAGTTCGGTGTGGCCCAGCCCATTCTGCTGTTCCTAACTGTTCAGTATAGGGAAGCAAAGGAAGCTGACCTAGATGCTCCAGGCCCTCTGGGATGCAAGCACATTCTCAGGCTCATAGTCGGCACTGCGAGTGCACATTTACCAGCAGTTTAAATCCCTACAGATAGCCTTTCTATGCCTATAGTTGCCTCTTACATTATTCAGGACCCAGGGCCAATCACTGACTATGTTTTATGAAAAGGAGAAAAAAAGACCTCAAGATGTTTAGTGCCATCTTGTGGAAATTTGGCATACTGTGTGAATTCATGACATGTGTGAATGGTGCCCCCTAGGGGTTGCATGGTGAACAGCCTGAAGAAAAAAGAAAAAAGAAAAGAAAAGAAAAGAAAAGAAAAGAAAAGAAAAGAAAAGAAAAGAAAAGAAAAGAAAAGAAAAGAAAAACCCCGTGGTATCTCTGGCTCAGGATATTCTGGTTTTCATGACAGAAAGAATAGCGGGCTTTCTGTCCTCGGGGAGGGTCTAAGGCTACCTCAGTGGTGCCGCACTGTGCAGGCCATACTGACTCCACCCTCCATCCTGATAGGCATCTTTTCAGCAAATCACTTCTTAAGGGCCTGCTTTAGCAGTATATACCTGCTTGTTCATGTCAACAAAACAAGTGTTTATTTTCTAATTCTGGGAAATGATTTGTGAAGCATTGCCCAAAGCCCTGAAAAGGTGGTAGGCAAGATCACCAACTTAGAACTTAAACTCACCATACAGGACAGACTATGGCAACTTTTAGCTGCCCCTTCCCTCTCCCATTTCCTTCATAGCACACAGGTTGGCAGTAGAGTTGGAGACAGCCTAATAGTGTTAAGGATCTTGCACACTGGATTGATGTGGTTAAATGGAAGGTGAGTTTTACATATGGCACTCCTAAACCATCCCAAGGCCTTAAGTAAGTGGGGGTGGGTGGGGGGGTAGCATGGTGCATGTGTGTGGGCTGGTGGAGGGGGTGGTGTTGGTGGAAGTGGATGGGTTGTTGGTTTTAGGGATTAGGACTCTGCAAGTGGCACCTCCTACATTCTCCAAAGGATGTGCATAGAGTTGGTATGTAGGTCACTAGTGTTTATTGATCCCCTTTCACAAGTGAGTGCATACCATCTTTATTCTTCACCTGGTAAGTTGAATATTTCAATGAAGAAAGAGGTTGAAAAGAACTAAGGAGTGTAGTGGGGACTTCGTCCAATGTCTTACTGATGTCAGAGTGCAGATATAGATACAGATACAGATAAAGACACAGATACAGACACAGATACAGATACATAGATAAAGATAATATAGATATACAATTCCCATTCTAGCACTTAACTCTCTGGCAGGAGAAAACCACATCTGGCTTTCTTGTTTGGCAACTAGAAAATTCCTGTTTCTATCTTTTGAGTTACAGCTTCATGTTCTATTTTATATTTAGTAAAAACAAATATAGTATACCAGGCCTGGTGACTCATGCCTGCAATCCAAAGATTTGTAAGGTTGAGGCAGGAGGACCTGCCACAAGCTTGAAGCCATTCTGGACTATGGAGTCATAAAAAATGCATGTACACAAATATTATGTTATGATATAGATTTAGTAAGAGCAAAAAAAAATAAATGAATGAGTAATATTGCAAATGGTTTGGTAGATGTTAAAATATACATTCATTAACAATAGCTCAGGGAAGAAGCTAAGCAAGTATATCTTTCAACCTACAAAAGGCTACCATGATAGTTGGCTCTTTTGCTGATGCTCCGAATCAATTTCTGTAACATTGCTGAGCTCTGTGGATCTCAGGTTGATAAAAACCTTTGCAAAGTGAACCCTGCTGAAGAGCTAGAATGCAAATTACTGTATCAAGGGAAAACTTAAGGGATACATTAGGGAGAATTGTACCTCAGATGCACAAATCTCTCAGCTCCTGGGTTCTCAGGGGAAAGTCCTGTGAAGGTCACAAAGAGAAGAGGGCCTGGTGAATAAGAGAAGACTTTCCTGGTTTCCATGCCCCTCATTTCCCCCACATTGTTAGGGAATAAAATACAGCAAGCACCACATTTACCATGCTGGGGATGGGGAGATGACTGAGTCGGTAAAGTGCCTGCTTCACAAGTGGTCAAGTGCCTGCTGAATTTGGACCACTGGCTCCTTTATTTAAACCTAGAGCTGGGGTGTGGTCTGAAACTCAGTGTTGGTTGGGATGGATAGACTACAGAATAGGCAGAACCTGGAGTGTTTGAGGAAGACACGTTAAATCAACCTTTGGGGGCTGGAGAGATGGCTCAGTGGTTAAGAGCACGGACTGCTCTTCCAGAGGTCCTGAGTTCAAACCCAGCAACGACATGGTGCCTCACAGCCATCTGTAATGAGATCTATGCCCTCTTCTTGTGTGTCTGAAGACAGCTACAGTGTGCTTATACAAAATAAATAAATCTTTTAAAAAATATCCACCTTTGGGCTCAAGTGTGGGCACATGTATATCCACACCCACACCCCACCCAACATTTATATTCTGATCATTTTGAGACAGGAGTTTGCTAAGTACCTCTGTCTCTCATGATTCAATGTAACTCCAGTTCAGCTTGGTTTTTAGCTTTTCAGATCTTGTCTGGCTTTGAACTTGCTGTGTAACTGAGGCTGATCTTGAACTCCTGATCTTCTAGCCCCACCCCCTACATGCTGAGATTACAGATGTGAGCCACATACATGCCTCATTTAAGCCATGANTTTGATATGTAACTCAGCAACACTAAATATGTTCACGATGTAGTCCAACTGTCACCATCATTCTCTATAGAGACTTTTCTCATTCACATAAAATATCTTGTCTGTTTATGCTACAGGGTAAAGCATTAGCTCCTTGATCCATTTCCTCATTTCTGTCAGTTTTTGAGAGTTTTTGTTGCTGCTGTTAGTTGATCTGGCTGTTAGGACAATATCTTTCCCCTAATATTTTCTTTTTGGCTGGAGCCATCCAGTCTACACACTGTATTTCACAGCTCCTTTCTTACCTCCCTGTGTGCTGGAGGTGGAACCCAGGGCCTTTGAGCTTGCTAAACACAAACCTTACCAATGAGCTACACTCCTGGCCCCTTGAGATGACTATTTTAAAGTTTTGTTTGAGGCAGTTTCTTCCTGTGTAGCCCAATCTGGCTTTAAGCTTACCATTGTCTTGGCCTCTGCCTCCTGAGTGTTCTATATCAGAATTAGAAAAGAAAATGCTATTTCAGTTCCTAGACAAGTCCTACAAAAATAAAACATTATTATTTAAAAATGATAACAAAATGCTCTCTTTCTCTTTAGGTTTTTTTTTTTTTTTTTTTC
>NC_034595.1:38608633-38612300 GCF_900095145.1 Mus pahari | reverse complement strand
CTTCTTCTTCTTCTTCTTCTTCTTCTTCTTTTTTGTTTTTTGAGACAGGGTTTCTCTGTATAGCCCTGGCTGTCCTGGAACTTACTCTGTAGACCAGGCTGGCCTCGAACTCAGAAATCTGCCTGCCTCTGCCTCCCAAGTGCTGGGATTAAAGGCGTGGGCCACCACACCCGGCTGCTTTCTTGTTTTTTGAAACAGGGATTCCCTGTATAGCCCTGGGTGTCCTGGAACTCACTACTTAGAACAGGCTGTAACTGAACTCAGAAATCACAAGTGCCCCGGTCTGGCCTCGAACTTACTGTATGGTTACATATACGAGCCAATGCACCCAACCTTTACTTTTGTTTTTAAAGACAGAGTTTATTATGTAGCCCTTCCTTGATTTTTGGACTCATTTGTAGACCAGGCTAGCCTTGGACTCACAGATATCTGCCTGGCTCTGCCTCCCCAGTGCTGGATTAAAGGCATAGGCCATGATGCCTGGCTCCAACTCAGCTTTGGAGAAAAGGTCTAACTATGTAGCCCAGGCTGGCCTGAAACTCACTGTGTGAAACAAATTAGCTTTGAATCTGAGAACTCAGCAGGTAGCTGAAGATGATCTTGAAAACTGATCCTCCTGTCTGCCTTCCAAGTGCTGTGATTACAGGGGTTAGGCCAGTTTGGGAAACAGTATGGTACTGCCTCAAAACCAACCATCCAACCAACCAACCAGCCAACCAACCAATCAACCAACCAACCAAGGCCAGCTCATCAGGTAAATGTGCTTGCTGCTGAGCTATAACTTTTTTGGTTTTTCAAGACAGGGTTGCTCTGTGTAGCCCTGGCTGTCGTGGAATTCACTTTGTAGACCAGGCTGGCCTCGAACTCAGAAATCTGCCTGCCTCTGCCTCCCGAGTGCTGGGATTAAAGGCCTGCGCCACCACGCCTGGCTTTAAGGTCTACTTTTAATGATGATTTGTAAATGCTTTAATCTCTCTTTGAGCCCACTATCAACCAGAGGTAGTGGAAAAGAAAAGCATGGGGGCAGTGGACCTGATTAGAAATGGTTTTTTGGAGCAACTCTTGTCTGTGTTATCTGGAAATCAGCAGTTCAGTTCACAGGTTAACAATGGCAGNTTGATCCACTCTTAAACACTTTGTGGATACTCCAGCAATCTAGTTTGGTAGAGTCTGGTTGGCAAGAGTGGTGGCACGTCCTAGTAGGAACACTCAGACCTCAACCTTAGCACAAGTCATCCAGAGGGACCAAAGGCAGGTAAGGAAAAGTTCTCAGCTGTGTCTCTGAGCAAAGTGAAGATCAGCAAAGACTTGAGACTAACAAGCATTGTACAGCTAGCTCTATAAGTAAGCCAAGCTCAGCCTCCATCACTGTTGAATCTTTTTTATACTCTCTCTAAACATCACGTGTCCTCTTTGGGTCTTGTCTCAGCATGTGTCTTGCCTTAGCAACTGAGTCTGTCTTAGCTGACATCAGATCATCCCGAGTGTGAGGAAGCAGCAAGAAGCTGAGGCACACTACCACAAGTTTTTTGGTGTTTCCCTTTATGGAGTCCTGACAAATGTAGCTCAACTATGGAACGTAAGGCAGGCCAATATGTGTGTCATTAAATAATCCTTAGTCATGTGTCCATTCATGGGTTTGCTTTAGTAAAACATCCTTGCACCTGTGTCCACTTCAGAAAACACTCCTTTACATGTTTGCCCCAACCAAACACCATCCAACACAACTGACTCTCCAAAGAACCCTTAAGTTTCCACTACACGGGGCCTGACAATCAAGACTGATGATAACCTGAGTTCAGTTCCTGGGACTAACATGGTGGAAGGAGAAAACAAACTCTTGAAAGTTGTCCTCTGACCTCCACGGACTGTGGTGCATTACACTTGATCAGTGATTAAAATGTGACAACAAAAGATGTTTCTTGAAATTTTTCATAAATAAATCTTTTTTAATTTGTTTGTTTTTTCCGAGACAAGGTTTCCCTGTATAGCCCTGGATGTCCTGGAACTCACTCTGTAGACCAGGCTGGCCTTGAACTCAGCAATCGGCCTGCCTCTGCCTCCCAAGTGCTGGGATTAAAGGCATGCACCACCACGCCTGGCAAATAACTCATTTTTAAATTTAAATTTCTGAGATACAATATCACTATACTATGTAGACCAGACCAGCCTGGAACTCATTAGAAATATGTCTGCCTCTGTGTCCAGAGTGCTGGGAGTAAAGGTGTGTACTACCATAGACATATATATATACATACATATATATATATATATATATATATATATATATATATATGTGTGTGTGTGTGTGTGTGTGTGTGTGTGTGTGTGTGTGTGTGTGTCCCTTTGCCTACAGAGCCATCTTGCTGGCCTAACAACTCACAAATTTTAAATTGCCTTTCTGAGCAACAAGATGAAATTTGATTCATCTCCCTTCATGCCACCTTAGACATGAGTTATTCCTTTGTGCTGTGGATGTAACCATCCTGGTAGAGAAGAAAGGGGAAGTAGGGGTGGGGGTGGAGGAGAGAGAGAGAACACTCATATAACTTTTATTACTGTAATTATTCTGTCTTATTAGTCATTGTTTATTTTGTACTTTGCAAATTTATAAATTAAATGTTATTATGGATATATATATATATATACACACACATCCATAATGTATGAGCTAGAGCTCAGTGGGAGATTATATGCCTGCCATGTACAAGGCCCTAGCTTCATTCTCCTGAACAGAGGGATAGAGATGAGTAGAGAGACAGGGATAGGTGGAGATGGATGGATAGATGGATGAGAGATAGATAGACAGATTGACAGATGACAGACAGACAGACAAGGCATACTATAGTACCCAGGGCTATCTGTGGCATCCCCTCGGGGTCTTGGAATATATCTCTTTCACACATCCTATTATTGTATAAACTTATTTGTTGAACCATCAGGTTCCTTCTGTTGAGAACATTAATTATATGATGTGAAGAAAGCATGAAGACAATCGCCTTCATCTTAATTGTTCTTTGTTTTTGTTTTTGTTATGAATTTTGAACTTATCCCTTCTGTATTTATAGGTTTTTAAAACGTGAATCCTTCTGTGGCACAGAACTAAGCACTGCTCCCTTTATTTCAGTTAGCACCCGGCCTCTCCCTTTCTGTTTTATCACAAGCCTTGGATCCAACATTATACTGCATGGTGTTCCTCTTCTTCTCCAACTGTAAATTGTGTATTTCTTTTTCCCTGCTTGCTCTTTTTGATTGTAGACCTGCCTAAGAGTGATTACTAGTAACCAAGTGATCCAGTCAATATTGGGCTGTCTTGAAATCTTTCCTGCCAGTAAAATTAGTTCAAAACCCTTGAGTTTGGATTGGCCTATAGGCAAGTCTATGGGGGTATTTTTCTTTCCTTCCTTCCTTCCTTCCTTCCTTCCTTCCTTCCTTCCTTCCTTCCCTTTCCTTCCCTTCCTGCCTTTACTTATTTATTAGATTTTTTTTTCGAAATAGGGATCTCTCTGTGTACCCTTCACTGTCCTGGAATTCACATTCTAGACCAGGATGGCATGGAGCTCAGAGGTCCATCTGCCTCTGTCTCCTGAGTGCTGGAGTTAAAGGCATGTGCCACCACCATCTGGTGGGGTATTTTCTTGATCCATGATTGATGTGGGAGGGCTCA
>NC_034595.1:38606208-38607948 GCF_900095145.1 Mus pahari | reverse complement strand
CTATTCTAACTGTTCAATTTATTGATTCATTTATCTCACCCAGAACCTTTCTCAGCTTCTCAAAACCTCAGCCAGGTGTGGTCACACATACCTTTGATTCCAGCACTGAGAAGAGAGAGGCAGGCAGATCTCTATGTGTTCAAGACCAGCCTGCACTAAATAACTATTTCTGGGGAAGCCTTGGAAACCCAGTGAGACCTAGCATAATATATATTAAAACAAACAAACAAACAAACAAACAAAAGTAAGAGTATGGCTGGATAGAGTGTCAGAGTATAGACAGGTAACATTCCTAGAATAAAAAACAAAACAAAACAAAACCCAAAAAAATTCCCAGCATAAAAGATTACTTATTGCTGCCCCCCCAGTCTTTCTACAGAAACAAATGCCACCCTTCTCTCTCCCCCTCTACCCCCTTCTGTTTTTTCTTCTCTTTCTTTCATTTTTGTCCCCCCTGAGACAAGGTCTCTTACTGTGTAGCTTTGGCAGGAATTCAAACTCCTTAAGTAGACCAGACTGACTTTGAACTCACAGAAATTCATCTTCCTCTGCCTCCCAAGTGTTGAGATTAAAGGCGTGCACCATCACGCTTGTCCTTGTCCTTAATCTTTTACATTTTTATTTATTTAATTTTTTTGTTTTGTTTTGTTTTGAATTTTAAATTTCGGTGTTGGTGGTAGTGGTGTGCTTGGAGAGCTTGTACAGTCAGAAGAGGCTGCGGGCATCATATCTTTCTCCTCTCACCAAGAGGGTTCTGGGAAATCTAACTCCAATCACCAGGCTTGATAACAAGCCCCGCTAGCTTCTGAACACCGACCCCCACCTCTTTAACAAGTATCTGGCTGTGTAGCCCAGGTTGCCTGGAACTCACTAGGAGTCCTGGTCTCCTGGCAGTTCTCTTTCTCAGGTTCCCCAGTGCTGTGGTGCCAGGTGTGTGCCATCTCACCCAGTGCTCTGCCCCTACTTGTGTGGGTGTGTGCATGTGTATGCTATACATGCTTAGGAATGTGCAGGTGCATGTACACACAGGTGCATGTGTGTGTGTGTTTGTGCAGAGGCCAGTGGAGGAGATAGGATGTCCTTTGCTGTCACTTCCCACGGTGGCGTGGGCAGGGCAGCCAGGCGATTATTTAACAGTCGTCTAGGCCGCCTTGCTGTGTGGTGATCTGGACCGTGCGCACTTGCTCTTCCTTCAGCTCTCCTGTTCGGTAGGTCCTGCACCAGATCTGGCCCACAAGGCCGCTGTGGCTCTGCCTGTGCTGGGCTTGGAACTGCAGCCATGGGTCGGTGGGGAAGAAGGGCGGGAGGGGGGGGGAGGAGCAGTCCCGGGCTGGTTGGGAAAGCTCTCCCTTTGTTCTAGAGGTTTCCTTTCTGTTTGCATGTCCCTCTGTGGTAGAGCAACTTGCATTTGTCAGGTCGAGGCTTTATTTAAAGGGAAACACCTTACAGAAGAACTTAGGAGGTGCATAGTGAGGATTGTCTGGGTTTCCTTTAATGTCCCCCTAGGCAGCACTGGCTGCCCACAGGCTCTCTATGGTCCAAGCTGGGCTGGAACTCTTGCTCCTCCTCTGCCTCAGCCCCAGCTCACCCCTGGAAAACNTAAGGNGCTATTTTATGGGCTGCTCCTTGGTATGGANACTGCTCGAAGGTTCGGCTTTCTGGACAGTTCTTCTTAAGGAAGTGGGGCTTTGGGTTGGAGGCTGAGCTGTGTGTAGACAGGTTCTGTTGCTGGGCAGAAGG
>NC_034595.1:38591483-38597387 GCF_900095145.1 Mus pahari | reverse complement strand
CTAAGTAGCTTTCTTAGTGCCAGAAGGTTCTGTGCAGGTGTTGTTGTTGTTGTTGTTGTTGTTGTTGTTGTTGTTGTTGTTTTGGTTGGTTGGTTGGTTGGTTGGTTGGTTGGTTGGTTGGTTTTTTGAGACAGGGTTTCTCTGTATAGCCCTGGCTGTCCTGGAACTCACTCTGTAGACCAGGCTGGCCTCAAACTCAGCAATCCGCCTGCCTCTGCCTCCCAAGTGCTGGGATTAAAGGCGTATGCCACCACGCCCGGCCCATGCCCACTTTCTATGGTGCCAGGCCTCAAACCCTGTGTTGCATGTTTAAATGCTCTACCAACTGAGCTCCATTCCTAGCCTCTCCCCATCTTCAGTGGGTTTTTTTCTCCCTCTCCTTCTGCCTACATGCAGATGTACCATTGTAAAGGTTTACTAGATCATTCTATGGCAGGAGAGCTGTTGATTGAACCCAGGGCTTTTTGTTTTATTTTGGTTTTGAGTCATGGTTTCCTTGTGTAGCAGAACTGAAACTGCAGCCTTAGCCTCTTGAGTGGTGGGATTACAGACATAAACCACCCACCCAGTAGTTTTGAAAAATACTATATGTGATAGGCTGTAGTGACACACACCTCTAATCCCAGCCTTAGGGAGGCAGAGCAGGCAGATCTCTGTGGGTTCATGGCCAGCCTGTTCTATGGAGTGAGTTCCAGGACAACCATGCCTACACAGAGAAACCCTGTCTGGGAAAACAAATCCAAATAGAACAACAACAAAAATAAAAAAAACAAAGAGAAAACAAGGTAAAGTTTTGAAAAATACCATATGCAAAGTAACTTTGGGAGGTGGCATGGTGAATGGGGTGCCACAGTGTGTATGTGGAGGTCAGAAGACAGGACAGTTTGTGGAAGTTGGTTCTTTCACCATATGAACTCCAGGGGTGGGAGGTAGGGCTGCAGACCCTGAAGTGCTTCATTTTGTCCGCTGGGCCATCTTACCAGCCCTAACATAAATTCTTTTTTTGTTGTTCTTATTTTTGTTTTTTCTTGAGACAGGGTTTCTTCACAAGTCTTGGCTGTAGACCAGGCTGGCCTCCCAGGCTTCTAATATAAATTATTAATGGGCAAGTCATGGGGGCACCTGCCTTTAATCCCAACCTTAGGGAGGCAGAGGCAGGTGGATCTCTGTGAGTTCCAGGTCAGCAAGGGCAGCATGTCCTGAGATCCTGTCTCAAAGAAAAACAACAACAACAACAACAACAACAACAACAACAACTTGTCTCGAAAAATTGATTGATTTCATGCTTGTTTATTTCATGTATACATTTAACAGTTCATAGGGAGTGGCTGGTAGGACAGATGGACATGATGGAGACACTCAGCCTCATTAAGTCTTAATGCTATGTATGCCCAAGACTGAGAGTAAAAGAGCATGCTCAGTCCATGTTGAACATTTAGGTATGCAGTCTTTGTAAAACCATGAGTGTGCATTTGCCCATATTTCTCATAAGCCGGCTTGTCTGTTTCCTTGCTTACAGATTGTTGCCAATGCCAGAGATGCTGTAACTGGGGCGAAGGATGTAGTGACGACTACCATGACTGGAGCCAAGGATTCTGTTGCCAGCACAGTCTCAGGGGTGGTGGATAAGACCAAAGGAGCAGTTACTGGCAGCGTGGAAACGACCAAGTCTGTTTTCAATGGCAGCATCAATACAGTTTTAGGAATGGTGCAGCTCGTGAACAGTCGAGTAGATAGTGCAATCACCAAATTGGAGCTGCTGGTAGACCAGTACTTCCCTCTCACTCAGAAGGAGCTGGGTAATGGTGCCTTTATGTTTAACTTTGAATCCTTTCAAAAAAAAAAGTTAATTCATTTATTTAGAGACAGGTTTCACTGGGTATCTCTGGCTGACCTGTTACTTGTAAAGCAGACTATGTTAGTCTGAAACTCACAGAGATCCATCTGTTTCTTCCTCTTGAGTACAGGGATAAGTGTGTACCACCACGCCCAACCACAAGCTACCATTAACCTTCAATCAATCAATCAATCAATCAACCAACCAATCAACAAGTCAAATTGCATTTTATCTGTGTGTGGTGTGCAAGTATGCCAGGCTGTACATGGGGGAGTCAAAGGACAAGTTGTGGGAGCTGGTTCTGTCCTTCCTGAATGTGTGTCTTAGTCACTGTTCTATTGCTGTGACAAAACACCATGACCAAGGTCACTTAAAAAGAAAGCATTTTGTTGGACTTATGGAGCAAAAGCACGTCAGCAGGAACAGCTGAGAGCCATCAGCAAGCTAGAGATGGAGAGAGCTCACTGGACGTGCTGCCCAAAATTGAATTGCCAAAGCCTTGCCCCCTAACAGACCTGATCCATCATGGCCAGGCCTCCTAATTCTTCCCATATAGTTCCAGCAACTGGGGTCCAAAGATTCAATCAAAAGGCCCTGAGGGCCATTCTCACTCAAACCATCACAATGTAGGTGCTAGGGATCAAACTCAGGTCATCAGGCTTAGTGGCAGGTGCCTCTGCCCACTTAGCCATATTGCTGCCTTTTTTTTTTTTTTTAAGGATCTTACATAACTCAGGGTAGTCTTCAACTTACTATGTCACCGAGGATAACTTTGCTTCTTGTGTCTCCACCTCCTGAGTATCATACTCTTTCTTATTTATTTATTTATTTATTTATTTATTTATTTTACTGAGCCAGGGCCTTATATAGTCTAAGTTGGCCTCAGACTCACTGGGTACATGATGCTTGCTTTGAATTCCTCATCTTCTTGTCTCCCTCTCCTAAGTGCTGTTATTACAGGTGTGTACATAGTAAGTTCTGGACCATTCAGGGTTCCATAGTGAACACATCTTATTTATTTATTTATTTATTTATTTATTTATTTATTTATGTTTTAAAAAAAGCAGGGTATTGAGGCTTATGCCTGTAATCCCAGTACTAGAGGAACAGACCAGGTGGAGAATCAAGAATTTAAAGCAAGGGACTAGACAGATGGCTCAGTGGAAGAACTTGGGGTTCCATTCTCAGGAAACACAAGGGTACTTACAACTGTCTGGAACAATAGTTCCAACACATGTGCATGTGATGCACAGATGTACATGCATGAAAAACAGTCAAAGAGACAGAATAAAAATATGTAGATCTTTAAAAATAGTTCTAAGGGATGGAGAGATGGCTGAGAAGTTAAAAATACAGGCTGCTTTTTCCAGAGGTCCTGAGTTCAATTTCCAGCAACCACATGGTGGCTCACAACCATCTATAATGAGGTCTGTGTCCTGTTCTGGTGTGCGGGCATATATGCAGGCAGAATATTGTATACCTAATAAGTAAATCATAAAAAATAGTTTTAAATGCTTCAAAACCTTTTTGATTGTATAGCAAGTTTGAGACCAGCCACAGTGGTACGATTACTGGTTGTACTTATGTGCCAGGGTCCATGTTGCTAAGAAGTGTATGCAGGTGGGAAGAAGTACGTGTAAATGTGTGTGTGTGAGTGTGTGTGTGTGTGTGTGTGTGTGTGTGTGTGTGTGTTTCAGGGTGATCAACCCAACGGTGGGCATGAGCAGTCTCAGGACATGAAGACATCTTTCTTGTGGAATCCTGAACGAAGGATCACCTATGCTTATTTTCTCTTTTTCTCTTTCCTCTGTTGTCAGAGATGGAAGCAAAAAAGGCAGAAGGATCTGATACGGTTCAGAAGCTGAGATACTGTGAACGGCTGGAGTCCCTGGCTGCCAAGCTCTGCCTGCGGGCCTATCACCAGGCTCTCAGCAGGGTTAAAGAGGCCACACAGGTCAGGAGACCAGTTCTCAGCTGCAGGAATCCTTAGATGAAGTTACAGGTTGCTTTGCCTCTCAACTGGCTGGTAGGTCCCTTTTATCCTCAGTCTACCGAGGTGGTCAAGGCCAGCCTGAAGGCCCAGCAGTCTGAGGTCAAAGCTCAGTAAACCTGTCCTTGTCACCAGTGCATGGTGTTGNGGGCCAGGTGACACCTTTTGCTGTATTGAAATTAACCTGGTAGATGGCTTTAGATTAAAAAANCAGCTTCTTAGAACACAGGTNCTCATGATGGTCATTCACAGCTCAGTCATGGTCTTGCCCCAGCTGGCCCTGGCACAGGAGTTCTTTTACCTGGCTGGTGAGTGGCGTGTGTTAGTCTTGTGAGGACCTTGCAGAACCTAAAAGTTCAGGTGTGCTTACAGTCTTGTCTGTGGCCTTTCTGGTATTATTGGCTGTAAATGTCTGTCTGTACTGAATAAAGATTCATTCATGTGGCCTCTGCTTCTGTGTGGTCTGAGCAGGCTTCATCTCTGTTTCTCTCAAGACATGTGCGTGGGCAGCCTGAGTTGTGGTTTTTCCACCTTTGGACCCAATCCAATTCACAACAGGGTAGAGCACTTTTATGTTGTTACGTATGCTTTCTGTGTTGCTTTTATTGACCTGCTTGATCTGCGTGACATTATTAAGCACATACATGGATTCCAGTTGATCTACTGGGGAGTTCATCAGGGTAGTAGCATGACAAGACAAAGTCCAATTGCAGACTTCAAACAAATTCAAAGCTAATATGAGGCAGAACACATTGTTATTGCTGCTCAGAGGGTGATAGGAGAAGATCACTTGAACCCAGGAATGAGAGACCACCCTGGGAAACAGTGAAGCCCCATACAAGGACTAAAGGGCTCAGCAAAAGGGCAGATGAGGGTGTTTGCTGCCAAGCCTGATGACTTGGGTTCAAGACCTACCCACATGATAAAGGGAGAGAACTGACTCTGAATGTGTTTCTCTGAGTTGTTGATGCATAATTGGACACACACACACACACACACACACACACACAGATACATAGAGGCCAGGGATGGTGGCACACACTTCTAATCCCTTAAGCACTCAGAAGGGAGAGGTAGGTGGATCTCTGGTCTACATATTGTGTTCTAAGTCAGCCAGGGCTACATAGAGACCCTGTGTCAAAAACAAAACACAATAAAAAAAACAGAGACTGGAAAGATGGCTCAAGGGTTAAGAACATGAGTTGGATTTAATTCCCAGCACACACATGGCAGCCCATAACTGTAACTTCAGGCCTAAGGGGATCCAACATACTTGGTGTAAGACATACATGGAGGCAGAATACCCATTCACAAAAACTATAATAAAATTTAAAAAATAAAACTGACATAAAAACAGGACACTAGGCAGTGGTGGCTTATGCCTTTAATCCCAGCACTTGGGAGGCAGAGGCAGGCAGATTTCTGAGTTCAAAGCCAGCCTGGTCTACAGAGTTGAGTTCCAGGACAGCCAGGGCTACACAGAGAAACCCTGCCTTGAAAAACAAAAAACAAAAAACAAAAAACAGGATACTATCTACAAAGCCAGCAAACAGTATGTGGGTTATATGCATGTCTGATACCTGTAAAGACCAGAAGAGGACATTGGGGCCCCTGTAACTGGATCTATAATTATGAGCTAACACGTGGGTGCCAGGGGTCAACCCAGGGTCCCATCAAGGTGGAGCCAGTGCTCTCATTAGCTGGACCTTCTCTCCATCCCCCTCTGTCCCCAGGGATTTAGAGCCAGTAGAAACATGTGTTCACAGCTGGCTGCTTTGCTGAAAAAGAATTATGGACAGGAAGTGATACAACTGGGTGGTTTGAATCACGTTCCTAAAAGACAGCAGATTGGGGGCGGGGGTGCGGAGCCCAGTTAGAAAGTAAGTCACAAGTGATATTGCTCAGTGTCCACTTTGCCTGGATAACTGGCTGTGCACTTTCTGAGTGAGAAAACAACTTTAGTCATTAGTGACATGGGTGCCCATAGGAAAACAGAAATAAGTCTAAGGAACCTGCTGATGGTCGCCAGGCTTCTAGTCCCTTCAAGGGGGACCTGTCCTTTAGGATGCAGGAGTCT
>NC_034595.1:38587082-38590583 GCF_900095145.1 Mus pahari | reverse complement strand
CCTCCTCCTCCTCCTCTTCCTCCCTCCTCCTCCAGTTGTTCTCTGTGTAGCCATGACTATCCTGGAACTCACTTTATAGACCAGACTGGCCTCCTAAATGCTGGGATTAAAGGCATGTGCTACCACTGTCTGTCAAGGCTACTAATTCTTAAATTGTCTTTATTACAAAACTAACTTGCTAAGTATAACACTTTAGCCTAGGAAGGTGTAGGAATTCCAGAGCAACAAATTGATCAAAGTGAAAGAAAATATTGACTTAGATGGTATTTCCTGCAAGGTGGGGGAATAAAATGTCTAACAGCTCCTAGAAGTTAAAGGTGAGAAAAGTGGTGGACTGTGTTAATCGACATTTTAAAGAAGGATGGCAAGCTCACATGTCCTGTAAATATCAATGATGTTATTTTTGATAGATGTCAATGAGGGAATGTTTACCATTTAAATGTTTTTGTTTTTGCTTGTTGTATACATAGGTGATTAGTTGCTGAGTCATGTGGCAGCAGTTTATTGATTGGAGGAATGCCAGATTTTTCCAAAGTGGTTTCCCTATTCCATTCATATTCCATTCATGTGTGAAAATCCTTCCTCAGTATTTATTAACAGACTTTCAATTCTAGCTAATTATAGAATTATAACATTATAAAAGTAGATATTGCGGCTGAAGAGATGGCTCAGAGTTTAAAAGCACCAACTGTTCTTCCAGAAGTCCTGAGTTCAATTCCCAGCAACTACATGGTGACTCACAACCATCTGTAATGGGATCTGATACCATCTTCTGGTGTCTGAAGTCACCTACAGTGTACTCATATACTATACATAAACAAACAAACAAACAAATAAGATAAGATAAGATAAGAATAGATATTGAGACCTGGGAGTTTCAGTTGTGGGGTGTCTATCTAGTAAGCAGTCAAGCCCTGGGTTCCATCTATAGCACTACATAAAATCAGGCATGGTGGCTCACACTCATAATCCTAGCCCTTGGGAGGTAGAAGGCAGAGGATCAAAAACTCAAGACCATCTGTGGGTACATAGCAAGTTCAAGTTCAGTCTAGGACATGTGGGAATATGTGAAAGAAGAAGAAAGGAAACGTAGACATTGAGTAGTGTGAATCCAATACTTCCTTTTTCATTTCAGCTCTCCATAGAAGATGAGCATTGTGGTGCCTGCTTGTAGTCCTGGTACTTTGGAGGATTCTAGGTCAGCCTGGGCAACATGGGACCTTGTCTAAAAACACAACACAAAACTCTATTCAGATTAGAACCTGGGAAAAACTCAGCTGAGACAGCAGCTGAATCAGTGAACAATGGCCCAAGTGAGCTTTAGCATGGATAACAGTACCACATCTGTCACTGGACCTAAGACCACCTTGTCTGTCTGTCATTGTCCTCCTCTGTACCCCCTGCGCCAGGAAATACCAGCTGGGGAGCTTGGTAAAAGATTTCTGGTTCCATTCTTTTAAGTAGGTCTAGGGGTTTTGTTGTTGTTTGTTTTTTTTTGTAGTTTGTTTTTTTTTAAGACAAAGTTTCATTATGTAGGTTAGGTTGTCCTGGAACTCTCTTTGTAGACCAGGCTGGTCTCAAATTCATAGAGGTCCACCTGCCTCTGCCTCCCAAGAGCTGGGATGATCTTTACTTTTTATTTTTTTTAAAGATTTATTTATTTATTTATTTTCTGTATGAGTACACTGCAGCTGTCTTCAGACACACCAGGAGAGGGTGTTAGATCCCATTATAGATGGTTGTGAGCCACCATGTGGTTGCTGGGCACTGAACTCAGGACCTCTGGAAGAACAGTCAGTGCTCTTAACCACTGAGCCAACTCTCCAGCCCCCAATTGTATTCTTATTTATAGATCATTCTTATGTGCTTCTAATGCAGGTGATCCAATGACTACATCTTGAGAAACAAAGGAAATAGGAAGTAAATGATTTTATAGATATAGATATACCTATACCTATACATATACAGTTCCCATTCTAGCACTTTAACTCTCTGGCAGGAGAAAACCACATCTGGCTTTCTTGTTTGGCAACTAGAAAATTCCTGTTTATATCTTTTGTGTTATAGCTTCATGTTCTATGTTATATTTAGTAAAAAATAAATATTCTGTGCCAGGCCTGGTGACTTACGCCTGCAATTCAGATTTGTAAGGCTGAGGCAGGAGAACCTGCCAAGAGCTTGAGGCTATTCTGGGCTATGTAGTCACAAAAAATACATGTACATAAATATTATGTTATGATATAGATTTAGTAAGAGGGAAAAATATAAATGAATGGGTATTAATGCAAATGGTTTGGTAGATGTTAAAATATACATTCATTAACAATAGCTCAGGGAAGAAGCTAAGCAAGTATATCTTTTAGCTTAAAAAAGGCTACCATGATAGTTGGCTTTTCTGGCTGATGCTCTGAATCAATTTCTGTAACACTGCTAAGCTCTGTGGATCTCAGGTTGATAAAAACCTTTGCAAAGTGAACCCTGCTGAAGAGCTAGAATGCAAATTACTCTATCAAGGGAAAACTTAAGGGATACATTAGGCAGAATTGTACCTCAGATGCACAAATCTCTCAGCTCCTGGGGTCTCAGGGGAAAGTCCAGTGAAGGTCACAAAGAGAAGAGGGCCTGGTGAATAAGAGAAGACTTTCCTGGTTTCCATGCCCCTCATTTCCCCCACATTGTTAGGGAGTAAAATACAGCAAGCACCACATTTACCATGCTGGGGATGGGGAGATGACTGAGTCGGTAAAGTGCCTGCTTCACAAGTGGTCAAGTGCCTGCTTCACAAGTGGTCAAGTGCCTGCTGAATTTGGACCACTGGCTCCCATATTTAAACCTGGAGCTGGGGTGTGGTCTGAAACCCTGGTGTTGGTGGGGATGGATAGAACTACAGAATAGGCAGAACCCGAGGTACATGGCCAGTCAGCCTAATGGAGTCAAGGCCATCTAAGCACAGTGGGAGATTCTGTCTCAAAAAATAGGTGAAGAGTGTTTGAGGAAGACACATTAAATCAACCTTTGGGTGCTGGAGAGATGGCTCAGTGGTTAAGAGGACTGACTGCTCTTCCAGAGGTCCTGAGTTCAAATCCCAGCAACCACAGGGTGGCTCACAACCATCTGTAATGTGATCTGACTTCTTCTTCTGAAGTGTCAGAAGACAGCTACAGTGTACAATCAATCAATCAATCAATCTTTAAAAAAACCCATTCTCTTCCTGGCAATGACTGAGGTCAAAAGAACAGGCAGTTAGTAAGTGAACTTCAGATCAAAAGCAGCTCCTCAGACCTCCACCCTTGGAGTGCTGAGAAGATAGACAGGCCCCGCCACACCACACTGAAGCCTCCCTTTACTAGTTTACTGCCAGAGCAGACTCTAGAGAATACTTTCTTGTGCCAGGGGCTCATCTTTCATCCCAGCACTCTGGTCGCAGAAGCAGACAGATCTCTGTAAATTCAGTCCAGGCAGGCTACTACATAGTGGGCTACTCTCAAAAACTAAAGAGAA
>NC_034595.1:38577957-38586124 GCF_900095145.1 Mus pahari | reverse complement strand
AATATTGGGCTGTAGGTCAGTGAGATGGCTGAATGGGTAAAAGTGCTTCCTGCCAAGTCTGATGAGCTGAGTTTGATTCTTTAGAACCCACATGATGAAATGACTTTCTCAACCTGTTACACACACACACACACACACACACACACACACACACACACACGTAATAAAAATATAGAAATTGGGTAGCATAAAATTGTGTCAGAGAGTCTTTTTAAAAACTGAACATTGTTAATTTCTGTTTCTTAGGACATTCTTTTGTTTTGCTTCTTTTGTTTTTTGAAACACGGTTCCCTGTGTAACCCTGGGTGTCCTGGAACTCACTATTTAGAACAGGTTGGCTTCGAACTCAGAGATTCTCCTGCCTCTGCCTCCTGAGTACTGGGGTTAAAGCCACATCTAGCAGGAAATGGTCAAGTGTGTGACTCCATGGCCTTCTATGTCATTGTGCTCAGAGGATGTAATTTACAAGAAGGTTTTAAGATCAAGAGAATAAGTAAAAAGAACTAGAGCTTCTTTACTTACTTTTCCTATCTTGAAAATTTTCCAGTTGGGCCTGGTGTTTCATGTCTTTAATCATAGAACTCTGAAGGTTTTGAGAGGTAGGAGGCAGGGGGATCAGAGTCCAAGGTCAGCCTCTGCTCTATAGTGAATTTGAGACCATCCCATGCTACAGGAGTCTCTGTCTCAAGAAATATGACACCATCAACAAAATTTCTTTTGCACATGAAAGTGTCTTTTTTTGGAAGTGCATTGTTTAGGTGTAAGGGCAGTAAAAGAACGCTAATGTCTTTAAACTCAAGGCCACAGTCTTGCTAGTCTTAGACGACTGTAGTTTGCGGTTTAAACATTCTCATTTAAGCAAGGTCTACTCCGGAGCCAGAGGCAGGCACATCTTTTGGAGTTCGAGGCCAGGCTGGTTTCTGTAGTGAGCTCTATATAGGCTAGGGATACATAACGAAACTGTATGTCAACACACCCAAACCCTCTCATTGAGCCGTCTTCATGAAAACAAGCACCTCCTTTGCAGGCAATTTGGCTTCTAGCCGTTGCCTTGAAACTTGTTGACTCAGTCATCAGGAAACACAAAACTAGATCCCAAAGTGTGTGGTTCTTCTCCTTCCAAGGTCCTCTTAAAATGTAAAAAAAATCTTCTTATCCTGCCTCAGCGCTGGATTTATTATAAAGATTAAGAAACTGAATATAGCAGGACTTTCTTTGGACTTCCAGTGGATGGAATAAAGAAATGGAGACTTGTGCCGGGCGTGGTGGCACATGCCTTTAATCCCAGCACTTGGCAGGCAGAGGCAGGTGGATTTCTGAGTTTGAGGCCAGTCTGGTCTACGGAGTGAGTTCCAGGACAGCCAGGGCTATACAGAGAAACCCTGTCTCAAAAAACCAAAAAAAAAAAAAAAAAAAAAAAATGGAGACTTGTTATTTATAAAAGCCTAGGTACTATAGCTTGTCAGTTTCTCAGCGATTACAATCCTGGCCTCTGTCCCTCCATATGGCCCTTTTCCTGTCTTTCTCCTTCAATCCCATGTCATGCTGGTGAATCCCCACATCTGGTTCTTCTCCCAGAAAAACTCTCTCTGCTAGGAAGTTCTGCCTTTCCTCTCCAGCCAGCTACTGGCTGTCATATCTTTATTAAACCAACTAGTAAGTGAGGAAGGTATTACAAAATACTGGGGCAGGTGATAATTTCTAAGAATAACAAAACCAGAATGTTGACAGTACTCAGCTATCTGCTGGCACAGCATTCAATATTTGAATATACAAGGACAACCTTCACACAGTGCATGAAAAGATTATCTCAACAACCGAATTTGTGAGAAGGCTAGTGGCACAAAACATTGCTGGTCACAAAACAGTATCAAGTATTAAGTAGCTAAATACATTCTATAAACTAAAATATAAAATATAAATATATATTTTAGTAACTATGAGTGTCCTTTTTGCCCAGGTTGTGGTGAAAAGTACTATTTCTCACTAAAGCAGGGGTTCTGGAAGAAATGGCTGATTCCAGGTCTGACACAGAAACTGCCCAAAATGAGCCTTCAATTTCTTGGAAATTTGAGTAAGTTCTCATTGTCCAAATAAAGGATAATTTGAATATCTATGTGGATAACAAGTCCAGCAAATTGAATCCTGTATGTCTGGGTAGTGCCACAAATTCATGTATGAATATATGAGATGTGGGGGGATTGGGCTTCAAGGTTAGGAGGCTGAGAGATTATGGAAGTGTTACAGCAAATTTGACAACATAAAGGGTTATATACCATGAGCAGAATGGAAGGCAGACTTAGACAAGGTCAGTTAACTGAGAGGCTGGGATATTTAAAAAGTCACCTATGTGGATAATGATCACACACCAAAACCACCTGTGAGCAATGTCAGAGCTCAGAATGAACTCTGGTGCTTTGGAAAGCTTACAGATGACCTCCTTGCAAACTACAGGAACTTAATTTTACAGAACCTAGTGCTTTTAGTAAGTCAGGAGGCAATAGCTGCTTGATATAGTAATGTGAAATATGGTATTTCCCCACCCCGAAGGACTTGTTATACAAGGGTGTTTGAGAAAGAACAGCCATAAGTTCATGGTGCTGGAAGGGGAAGCTGTATGCTTAGCTGCAGGGAGCCTCCCAGCCTGGAGAGGGGAGTGGTGGAGTCACAGAGCAGGACTCTGGTGATGGCTTTAAAGTCTGAGAGTCTCAGGGCCCACTAGATCTCTAACTGTACTGAAATGCTGATGATAACTTCTAAAAGGCCCTTTTGAGGGGAAAAGACTGCTGGTTAAGGTGATTAATACCTGTAGCCTCACAGCAGAGGATTGAGCAAAGGCCTTTGTTCTATCTCAGCAGGAACTGCTGGGCTCTAACCTTCAGCCTGCTAGTAAGAAGTTACAGGAAGAAAAAGGGACACTTAGAAAAGTTATTATAGCATTTATTACTAAGTTGTAATAAGTTTTCTATGAAAGCTATCTAAGGGGAAAAGCGAAAAGACCCTAAGTGGGGAAAGGAAAAGGGAAAAATTCTAAGTGGGGAAAGGAAAAAAAAAAAACTACCTTAAATGGGGAAAGGCAAAAATTTCTAGTCTATGTGGGGAAAGGCTTTCAAAAATTCTCTCTCTCTCCTTTGTCTTTAGTACTCATACATCTTTCAGAATACATGATCACATGCTACAAAGCTCACACAAAAAATATCAAATCATAAACTGAAATAGAAGTTTACAACAGAGAATGTCTACATACATATCCATTAGGAGTAATTCTGGCTAAACATCCATCACCTGTCTCAGCACCACAGGTTCACTGAAAGTTTGGAACCATAGCTAAGTTATTAGTGAAGTTTTGTATAGATAAATCCAGTCAATATTTTATCTTCTGTCCTAGCACCTATAATAAATAGGTTCCCTTTTTATGACTTTTCATTAATTGTTTTTACCACCTCTTGGAATGTGTTCTGAATAGGAGAAAGTCTGGTTACCATCTAAGAACAATTAACTGGCAACACTTGGGAGACTGGCAGAGTTCTCTTTGCAGTTTTGACTATCAGAAAAGGACCTAATAGTAGTCCCATTATAAAAGAGCTTAATAATTACAGATATAATTTTAGGTATTCTTATAGGATCATCATGATGACTTAAGTCAACTATTTGTCTATATAGCATCACTACAAGACAGTGCATCTTCATGAATCTGCAGAGATCCGCTCCAAAGGGGTGTGCTACTACTTAGTGATTGTTATATATTTTTAATAATAACAGGAAAAGCAATATTAATAGCAGGAAACTTCCCTAAAAATGAATCCCTTACAGCCTTGCTTAATAAGGGCACACCTGTCTCAGATTATATAATAATCTGAAGCAGACCACTTCAGGATGATACTTGTCCCATTATGGCTCCTGACACTTAGCAGAGAGACAGACTTTATTGTTGTTGTTATTCGAGATAGGGTTTCTCAGCATAGCTCTGGCTGTCCTGGAACTCACTCTGTAGACCTGGCTGGCCTTGAACTCAGAAATCCTGCCTCCTCCTCCCAAGTGCTGCCCCTTGAGGCAGACTTCTAGTACAGCAAGTTGAAGTCTGACTGGTGGTGCCTCCCACCAATTCCAGCAATTGGAAGACGGAGAGCGTTCCAGAATTAGGGATTCAGGGTCAACCTCCTTTGGAAAGGGAGTTCAAGGCCAGAGGAGACTAAAAGAAATCTTCTTGACTCGCAACCTCTATGACCAAAGAAACATTTGATAATACAAATTTTGCCTAGCACCCTAGATGAGATGATCAATGAACAACTCCATCGGACCCCGTGACTCTTGCCCATTAATTCCCATAGTAGGAAGGCAGGTACAGTCTTTGAAGCCAGCCTAGGCTACATACAGTCACAGGTCAGTTAGAGCTACATAGCAAGATCCTGTCTTTTTGGTTTTGTAAGGCTTTGACAAGACAAAAGAAATCATTAAAACCCTAGATTGATGAAATAGATTTTATTGCTGGTGAAGGGTAAAAGTTTATTACGCCCCAGTAGCTTAGAACCATTTGTATAGTTTGAATACTCTTTGAATTTGTGTTTGCGCAGGTCCTGATTGTTGTGTGAACTCATGCGTTTGCCCTGGCAACCTGCTCCTGTGCAGGACTCCAACCCCTCACCCCTCCCATACCCATTCTTTGGACATCATCTCGAATCAGGAAGTTAAAACTTGTCAGATTGATGGCCCAAGGCCAAGTGATTTGGAAATCCCCTATTCCCTCCTCCATTTTTTCCCCCTTGAGGGTCCATAAAAAGAAGGGTCCCTCTCCCTTTCGGGGTTGACTCTACCTCCTATGTGGGATACGAGTCTTCCCCAGAGCTCTGGAATAAAGCCTCGTGCGTGTTTTGCATCAAGAACGGTCTCTTGTGAGTTCTTGGGAGGTCTGCGTCATCCTGAGACTAGAGCAAGGATCTCCCCATTTTCGGGGGTCCTACAGTTTTGTTTTGTTTTGTTGTTTTCGAGACAGGGTTTCTTTGTGTAGCTCTGGCTGTCCGGGAACTCAGTAGTGTTCTCGAGCTAACAAAGTTCCTCGCCTCTCGAGTACTGGGATTAAAGGAGTAAGTACACTGCTGCCTCCACCGGACAAGACCCTGTCTTAAAACAAAGGAAAAGACTTGTTCAGGGCCATACCCCTGCATCACTCACTATAAGGGGCTACAGTGGAGCTTTTACTGAACAGCAGTCACAACCTGAGCAACAGAAACCTAAAACCCAAAGAATCCCGAACCTCGGCCCGGAGGGCTCTAGGAAAACACCCGGTTTCCGGACCTTGGGGCAATTGGCTGCTCACGCAAAGCTTTGAGGGTCTTATAGTTTCTCTCATGGACTTCCTGTGCCGGGAGACAGGGGCGCGTTGCATGGTGGGAGATTGAGTCCTCTCTGGAAGACCAGTTCCGGAAGTCCGGCGGCGCCTGCGCAGTGTATTCTTCCGCAAGCGCGGGAGTCTTGGTTTGCGTGGAGCGCCACGGTCGCTGTCTTGTTTTTCTGGGCGCGTTCGGCCTTTTGTGGTGGGATGGCTCTCGGAGAGGAGGCAGCGGGCGGCCGCCGCAGAGGGGTTGTCGTCACCCCGGGATGCCTGTAGGAGGGGTCCAAGGGTCCTCACGGTCTCCGTGCCTTCGTTTTCCTCCGACACGGTCGCCCTGCCTGTGGAAAGCATGAGCTCGGCCCGGGACTCCGCTTTCGAGAAGCAGCATCTCTGGATGTACCTGCAGGCGCTGGGCTTGGATCCGAGCTCCAGCATCACGTTCGGCGGGAAGATGGTGCCGCACGCGCACCTTGGAGAGTAAGGAGACCCGGGGCGGTGGCGCGGTCCCTGGTGTCCAGTCACTGGGCGGCAAAACCCAGCGGCTGCCAACCTGTGGCGGGGGACTGTTCGTCACCAGTGTAAGGGATGCGGGTGCGGGACGCTTCAGAGGCGTGCTCTGCAGTTGAGGCACCACGGCGGGCCGCCTAACCCTGCCTTTGTGGTCTGTAGTTGGTGGGAGGCGTCGGGGGACTTTATATGCAAACATCTTATAAGTAGTTAACTAACTGTGGGTTTAAACTTTGAATCCGAACTAAAACATGCTACAGTTAGCAAAAACATAATAATGTATGGAAATGAACATCAAAAGCCGATGTTTGCCACTTCAGTTATGGTTGCGAGCACAAAAACGAAATTCTTTGTTTATATTTGTATACATTAGACACGAGCTTCCGGTGTCAGGCCCCCTTTCCTCATAATTTAATGAAAAGAATGATTCCATTATTATTATACCACCATCATCACTGTTATTACTATTATTTTTATTTTGAGACAAACCCCCTCTCTGGAATTCGCTCTGCAGACTAGGCTGGCCTCCTGCCCCTGCATCCGGAGTGCTGGAATTTTAATTCCATCGCCTTGCTCCTTTGGATTGGTGTTTTGCTTGCTTGTATGTCTTGTGTGAGGCTGTCAGATCTCCTGGGACAGGGGGTTACAGTTTAGAGTTGCTACGTGGATTCTGGGAATTGGACCGGTGTCTTTTGGAGGCGCAGACATTGCTCTTAACCTCTGAGACATCTCTCCAGTCTCGGAATGAATTTTGTCTTTTGTTTGATTTTTTTTTGTTGTTGTTGTTTATTTTTCAAGACAAGGCTTCTCTATGTAACAGCTCTGGCTGTCCTAGAGGTCTTTCTGTAGGACAGGCTAGCCTTGAACTTAGATATCAGCCTGCCCCTGCCTCTTATGTAATGGGGATTAAAACGTCCCACCAACCATCCCTAGTTAAATGAATTTTGTTTTGTTTTTGGATGCTTTAGACATTTTTACGCAACCTCAGTTAAATAGGTATATGATAGTATGCAGTCATTCACTTGTAATAGGTTATACATGTTATTTTAAAGTAATTCCATGGTATACATGTAATTTTACTATTAGGGATGAAAGTAAATTTGCATACTAAAGGATGCCCCCCCCCTTTTTTCTTTGAGATGGATGATCATATACCATGGCCTCCAGATCTGCTTGCCTCTCTTAAGTGTTAATTTCGTGTTAACTTTTGGTTGATGCATTTTCAGAAACTTTTGCTGTTGTTACATTTCAACCCTCACATAACTATGCTACCAGAATAGGGTGTTTCCAGAAACAGGGCTGGAGATAGTTTCTGTTGTGTTCCTCACCAAGGACAAGAATGATCTGTCATCTGTTGCCCCCATCTATTTAATTGTTTTCTTTTTGTTTTTCTTCAAATTTTTTTTTGTTTTTTGTTTTTGTTTGTTTGTTTTTTCAAGACAGGGTCTCACTATTTAGCTCTCTAGTTCTCCTGGAACACATTATGTAGACTGGGCTGGCCTCAGACTCATAAGAGATCCATTTGCCTCTGTTTCCTGTGTATTGGGACTAAAGGCATGCATGAGATACTATGCTCAGCTGTTTTGTTTCTTGAGATAATGTCTTACTCCACCCAGCTGGCCTTGTGCTTGTGATAATCCTCTTGCCTTGACTTCTGGAGTGCTGGGATTGATTGCAGGAGTGTGCCATTATGCCTGGATGTGTTTTGTCAATATAATTTCAGTTCTGGTGGCTGTGTTAATGCACCTAGGCATCTATTAACCTCTCCTTCCCCCGCCCTCCCTCCTTTCTGTCTTTCTTCTCCTCCTCCTTCCTCCCTCTTCTTTTTCCTCCTTCTCCTCCTTTCTTGTTCTTCTTCCACCTCCTTCTTCCTCTTCTTCCTTTCTCCTTCTCCTCCTGCTCTTCCTCCTCCTCCTCCTTTTTCTTCCTATTTATTTATTTATTGAGAGAATGGTCTTAGTATCCCAGGCCGGTCTCAAACTCCAGGGATGACCTTAAACTCCTAATCCTCCTGCCTCCACCTCCAAGTGTCAGGTGTGGTAGAAGTATGTACCACCACTCCCAGTTATTTATCTGTTTCTTACTTTTTGTTTCATTTATTGTCTGTTTGTGCAAGTGTGAGCCACAGCAAGTGTGTGGAGGTCAAAGGATAATGTTTGGGAATAGAATTCAGATCTTCAGGCTTGCATTTCTGGGAGGCAAGTTCCTTAGGTGTCTCAATCTATTTCTTGATTTCTCAGGCTGGCGCTCTCTCTCTCTCTCTCTCTCTCTCTCTCTCTCTCTCTATATATATATATATATATATATATATATATATATATATATATA
>NC_034595.1:38576421-38577947 GCF_900095145.1 Mus pahari | reverse complement strand
TATATATATATATATATATATATATATATATATATATATACATACACACACACACACACATATATATATTTGTGTGGAGTCAATTCTTTCCTGCCACCATGTGGGTGTCCCAGGGATGGACCTCAGGTAGTAAGGCTTAGTGCCAAGCACTTTTACCTGCTGAGCCACCTAGAACAGACTTCTTTTTTTTTTTTGGATTTTTCGAGGCAGGGTTTCTCTGTATAGCCCTGGCTGTCCTGGAACTCACTTTGTAGACCAGGCTGGCCTCGAACTCAGAACTCCGCCTGCCGCTGCCTCCCGAGTGCTGGGATTAAAGGCTAGAACAGACTTCGAACCAAAGCACTACATGTGCTAATAGTAGTGACTACTAAACAATTACCAGATCAAACTTAATCATAACTTTGAGGTGAATATCATATCATGTTTACTTAAAAACAACAAAGTCTGTTCACATCTGTGGCAAACTTTTTGTTTGTAATTCTATGAGTTTATAGTTAAAACTTCTGCTCTTATAAATTGTTTCAGTCCAAGGTATTTGTCTCAAAGACTACATTTTGAATGTCTCACTAGTTTTGTTAGGGAGTGGACTAGAGGGGAAGGAGACCTGCATAGTTATCCACACCTCTAAATTAGCAGTGGGAAGGAAAAGAGAGTTGGAGGTGGTATATGTGTTCATTCAATACTTGTTGATTATACACCTGGCCTGGGATATTTTGGGGAGGAGGCCATTTTTCTAGCTTCTAGATTGAAGCTTTGTTTGTATAGTGAGGGCAATCAAATTATTAAAATATATCTTAAGAAAATAATATAGTACTTAAAGAAAAATTTGCTGTCTGTAAAAGGTCCAAAATAGTTACCCAACATATATCAAGTTCTCCAAAAATTTTAGCTTATGTTACTACTACTACTACTACTACGTAAATGTCATCAGAGGGTGTATTCTCTGCTAGTTAATTCGGTTTTTGTCCCTTTCTGTTTAAATGTTCATAGCAATAAAGCAAAGGCTAGTTTTTTATTTGGATCTGTTTTCACAACCAGAAAATAAAAGCTTGTATGTTTGTCTTGTTTTTTTCCTTCATTATTTACTTACTTTACATCTCTATTGCCGTCTCTTCCTCCTCTAAGTCCCTCCCCACTTGTATGCTTTTCAGTTGCGTGTAAAATGTACCTAAATGAGAAAAAATAATTTGCCTTGACTTCTTGAGAATGAAAAATACCAGTGTGAGTGAACTCGTGGGTAGTTATGATACTGTAGAGCTTTAGTGCAATATCTAGGCAGTTTTTGAGGCTGAATAGCTTTATTAATCATTTATCTTTGCTTTTTCATTTTAAACCACTAGGAATATGTTTGACAAACTGAACCGTGATGCCTTTCATATAGTTTCTTATTTTTTGTTTAAAACATTGGATGAGTCTCTTGCCAAAGAAGTTTTCAGGTAAGAAAAAAAGTTACTTCATTTTCTTTTAGTCATTCTCAGATTTGAAATAGACCTTCCTCCTTTCACGGAAATCCTTCCTTCCTGGGA
>NC_034595.1:38575204-38576260 GCF_900095145.1 Mus pahari | reverse complement strand
CCCCCCCCCCCCCAGGTTTTCTCTGTGTAGCACAGGCTGTCTGTCCTGGAAGTCACTCTGTAGTCTAGGCTGGCTTTGAATTCAGAGATCCACATGCCCCTGCCTCTGAGTGCTGGGATCGAAGGTGCATACCACAGCCAGCTGGGCATTAACTTGTTTAGAGTGGGTGTACCCTTAGAAATTGGAGTGCTTAAGTTTTATATAGCTAGGTGAGGGTTTGGGTGGGTGTGTGCTTATTTTAAAAATTGTATATTTCATAAATATTGTAGATTTTGTTCTTTAAAATTGACCTGCTGTTCTTTATGGTCTTCTTCTGATGTGAGGATTGAGACAGGGTTTTACTGTGTCTGGCTAGCGTGGAGCTCAGTGTGTATAATGCATACATCAGACTGGTCTCTAACCCTGCCTCTGTCTGTAGTGCTGGGATTAAAGGTATGTGCCACCACATCAGCTTCATGTTCTTAATTAGGTCTAAAAATTATTATTTTTTTTTTTTCCTCTATAAAGCTTTTTATTTTGGGAGCACTAGAGGGATAGATGGCTATGATTAAGATCACTGGCTGTTCTTCCAGAGGACCTGGGCTTAATTTCCTACACTCACATGTTGGTTTACAGCCATTTGTATGTAACTCTAATCCTATCAAAAAGAGTTGCACTCCCTGGTGACTAAGCATTCAAATATGGGCCTGTGGGGACATTGTTATTCAAAACCTCACAAGGGGTTTCAGGTTTTTCTGATGTTTTCTCCTGATTAAAAACATCATGGCATTCTGTGTTTTAGATAATGTGAAGACAGAAGCAGACGTCATCCCTAAACCCACTAAACCGAGAACATAACTTTACATTCTGGCCTTCAGTCCTGTTTTCTGTAAATGTATTGTTTTTTTTTTCCCCCTTGTCTACTAGGGATTGAATTTACCCAATGTATTTTTGTTTTTTTTGTTTTTTTGTTTTTTTTAAGATTCTTTCTTCTTTTCCTTTCCTTTCCTTTCCTTTCCTTTCCTTTCCTTTCCTTTCCTTTCCTTTCCTTTCCTTTCCTTTCCTTTCCTTTCCTTT
>NC_034595.1:38557990-38574434 GCF_900095145.1 Mus pahari | reverse complement strand
TGCTCTTAACTGCTGATCCATCTCTCCAGCCCTACCCTATATATTCTAAAGTACAAACAAAGTAATTGTTTTTTGACAGCTAGGGACTCTATGTAGCCCTGATTGATCTTGAACTCTCAGAGATGCTCCTGCCTCTTCCTCCTTACTTCAGGGATTAAAGATATGCACTATCATATTGTGCTCAAAGCGTGATTCTTTAAATAAGTATACAAAAAAAATTATTGAGGGAGTAATAGGGAAATTGTAAAGTGCCCCCCCCCCTTTTTTTTCCATAGCTAGGGTCTCACTATTGACCCTTGCTGGCCTGGTTGTCTATGTAGATTTTGCAATCATAGAGTTTTCCACATGCCAACCCCCCCTCCCTCCCCCGTGCTAGGATTAAAAGCTTGCACCAAGACTGCCTTATTTTTTGGCAAATCTCTATAATATATAATAATTTGTAATAAACTGAACTGCTTATAAATGCTGACCTAAGAAAAAGAACTGTTTTCTCATAGGCTGATTTCTTTAGCCATGACCAAGGCATGAGTCTAGGAATACTAGTTTAATTTGTTTTGCTTTAATGTTTCTACTGTGGGGAACAAATTTGATGTTTTTTAAATTGTGCTAAGTTTGTATTTTGGGAGGTGTGGTGGTTTGAATAGGAATGGCCCCCATGAATTCATGTGACAATGCTTGGCCATAGGGAATGTCACTATTATAGTAGGTATGGCCTTATTGGAGGAGGTGTGGCCTTGTTAGAGGAGTGTGTCACTGTGAAGGTGGAGCTTGAGGTGTTAAATGGTCAAGCTACATGTGAAGGCCCCCCCCCCCCCCACTTCTGCCTGTAGATGAAGATGTAGAACTTTTAGGCTCCTCTAGCCCCCATGTCAGCCTGCACACTGCCATGCTTCCCTTTTGATAATGAACCAAGGAAATTGTAAGCCAGCTCCAACTAAAAGCATTCCTTTATATGAGTTGCCTTGGTCATGGTGTCTCTTTACAGCAATAAAATCCAAGCTAAGACAGAAGTGTTCATTAATCTGCTGTTCTTATCTTTTCAAGAGATTGCTGGCCTCCATTTGACCAAAAACTTGACATGGAATTCCGGAAACATTGCTGTGAATGGTTAAAAGAGATTTCTGTAAGTATTTCCTTTGTAAAATAGAAGATGCAGATTTGAAGAACTTCATGCATGCCTGTAATCTCAGGGCTTGAGAGGCAGAGAGAGGCCAGAGGCGCCATCCAGATTAAGGCTCACCTGGTCTTTGAAGTGTGTTCTAGGCCAGCCAGGGTGATAGTGAGGCTGTCTTATAAAAATAAACACAACACACAAAAGTATCCCTCAGGCTGAGGATGGAGTTCAGTGGTAGGACACTTGCCTACACTGTGTGAGCCTTGTGTTCCACCACCCTAGTAAAACCATCTAATCAAACCAAGAACAGCTAACTACTAAACTATGTTAATTCTTTTCAAAAACTGAAATGTGTGAGTGTGTCTAGGCCCGTGGTTGATTTTGGATGTCTAACTTGATTATACTTTTCTTTTGTTTTTTTGAGAAAGGTTTCTCTGTGTAGCCCTGGCTATACTGCAACAGGCTCTGTAGACCAGGCTGGCCTTGGACTCAAGATTGGCCTGCCTTTGGCTCCCAAGTGCTTGGATTAAAGGTGTGGGCCACCATGCCTGTCCAAAGCTGGTTCTCTTTCTGAACTTAGAGCCTGCCTGCCTGCTATTGCCTGTCTAGCTAGCTAAGTTGCCACCAGAAAAAAATTGATTCTGTTTCACAGAGTGCTGGGTTTATAAGTAGATGCCATGCCTGTCTGGCTTCTCTTTGGATTCTGGGAATTTTAACACATCCTCTCGCTTATGTGATAAGTACTTTATCTACTGAGCTATCTCCCCAGCCTTCAAAGTATAGCTCTAGCTGGCCTGGGATTGATATGTAGATCAGGCTGGTCTTGAGCTCCTAGAGATCTTTCTACCTGTCTCTGCCTCAGTGCTCAGTTTAAAAGCCTGTGCCACCTTTCACAGCAATTAATGACTTTATTTCTCTCCCTAAGTGCTAGGATTATAACTAACACTCTAACCAACTTTCTTAGGTTTGAAAAATGGTAGGAGTGGACTGGAGGTACTAACTAGCTGAAACTTTGTTTTCTATTTTCCATGCCTCTATGGAAATCGGATTTTTCCAAGCCACTGCTATGAAGGATTGATGGTTCACTGTCCTACAGTGAAGATCTGACAAGTGGCTTCTATTGCAGGATTATCATATGATGGGCTGGAAAGATGGCTCAGTGGTTTAGAGCACTGGCTACTCTTTCAGAGGACCAAGGTTTGATTCCTAGCACCCACATAACCATAGCAGCAGCTCACAAACTCTAGTTCCAGTAAACTCCAGTTCTAGGGGATCTGATGCTTCTGCTGGCCATAGCTGTTAGTGTGTGCATCTATCTGTACACAGGCATACATACAAAGCTTCTGCACAAATAAATAATGAAATTAAAAATGAGCGATTAATACTGTGACAGGTACTGTTGATTGAATCATCTTTTGTCGTCTTTCCTAGGCTGAATGTGGAATTAGTTTTCCTCAAGTTGTTGGCTCATTGCTTATGTCTCCTGGTGGCCCTAAGTTTATTCATCTGATGTATCATTTTGCAAGATATGTTGCAATTAAATATATTAAAACAAAATCTAACAGTAAGTTTATTTATACTTTCTTTATTTTTATTCTTAAATTGTTATTGTTCATAATTTTAAAATCAAGATCAAAATGAGGTAAGCCATTCATTTGCCTGAAAAAGCATCTGGTTAATATTATACTCATCTATGACTGGAAACCTCACAATGAGCCTGTTAATATTTGTGTTACTTTATTATGTTCTGGTGCAGAGTTTGGAGTACATTTTCTATAGGAAGGTCAACTGAGTATTTTAGCCTTTATTACTTCCCTCTGTTTTGTTTTTACACTTCACAAATAGAGAAGCTGCAAGCATGGTGGCACGTGCCTGTAATCCCGACACCTGGAGGCTATCTCCCCAGCTTCCAGAGTGTAGCTCTAGCTGGCTTGGAGTTGGTTTGTAGATTCAGAAATGGTTACACAGACCTGTAATTTAAGCCCTAGAAGGTTCAGGCAGGCTGCTCAAGTTGATAGCCAGTTTTATTGCGTAGTGAGTTTAGGCCTCCTTCATGAGTCTCTTCATAGGAGACCATGTCTGGTGTTGTGATGCATACATTTAATTCTAACATTTGGGAGGCTGAGTCAGGAAGATTGCTAGTTTGAGGTCAGCCTGGGCTACAGTGTAAATTTCAGACTAGCTTGGACTCATAGTGAGACTGTCTAAAACACTACTCAAACCAAACAAAAAAATGAAGAAAACTCATAAATGAGACTTTAGCCCTGATTTTGGATCATTGGGTCTCAGCTCACAGAACTTTCTTTTTAGAACTGCTTTTTATTATACCTAACAAATACCCTAATTTATTTACCCAGCATACAGCTGAGATTTCCAATATTTAGAAGACTTCTGAATTCAGCGAATTTTCTTCAACTAGTTAGACATTGTGGAGGTTTCTGTGCAGCATTCTGGGATGTGGATAAGTTTTTCTAGGTGTAGTGTAGGGACCGAGGCTGAGAGAATATCCTATCCTTATTGTTGATCTGTGTTCATAATAAGATATAGATAAAAACCTGACCTCAGATATGACTATGAATTCATTGTCATTCATCCTCACTAATAAAGTGAAGAGTTGCTTGAAAATAGTGGCATACATTTTATTTGATTTTCATTTCTCCTGTATGACAATCTCATGGTGACATTTTCTGTGATCTTGCCTTCTGTATAGATTCTCTACATTTTGCAGAAACATTTAATGTAAAGCCACAAGATATGCACAAGTGCCTTGCCAGAAGCCATGTAGCACGTAACAGATTTTTACAGATTTTGCAAAGAGAACATTATGTTATGCAAAAATACCAGGAAAATGCACAGTAAGTAATATTTTAAAGTTAGAAAATTATTTCCTTTTTGAGTAAATATCACCAATATAAATATGACCAGAAATAATCTATGCCTACTTCAAAATCTTGGATATTAATATTGCATTTTTAACTATATAATTTTTTTTTGTTTGTTTGTTTTTTTTCGGTTTTTTTCAAGACAGGGTTTCTCTGTATAGCCCTGGCTGTCCTGGAACTCACTTTGTAGACCAGGCTGGCCTTGAACTCAGAAATCTGCCTGCCTCTGCCTCCCAAGTGCTGGGATTAAAGGCATGCACCACCACACCCGGCTAATTTTTAAAATTATTTTTATTTTATGTTTATGGGTGCTTTGGTTGAACATATGTCTGTACACCAGAGGAACCTGCTGCTCACAGAGGCCAGAAGAGGGTATTGATTCTCTTGGAAGAGGAGTTATAGACAGTTGTGAGCCACATGGGTGCTGGGAATTGAACCAGAGAGCTTGAGGGGAAGCAAGTGCTCTTCAGTGCTTAGCCATCTCTCTAGCCCTAGAATTATAGTTTTGGATTCTAATTGTCCTGATTATAGTTTGAATTTTTTTGGTCTGGATATTCATTTTGTAACTTTTGTATTTAATATTTATTTCATAGTTTTAGTAGATATTTCATACCTTCCAACAAATATTCTATATTTTAGTCATTTTATAGTAGACTACTGCATGTAGTGAGAATTCTGGAATTTTGGTTTCTTTAAAAAAAAAAAAACAGAAATATTACAACAATTTGCTTTCATTTTAATCCCAGGTTGAGACTATGGGGTTACTTTGGACTGTCGGCAGTGGCTGACTATGATTTACCTGGTGCTCTAGCAGAAGTGTGCTTCTGCCAGCTACAGATAGTTTCTGTGGTTGTGTGCTGTTTGGAATTATGGCTATATAGACGATAGGGCCCCTGAGATGGTGGGGTTGGTGATTGTTATCGTTGTCATTCTCTCTCTCCTTCCATTCTCTCATTCTTTATCTCCTCTCCAGTGATAGGGGGTGAAACTGGAGGGATAAACGGTGGGAAAATGAGGAACCCACAAAGTAGCAAAGCCAGCTTCAACTGTGTGTATATGTATGTATGTATGTATGAATGCATCTATGTATGTATATGTATATGTATATATATATATATATATGTATATATATGTATATATATATATGTTCATGTGTATCTATCATCTATCTATCTATCTATCTATCTATCTATCTATCTATCTATCTATCTATCTGTTTTTGGTTAATTGAGAGGGTCTCACTGTGAAGTCCTGGCTGACCTGACCCTTGCCGCATATATCAGCCTTGGACATGTGTTCCTCTTGCTTCTACTTCCCAACTATTACAAGCATGTGGCATGATCCAGTTCATAGTGTTTTATCTACTCAACGTATCATTATTGATTTTTTTTTTTTCCCTGTGTATATTGTTGTCACAACATGAAATGGGACAGTCAAGACTGTCAAGAATTTGGTTGAATCTTTACTTTTACATGGAAAAATAAGCACGTATTGTGTGTATGTGCTTCATACTGTGTCAGTGGAAGTCAGGGCAAGTTTTGGAAGTTGTTTCTCATCTGCTGTATGGTCTGGGTATTGAACTCAGGGGCTCGGGCTTGGAGGCTAGTGCTTTACCCCTCTGAAGCATCTTGCTTCAAGTCCCTTCAATTTTTACTGTTAAAACACAGTAAAGATAAGAAAATAAAAGAAACAAGAGGGGCATACCAGTTAGTTGTAATAATGTTCTTTTCTGTTGTTTCTTACAGTCTGTCTGTCAAGCAAATACGAAATGCAAGATCAGAATGCATGAGTCTACAGAACCAAATTAAAAGGCAAGTGACTTTTAGAGCTGGAATAGACTTTATATAAAGTTTAAATTTTGAATTTTACAAGTGATGAGTACTAAAAATAGAAGTAGAATATGTCATTACTTGTTCATGCTAGGACTAGAACATTTTTCCCTCACTTTTAATAAAGTTCTAAAAATTATTATTGTACTGTTTGAGTTCTTTGTTTTTGAAACAGATCTCGCTATGTTTGTAGCCCTGGATGGTTTGGCACTTTATATAGATCATGATACATTGAACTGATAAGAGATCTGCCTGCGCCTGCCTACTGAGCTTCAGATTAAAGGCTTGTACCACCACGCTCAGTTGACAGCTGGAGATGTACTATTTTTTAACTGAAATGCCTTTGTAGTTTGTAGACCAATTGGTTTCTTAGATGTAAAATTACCATTTGAATTTTTTATGAGTAAATCATTTAATTTTTTTATTAGAATGGAGCCATATGATGACAAGAGTAATATACAAGAGAAGATTCAAAAGGTGAGACTTTTTTTTTATTAATAGCAGGGGATATGTTTATTGTGAATGGCTCTGTAGGGTATCAATGTTTGCATTTTTCTAGATCAGTATATTTCAGATCCTGATAATGTAATTCTAAGTGAGACACAGCAACAAAGAACATACATAATAACTTTAGTTCTATTTAAAAATATAGATTACATATATACATAGCCACACATGGGAGATAAAATGTTAACCGTAGGGCATTGATGGAAAGGTTTGCTTTTTTTGTGTTTTTCTAATTTCTCTGTAATGAATCTATAGCATATGAGGGCAGAATGTTATGTAAAAAACATAGGAAAGAGCAGAAGAGATGGCTCAGTGGTTAAGAGCATTGACTGCTTTTCCGGAAGACCTATGTTTGGTTCGTAGCTTCTCACAATCATGTGTAACTCCTGTCCCAGGAAACCTGATGTCCTGTTTTGGTCTTAGCTAGCAGTGTGTGAATCTGGTATATAGGCATACATGAAGACAAAAGATTCATACACATAAAACAATAATAAAGTGTTAAAAAATGAAATTGAAAAAAATATTATTTTAAAAAACACTCCATTGCTTTTAAGGGACACCAAGTCCATAGTGTGTACACCCACTTTTCCTTTGCTTTGAAAAGGAAGCATGTGGCTTTCTCGCTTGCTCTTGTTAGTTTTTTTCTGATTGAATCCTACCTATTTATTTCATCTTTTATTTGTTTTGTTTTGTCTTGCTTTCTCCCCTCCCCTTCCCTCTCCTCCCCTCGGCATTTAATTTTTTCATTTTTGAGCTTTCCATGTTTTGGAACGATAGAATAAGGATTTCAAAGTTTGATTGGAAATTATATAAGCTGTATTCTTCCTAAGAAGTTCTTTAGCTCAACTGTGATGGTACAAGCCTTTAATCTTAGCACTCGAGAGGCAGGGACAGAGGGGCAGAGGGGCAGAGGGGCAGAGGTAGAGAGGCAGAGGCAGGCTGATCTTAGGAGTTAGAGGTTAGTGTTGTCTAAGCCATTTCTTTGCCAGCCGAGGTTACTTAGTGATGCACTTACTTAATTTTCTCATCAGCTGTATTTCATTATTAGGGGATAAATACGCCAAAATTTTCTTAGTATAGGCATATGTTATGTGTGGATTTTATATTTTGTTTTGTGTTTGAAGGTTCGGTCTTTGTGGGCTTCGGTGAATGAGACACTCGTGGTTGTGGAAAAGGAGAGAGACGTTATTAGTTCGCTCTTTGGCTTTGTCAACCAGTATGTTTTGGATGGAGCTAATGTTGCTGTTAATATTCCAAGGCTCTTACTTGACAGACTTGAGGAGCAGATATGTCAGGTAAGTTTTGCTGTAAAGGGAACATGTGAAAACACCGTCACTGCTTTTTATATTGTCTATCATCTTAGCGATTTCCCACACATGCTTCAAGCATTTGTATTCGCCATTAATCTCTAGTGGACTCTTCCTAGAGGGCCTGTCAGAGGTGTGTGCGTTGGTATCCATTTGCTTTTGTCATCTCTTCTACCTTGTACAGTTTCCTATAGTATAGAAAGGTTAACATTGCTTAGTATGAAGATAGTACTGTATTGATTCTTTACATTTTATTTGTGTGTGAGTACACTCATGCCATGGTATGTATTTAGAGGTCAGAGAACAATTTATGGGAGTCTGTTTTCTTCTTCATGTGTGTTACGGGGCAGAACTCAGTTTGCCAGACTTGGTGACAATTGTCTTTATCCACTGAGCCATTTCAACTCTTTGTATTAGTCCTTTATATATTTCCCCCTGCCTTAGCCTCCTCAGTGCTGAGATTGTAGGCTCCATCTTTGTGTTTCTTTCTTTCTTTGTTTTTTCTTATGACTGAATCAACTATGTAGTGTTGGCAGGTCTAAATCTGGATTTATAGACTAGGCCTACCTCTGCCTTCTGAGTTCTGGGATTAAAGGGGTGCTCCACCACACTTGGATTCTAGAAGGCCTTTTTATAAAGTCTGTATGTTCTGGCTTTTTCTTATTTATTTTTAAGCAGAGTGTGACGGGGCACTCTTCATTCACGAACCTTGCTGAGTTACTTTACAAGTCTTCTTTTGGAAGGCTTCTGCTCTTCAGTACTTGACTTTGGAAAACAAGCCATGGGGGAGATTTTCCTAAATTGTTTCCCTTACCCTTTTTGTCTCACTTTCATCTTGACACTCTTAAGTAGTCCTTGTGAATGCTTTACCTCCGTTAGCTCTGTGATGGCAATACCTCAGTTTTCCTTGTGGGTTTTCAGAGTGCTGGCCCTAGTTTTTTCTTCTCATCCCTCTCTCCGCAATCTAAATTTTCCGTGTTTGTTTTTGTTTTTGTTGTTGTTTTGAGACAGGGTCTGATCTTTCTATGTAGCCTTGGCTGTGCTGGAACTTGCTACAGGCTGACCTCAAACTCACATAGATTGGCCTGCCTTTGTTTCACAAGTGCCGTGATTTTAATAGCTTCCCATCAGTAATTTTATTTATTTTATTTTTCAAACAGATTCTCATTGTATGTTTCTGAACAGCCTGGAACTAGCATCATAAACCAGGTTGACCTTTGAATTCACAGAGATCCACTTGCCTCAGCCTCCTGAGTGTTGAGACTAAAGACATACACCATAACATCTGGTCCCTATACAGTGTTACTAAACTGGTATTTCAAGCCTTTCTTCTTTAACCAAAGCACCCTCTACCTTCATTTCTATCTTCATTTGGAACATTTAATTGTATGGCTTACTTACTTTTTCCTTAGTATGCACAGTTTACTTGGTACACACATATCAGGTATGGACTGTAGTATATAGAAGGTACATAGATAAAATATTTTGTGAAGAGATTTCACTTTAAGATACATTATATGTGCATCAAATTCACAGTATATAACAGTAAAAGATGTATGAATTCAGATTCCTATAGGGTGTAGGCAGGTAACAGAAAAGACATAAATTGGGCTGGTGAGATGGCTCAGTTGGTAAGAGCACCCGACTGCTCTTCAGAAGGTCCAGAGTTCAAATCCCAGCAACCACATGGTGGCTCACAACCATCTGTAACAAGATCTGACGCCCTCTTCTGGAGTGTCTGAAGACAGCTACAGTGTACTTAAATATAATAAATAAATAAATCTTAAAAAAAAAAAAAGAAAGAAAAGACATAAATTATGTATAAGAATACAGATAAGGCAGGAAGTGATGTCTTTAGAGAAAATCACTATTAATATTTTTTTGTTTTGTTTTGTTTGAGATACTGTCTCCTTGTTTTAGCTCTGTAGCTCTGGCAGGCTTAGAAGTAACTATGTAAACTAGGCTGGCCTTGAACTCATAGTGATGCGCCTGTCTTTGTCTTCTGAGTGCTGGGATCAAAGGTGTGTTTTTTGAGACAGGGTCTCTTACTGGGACCTGGGGCTTGCTAATAGGGTAGGAAAAAAATCTAGGGATCTTCCTGTCTCTACTTTGCCAGTGCTGGGATTATATGTACATGCCACCATATTCAGTTTTTATGTGGGTAATTGTAGGGCAGCGGGTGTGGGGGAATAAAGGGATGGGAGAAAACACGTGTCCCACAGAGTTCCCGCTAGAGTCCCAGTTCTCTGGGCAGGCAGATGGGGGAGGACTTTTGTATGCTTTCCACTCGGCCTTGGGTGTCTGGCTGTGGGAAGCCACGGACCCCAGCCTGTGGGGGGTGGACAGGGGGCAGTCCAAGGTCCCTGGGCCTCACGAAGGCCAGAGATAACAGGTTCTCAGTCTTGGGCATCCCAGACTCCACTGGACACAGAAGAGCTGAGAACAAAGTGGGGACTCTGTGGGTGGCTTGGCTAGCCTCGGGGCCAAAGAGAGGAGAGGGCAGGGAGAGAGGAGGTGCTGGGTGGTTCCCACGCAGGTGAGAGTCTTTGGTCTGGTCTGTGGCTAGATCACAGGAAGGCCTTCCAGCGGGTTAGACACGGAAAGCCTATCCTGTCATTCGTGCTTGAATGGCAGGCCTTGATGAGCAGAGATAGTCTATGGTTTTAGAGCTTTATTATAGAAAGACAAGAGAAAGAAAGTAAGTAAAAGAAAGTGAGGGGCCGGCCATGGCCATGTGGAGAGAAGGGGGGGAAGGGAGGGTGAAAAGGAGATCTAGAGATGAGAGTAAGAATGGTGAGAGCTAAAGAAATGGGGGGAGGGGGGTCAAGCAGCCCCTTTTATAGTGGGCTAGGGTATCTTGTTGCAGGGTAGCTGTGGGGGGGAGAATACCTGACTATTGTCAGGTAACTGTGCGGGCAGAGTCTAGCCAGAGTGCCGGGAGCTTAGGGGGGGGGGGGCTTTGTCTGTGTGACTGATAGTCATAGTTATGGAGTTGGGGGCTCTGTGGTGTCAGGCACCTGGACACCTGTCTTTGGGAACATGGCTTACTGTTCCATCCCTTGTAGTTTCCTACTGGGTCTCCGGAGCAAGCTTCGTTCAACCAAAAAAACCAAACCAAACCAAAAAAACCAGGCTGCCTTTCACGGTCCCACAACTCCCCCTTTTACTTTTTCCTGGTCCCACAGGTAACGGGGGCCTCTTGCTTTACTTTACTTGTGCAGACACTGTATGAGGGCTGAGTACTCTCATCGGCCCATGCCTCTTTGCTTTGTTCTTTGTTTGTTTGTTTGTTTGTTTGTTTTTTTTTTGGTTTGTTTGTATTAGGATAGATGGCATGTGTAACTTGTTAAATAAATTTGTCACTTGATAGAGCAGGCAGATCTCTGAGTGCAGGGCCAGCTTGGTTGACATATTAAGTTATAGATCAGCTGGGCTACATAGTAAGAACCTGTCTCAAAGAAAAAAAAAAAAAACAGTGGTTTTTTTTTTTTTTGCTTTGTTTTCAAATCTGCTCTTTATATTTAGGCTATTAAAAGATTGGCCAGGCGTTGTGGCACACACCTTTAATCCCAGCACTCGGCAGAGGCAGGTAGATTTCTGAGTTCGAGGCCAGCCTGGTCTACAAAGTGAGTTCCAGGACAGCCAGGGCTATACAGAGAAACCCTGTCTCGAAAAAAACCAACAAAACAAAACAAAACAAGAAAAGATTGATTTACTTTTATATGAGTGCTTACCTCTGTGTATGTGTGTTTGTGTGTGTATGTATGTGTGCCACATGTGTACTGGTATTCATAGATGGGCAGAAGAGGGCTGTATCTGTTAGAAGACAATTGTAAGCTTTTGTAACTAAACATGGAGCACCAAATGATTTTAACTAACTGCTGAACATCTCTCCAGCCCCTCTTTTTCTTTTATTTATTTATTTATTTATTTATTTATTTATTTATTTATCTATTTTTTACTAAATTTTTACCCTTTTATATGATCTAAGAGTAATGTGTGAATTCTTTGACAGTTTTTATAGGATTGAAATTAGGACATAGTTTTATGTTTGGGTGATTATTGATTTTTTTTCTCCCCACGCTTTCTTAAGGTAATGCTATAATAGTAAAAGACATCAATATATAAGTTTATTCCCATAAGAACATACCGATCTTTGCTTTTTCTCCCCCCACTTCTGAATCTTTAGTTGCAGATAGGAAATGTTTATGAGGCTGGAAAATTGAACCTCTTAACAATTATTCAGTTGTTAAATGAAGTCTTGAAAATAATGAAATACGAACACTCTAAGGCTGGCCAAGCAAGATTGACAGTAGACCTCCACTACCTTGAAAAAGAAACCAAATTTCAGAGGGAAAGATTATCATATATGAAGCATATGAGGTACATAGAACACTCTTTTGTTTATTATACTATGTGATTGGTAGTGTGGTTTTCTCAGCAGAAGTATTAAATTCTTCAACTTTGGTGAATAAGTTAAGACATACTGATATTTAAGTGGAGTAGTAGGTATATGATTGCTTTTTGTTTTAAAAGGAGAAAAAGTGTATTTTAAGTTCTGAAGAGTCACTTGTTAAATTTATATGTAATCTAATGGTTAATCTTTGTTAATCCTTCTCTGCCCTAGTACTGTTGTCTTAAATTATGCTATATTTCTATTTGTCCTTCAAATACAGTATTTCTTATGATATCACAGGCATAAAGTAAAAGAGACCGTCACTGCAGTAAGACAGTCTATTGTTGACAAGGAGGGAAAGTGGCATATGAAGTGGAAAGGCTTTCTTGGCGTGTCTCCTTCCAGACTAATTAAAGACGGGCCTGCAGTAAGTAACAGACTTGTGTTTTGGAGAAGACATTAATTTTCTGCAATTCTGTCTTTAAGTTTTAACAATCTTTTAATTTATAATGCTACAGTAACTTAGAAATGTGAGTGTATCTATGTGTGTGTGTACATATGTGTGTATACATATTATATATACTTCATTGTATATATTGTGTGTATGATGGGGTGGGGTAGCACACACGTGCCATGGTGCATGTGATTGATTTTTATGGAGTCTATTTTTTCCTTCAACCTGTGTTCTTGGCAAGTGTTACTACCTGTTGAGCCAGCTCATTGCCCAAGTTATTTTTTTTTGTTTTGAGACAGTTTCTTGTATCCCAGATTTGCCTTAAACTTGATATGTAGTCTATGATGAATATGAACTGCTGATTTTCCTGCATCTGCTCCCAGATGTTAGGATTGTAACACTTTGCCACCATGCTTGGGCCTAATGGCTTTTTAGAGACAGGTACCTGTTGTGTAGATATGTATGTATGCTAGGCTGATCTGGAATGTATGTAGCTGAAGCACTAGGATTATAGGTATGTGTTACTGTGCAGTTGAACTGTTTAAAGATGTAATAATTTCATAATAGTTTTTCATCAAGCTGCTGTCATCTATAGTTATTCATTTTACATTCAGAGGCTAAAAAGAATACTATTAAGTAAAATTTGAAACATGCAAATATGGTATTTTATTTAAAAAAAAATGTTTGCAGGGGCTGAAGAAGTGGTTTATCAGGTAAGCCCATTGGCTGCTCTTCCAAGAAGACTAGGATTTAATTCCTAGCCCACATGGTGGCTCATAACCAGGTAAAACGCAATCCTAAGGTATCTGACGCCATCTTCTGGCTTCTGTGGGAAACCAGGCACACATATAGTATACAGATGCATATGCAGGCAAAACATAATACATACAAATAGTCACAGGATAAATGTTTGGTAATTTATTGTTAGGGAGAAAATTCACTTGTAGATGATTATGGTTGTTTGTGCATGTGTTTATTTAATATTGTGAATTCTGTGTTTTAAGGCTGTAGATCTTTTGCCTCCCATGTCTCCTCTTTCGTTCGATCCTGTGTCAGAGGAAGTATATGCAAAGAGTATACTTTTTAAGTATCCTGCTTCACTTCCAGGTTGGTAAGCCCCCTCTACTTCCTCTTAGAGACAGTATCTCATTGTGAAGCATTGACTGAGCTAGAACTTGCTGTGTAGATCAGGCTGGCCTGGAACTCCAAGCTGTTCTCCTGCCTCTGCCTCCTGAGTGCTGGGTGTACAGGCCTGCACTACTGCCCACGGCTTATTTCTCAACTTATAGGTTATTTATATTTTTCAATTATTTTTTACATTTATGTGTATGCAAGTTTATGTGTATGTGCATGTACACACGATGGTCCATGTGTAGAGGTCACAGGACAACCTGGTTCTTGCCTTTTACCAAGTGGTACCGTAGGATCAGACATAGATAATCAGGCAAGGTGGCAAGTGCCTTTACCTGCTTTCTAGTTATTTGTATTGTGAAGTACAGACATACATACGTATGTATATATAATTATATATAATTATCTATCACTTGCAAAAATTGAATGCTTCAGCCTATCTGAGGGCTGGGATGAAAGATGTGAGCCGCCAAACCTGGCATTCACTTAGTATTGAACAGTAGTTTGCTTGGGTTGACAGATCTTTAGGACTTTGATGGTTAAGCCTGGGTTCTTGCCTTCTATTAGCAGAGACACATTTCATTGTTATTCATTTGTACATAATTAGGTTATAATTTGGTTGCTTATAAGATTTCTTTTTTATATTATGTAGGTTTATTGGGGCACTCCTAAATGTAGATTTGTTCTTAACTGTTTGGATTATGTATATGTGTATTCTAGAAGCTCATTATTTTCAGAGTTCAAGAGTTTGTTTTCCTGTGTCTCCTCTAATATTGCCTGTCTTTAGTTTTTAAAAATAATTCATGTGTGCACACACAGGCATGTGCATGAACTTGTGTGTGAGGATGCCCATGGAGGCCTGTAGAGGTGTCAAATACAGAGCTAGAGTTACATTTGTGAGCTGCCTGATGTAGGTGCTGGGAGCCAAACTCTTGTAAAAGCAGTAAGTACTTTTAACTACTGAACTATCTCCAGTTTCATCTTTCATTCTAAAATTCTTTCCTTCTAAACTTCTATTAGGATTCTGTTTTGTGATTGTTACCCATTTTGTTTTAGGGGTTGTCTAACTTGTACCCCAGGGTAGCCTCAAACTTGAAATTCTCTTTTCTTAGCCTCAGAAGTGCTGAGATTACAGTTGTGTGGCACCATGAATGCCTCTTCCATTTATGTTAAGTTCTCATTTGTAATACAGATTCTTATATTCTTGGGCTTTGTTAATTGTAGTTGAACCAATTTAAACTTATCCCCGTCCAGCTTACAAATGAGCGAGACTCAGACTGTGGTTATATTATTTGCTTTGACATATTTAATTATGGGGGGTGATCCCTAATCTACTTTCTTAACTGCTGGACTGCCTACTGTACCAGCAGTGTGCCCCAAATACTTGCTGTTCCTCCCGGTCATGTGCTCGTGGTCCATATCCTCTCATGGTGGCTTCCTCTTCTTTTCTGTGCTCTTCTCCCCTCTACCTGTGCCCCCCAACCAGGTAACCGAAAACCTGCCTACCTCTAGTAATCTCTCTAGTAAGCCATTTTTATTCAACCAGTAGTTTTGTTTTGTTTTGTTTTTTTGGTTTTTCGAGGCAGGGTTTTTCCGTTTAGCCCTGGCTGTCCTGGAACTCACTCTGTAGACCAGGCTGGCCTCAAACTCAGAAATCCACCTGCCTCTGCCTCCCAAGTACTGGGATTAAAGGCATGCGCCATCACCGCCCGGTTCTGCCAGTAGTTTTAAATTAAGAGGCAAAGTTTGCACTTGGGATACAGAATTTAACATTACAATATATAACAACAGACCAAACCTCAACAGTTAATGACTGTTTCCCTTAGATCTCTTTTATAGCTTACTATTTTGGTTAATGTGTCTTTTTAACCTATTTTAACACTTAGTATTCATTATTGTTTACTTTGAGAAGCCAAATTTGTTGTCCTTTTCTTCCCTTCTTTTTTTTTCATTTTTGATTAATTTAGTGTGTATGCACATGTGCACATGCACGCATACTACAGTTCATTTGTGGAGGAGAGCTTACAGGAGTTGGTTCTATCCTTCTGTGAAGTATGGCCTGGAGTTGGAGATGGAAATTAGGTTTTTAATCAGCAAATACATTTCCTGCTGAATTGTCTTATTAGCCTGGTCTTTGTAAACTGGCTGAGTTGACCTTGAACTTCTGGTTTGTTTGTTTGTTTTTTTTTTTGGTTTTTCGAGACAGGGTTTCTCTGTATAGCCCTGGCTGTCCTAGAACTCACTCTGTAGACCAGGCTGGCCTGGAACTCAGAAATCCGCCTGCCTCTGCCTCCCAAGTGCTGGGATTAAAGGTGAGCGCCACCACGCCCGGCTCCTGACCTTGAACTTCTGATCTTCCTACTTCCATCTCCCAAGTAATTAGATTACAGGCATGAGTATGTTGTAGGCAGTCACTGTCAACTGAGTTATGTCCCCAAACTGAGAAGTCATATTTATTTTCAATACTGCTTCTTTTTATAGTCTAATCTTGTATTTTTGTTTCTCTCTTCTTGTTCATACTTTTTAATTATACCTTTTTCATTTTCTTGCCTTTTATTTTTTTGTATCTTAGGTATTTTAGGTGTGTGTTCTTGCTGATTCTCATGGTTGTTTGCTTCTTACTGAAATACTTGGTTGTAGTTTCACCTTTAGTGAGTCTCTCCACGTGGAGGAGCCCATGCTGGCCTGGAACTCGTTATGTAGCATAAGCCAATCAGCTTGCTTTGCTTTGTTTCTCTTCTCTTCTCTTCTCTTCTCTTCTCTTCTCTTCTCTTCTCTTCTCTTCTCTTCTCTTCTCTTCTCTTCTCTTCTCTTCTCTTCTCTT
>NC_034595.1:38542267-38557940 GCF_900095145.1 Mus pahari | reverse complement strand
TCTCTTTCTCTCTTTCTCTCTCTTTCTCTCTCTTTCTCTCTCTCTCTCTCTTTCTCTCTTTCTCTCTCTCTCTTTCTCTTTCTCTCTCTCTCTTTCTCTCTTTCTCTCTTTCTTTCTCTCTTTCTCTTTCTCTCTCTCTCCTCTTTCTCTCTCTCTCTCTCTCTCTCTCTCTCTCTCTCCTCTCTTTCTCTCTTTCTCTCTATTATTTTTGTTGTTGTTTTGTTTTTTGAAGATAAAGTTTTCCTGTGTAGCCCTGGTTGTCTGAGAGCTCACTCTGAGGACCAGGCTGGCCTTGAACTTTCAGAGATCTTCCTGCCTCTGCCTCCCAAGTGCTGGGATTAAATTAATCATTTATTTTTTATTTTATGAGCATTGGCATTTATGCCTGTGTGAGTGTCACATCCCCTAGAACCAAAATGAGCTGCCATGAGAGTATAGAGAATTGAACCTCTCAGATAACAGCCAGTGGTCTTAACCACTGAGCCATCTATCTTTATAGCCTCTGGATTTGGCTTTTCTAAGTGCTGGAGTACAAGCTACTCAGTCTTGTTTATGAACATTTTTTTATATGCAAGACAGACAAGTTTCAGCTTCTACCTGCCAGCAACAGGTGATATTTGTTTTTATGGTGTTCTACTAGTTTTGTGATATTTGTGTTTGTTCTCATTTGAGGAATGTTCTGTGATTCCATAGTACAGGGGATTTTGAAAAGGTTGAGTTGTAGCCAGGCAGTGGTTTCACATACTTTTAATTCCAGCACTCAGAAGGCAGAGGCAGGTGGATTCAAGGCCAGCCTGGTCCTCAGAGTAAGGTCCAGGACACTCGGCGCTACACAGAGAAACCTTGTCTCAAACAAAACAAAACAAAAAAAGCTTGAGTTGACATACTACTTAGACCACTATAATGGACGAGTGACACATTATCTTATGCAGTGACACATTAGCTAAATGGTCAAGTATGGCAAGACTCTTGGGTATTAGCATGTTGAAAAGGGGGCACCGCATCTATAATGTAGCCGTGGTTTCTTTTGCCAGTCTCCTTTCTTACCATGTCTCAGTGGTGTTTATCTCCTTCTAATAAATACCATAAGCCATGGCCTCTATGCTCTGACAAATGAAGTCTCTACTTACCCTCTTGATACCTTTGTCTTTTCATTCCCTTACTGGGACGGGTATACATCTTCTGCCTCCTTGCATACTTTTGGCACACTACTGTAGTAGAACAGAGCACTTCAGTCAGCACTATTTTAGACTGACTACTTGGTGTCAGGGTCTCTATTGTTTATATCTTTTCTGTGTTAGTATGGTAGTAACATAGTGGTTGAAAGGTTGGTATAAAAAATGTGCAAGCTGACTGACATAAATGTATTCTCAAGTATGATAAGTACCTTTTGCTCTTGAATGTTTATATTGTTAGACATGGTTGATTTACTTAAAAATATAACGTGGTTATATAACACTGAATTTGATGAGCAAACTCAGGTCCATACACATATCTACCCCCCCCCCCCCCCCGCTTTGTTTTTTTGTTTTGGGATAGGGTCTTTGTAGCCCAAGCTGGTCTCATACTCTGTATAACAGAGGCTGGCCTTGAATTCCTACCTTTACCTTCTAAGTGCTAGGCTTGTTGAGGCACAGCACTGTGAATGGCTAAATCTGCTTTTTATAAAAGCCTGCTTCCACATAATCTGTTCTTCTTTATTACTTTATCTTAACAGTTTGTTGGTTAGTTTCCCCCCAAATACTGTTTTATGTATGCATGCTCACTACAGAGTGCATGTGAGTTTAGGGAGCTAATTCAGGTTGTCAGGATTGATGGCATGCACCCTTACCTGATGAGCCAACTATCTCCCTGGCTCTAGGTTTCCTGTGTGGTGGCTGTGGGTGTGTGAGTGCTTGGCAGGGTCTGTTCTGTTGACTTTTTGCCAGTTGACCTGCAGTCTTGCCGTTTTTCTTTCTCTGCCTCCCACTTGCTGTAGGGTTCTGGGATTATGGGTGCATGCCCTACATCTTGGGCTCGGGAGCTGACCTCAGGTCATCAGATTTGCATGACACATTTTCATTTCCTGAGCCATGCCTTGGCTCCTTACTCAGGTTTATAGGTTTCTGTTTAGAAGCTATTTTAAACAATTGGGCATGAAGCTCAGTGACAGAGATTTGTTTACCACTAGCAAAGGGTTAGACCTTGGTTTCAGGAGGGGAAGAATAGGTCTTTTACCATTTCTAAAGGTCCTTGAATATTAGAATATTAGAATATACAAACCTAATTAAAAGAATAATTTTTGGACTTCCTTAGATTCACATAAAGAACCTAAGCAAGAAAGTGGTAGCAGAAGAGAAGTGGATACCCCAGGAAGTGTGTGTGATGGAGCTAACAGGTAAAACATTGGACTTTTCTGCTGACTATTGATGTTAGTTTTGTTTTAAGCCAGTTTAGAACTTTCTGTACAGTGGAATAGTGCATAATTTCTTCCTCTCAACCAGATAGTGTTTTTCTACTGCAGATCCACATTTGCAGAAGATATTCAATACTTACTATGCCTGGGTATTTTTCTTCTTCTATTTATCTGAATATTGGGTTTTATGGGAATTATCTGAGTTTTGAAGAAAGTACAGGTTTGGAAATTACATGAGGTAAGTTTGGGAATTTTCTATGTGTGTGAACTATTTTAAAATCACTCTGAACTATTGAGTTGAGTAAAATTTTGGGGCATTTGAGGTGATATGGTTTGGTGGGGAACTATCAGACCTGGTGCTTTCTATTGCTGGGGCTGAGTTTAGTTTAGGTCTGAGTTGGTCCGCGTCTTTCCTGTTTTAGCCTGCACAGCTTGCTGTTTGCATTATATTACAGACTTTTAAAATTTTTGTTTATTTTATATGTATGAGTGCTTTGCTTGCATGTATGTAAGTGCAATGCTCGGTGCCTTGGGAAGCCAGAAGAGAGGATTCCCTGGAATAGGAGTTATAGTTGTAAGTTCAGTTGTAGGCCTAGTAAATAAACCCTGGTGCTCTGCAAGAGCAGAGAGTGAGTGCTCTTAGTGGGTGAGTTGGTCTGTTTTTCCCTCTGGCCCAATATTGATGGTTGTTGGTATTCTTTTTTTTTTTTGACAAGATGAAAAGCAGCCTTTAATTGTGGTGAATTTATACATACAAAATACACCCTCCATGATGAGTTACCAACTCTTTAAAAAACAAAAGTCTTGGGCTGGTGAGATGGCTCAGTGGTTAAGAGTGCCGACTACTCTTCCGAAGGTCCTGAGTTCAAATCCCAGCAACCACATGGTAGCTCACAACCATCCATAATGGAACCTGATGCCCTCTTATGGAGTGTCTGAAGACAGCTACAGTGTACTTACATATAATAAATAAATAAATCTTTTAAAAAACAAAAACAAAAAAAAAAAAACAAGACTTTTTACAATTAATAATTTATAGAAAAGCATTATTCTTTAGAAATTATACTTACTATACATTATTGTTTTCTAAACATTGGCATACAATGAAGGCCAAGAATGCTACTTGGCAAAAGTACTTCTAGCCCTGTGTCCATGGAAAGTTGTAAATTAAGGTCAAGACTACTGACTCACTGTGACTGTGCTCTAGCTCCTTGTGGAAGGTCAATAAACACAGCTAAGCTAGCTGCAATCCTGGGTTGGAGCTGACCTAATGTGCAAGGGCTCAAGCACATCTACCTGGTGAGGACTATGGGAAAGGACTTGGCAGGTTCCACCTCCTGACTGGATGTTTCTAAATGCTTCCAGGCTTAAAGGGTGCACAACTTCCCACCTACAGCTCCTTAATTGCTACATGTGTAACAGGCTGGGGAAAAAAAAACTGACAAAATTTCCTAAGACTTTATATAGCCCATTATACAGAACTGGAATATTAAGCCATACTTAATTATTTGCTTTTTTGTTTTTCTTTCATTCTGAAATTTACTTCCAAGAAGTTCAATAAATGATGCTTGCCTCTGTCAGGTCAGGCACATCCTAGGTACTGGGACTTCAGTCAGATGGAAAGCATTGCATAAGGCTGTGTGCACACGTGTTGAGTTATCCTCACTCAACCATTGACTAGTTCTATCCTTCGCTGTGGCTGTTGTTGTTTAGCTGAAGATTCACAAACTGACAGAGGCTAAAATTTCATTTGCAACCAAAATCACAAATGTTAGAAAGTTCAATATACAAAGAAAGCTGCAGCAAGATGCTAAACTCCTATCCCACTAGCCACAATCCAGACAGCTCCTAACAAAAACACAGTACATCTATATTGGAAAAAGGTCCTGTTTATTATTAGGAAAAAGCCGGATCTCAGTAGCAGCAGAACATGGAATCTGACCACAGGCCTCACACTCATTCCTCACCGAAATGAAATAGAGTTTACATAAAAATAGATATAACCCAGGAAATCATATACATTGGCATGTGACCAGTGTTATTTACATTAAAAATATCGCATTGCATAAGTCAAGAGTAAAACATCACCATGCACTTCATCTTAATGTTTAAGGTGAAAACGCAGCAGCACTTGCTTGCTTACCGTGATTGTCCCAATATTCACTAAAGGAAAGACAGACACCTGAAGGTCTCTTGTTTGTGTCTCCATCTGAGTACAACTTAGATTATACCACTTAACCAGCAGGAACCTTTTGGATGACATCTGTCAAACCAGCGTGTTAAACTAAAGTTAAGGGTATTTCACTAGGCTGGAGATCTGATGAGAATATCAAGCACTCTTAAGAAGCCCAGTTTGAAAATTTGGGAAGTTACAGGATCATCAGAATGGAGAGCTGAGGCCTTTCAAAGCTCAGTCACTGTGCAGACCAGTACGAACACACACCCAGAAAAGATCAATCTCCACACTGGAACCCAAGGCATCCATCAAGAGGATGGCATCAGATGATGGTGACATTGGATGATGTTTTTGTCATGTCTTCGGGAGAATGACTCTTGATCACTTCCTTGATAAACTGTTCTAGTGCAGTGAAGTAGCCTTGGCACTGCCATGTGTCGTTGTGTGTCCCATCTGGGAAAATGGCTAATCTCTTAGTCCAGGATGGGGAGAGCTCGTAGAGCTGTTTCATCATCACAGGTGGAATCAACTGGTCAGAGAGGCCAGAGATGAAGAGAGAAGGCATCCTGCACTGGGAGATCTTTCTGTAGGACAGCAACTTATTTTTATAGCACCATAAAGGAAGGTAACGTATTGGGAAGAATGAAAATAGAGTGCTGGCCATGTGTGGTATGCTTAGGAATGTGTTCTCCACCATGATGGCTGAAATCCTGTGAGAATTCTCAGAAGCCAAGTGAATGGCCACTGCTTCTCCCAGGGAACGGCCAAAAAGGAAAGCCTTTGTCTTATCGAGGGCAGGTCTCGTCATCACATAATCTAGCACAGCTTCAGAATCCAAATACAGTCCTTCACTGGCTTCTCCTTCACTTTTCCCATAGCCCGGTAATCAACAAGCACGAGATTCACTTTGAGGTTCACCAGCATAAGCAGTGCATTTGGTAACCTGTGGCCCATGTTGCCGGCATTTCCATGAAAATAAATTATGGTTGGGCAATAGGGGGAATTGTCTCCAGTGTATCTTACCAAGATCAGAGTCAGGCGCACTCCATCTTTGGTTCTGATGAAAATGTTTTCATGGGGAATACCCGTGGGCATGGGAACATAAAGGCGGGAAGAAGATGGCTGTTCTGGAAAGTAGAGCAAGACACCTTGGAATTTATATAAGATACCTGCAATTGACACGAATATTAACAAAAGTAAGACAATGCCTCCATACAGATGAAAAGTCACTATCAAAGGTAACAGAGAGATGCGGCAGAGAGCCCAAGACTCCAAGGCCAGTAGCCATCTTTCAGTGAAGCTCCACAGCATCCAGGATTTTTCCATGGTAGCTCCACGTAGGTATCTGCTAATACAGTCTGGATGTGGCTGTCTCCAACATCCCTTGGAATGACACGGGGCTTCAGAAAGTGGGCCTGCTACAAGGAAGTTAGAACATTACGAGGACACAGTCTTCTTTATTAGTCAGGCCCTTCCACAGCATATTGCCTCAGGCTCGCGGGCGGGCTCGGAACCAGCGAGGCCCTGCACCGCCCCCGCTCCCCATCATCCTCCTCCCGCCAAGGGGCCACCGTGCCACCGTCTAGCCCGGAGCTCCTGCGGCGCAGCTGGCCTGTTAATACTTTTTTTTTTTTTTTTTGAGGCAGGGTCTCATTGCATAGCTCTGGCTGTCCTGGAACTCATGCTGGCCTTGAACTCACAGAGATCTGCCTGCCTCTGTGTCCTGAGTGCTGGGATTTGAGGTGTGCACCTCTAGATTCAGTTTATAATGAAGTTTTTGGTGTTTATAAAGAGTCACAGACCTTATAAAAAACATTAGAAGATAATTTGAGTTACTCTAATGCCAAATTTAACATTAAAAACTTAAACCTATTTTGTTATCATGTCTTTTAGGAATTCTATTTTCTTTATTGCTTGTTTTCTGTTCTCTTGATTTAGCTGTTATGATCAATGCGTGATATAAAGTGAAAAACCGAGGACCAGTGAAATAGCTTAGGGAATAAAGGCATTTACTCCCAAGCCCGGGGACCTGAGTTCAGTTCTGACCCTACAGACCTACAGAACTTACTCCCTACGTTGTCCTCTGACCTCCACATATGTGCCGTTCCTCCTACCCACCAAGGAGTAAAAAAGTCAAAAATGCTAAAGTAAATGTATGCAGTACACATGGGTCAAATTTTTTTATTGCAAGTTAGAATTCATATGTAACAATGAAATTGGTATACTCAACAGATAATTGGATTTATGCATATTTGTGTGGCATATGCTTGTGTATGCATGTATGTGCTGTGTATGTATCAGATCCTCCAGCTTAAGCTTGGCAGGAAGCACATTACTCACTGAGCCATCTTCCCAGCTCTTACATTGTTCTTTACATTTGTTTTATTTCTCTGTTGATGTTTGAGTGCGTGTGTGGGGGTCAGAATGACAACCTGTGTGAGTTGATTCATTACTTCCTTCTACAGTGTAGGTTCCAGGGCTGACCCTCAGGTTGTCAGGCTTGACTAAGATTTATTTTTAGTACCTTTAGTTATATGTGTGTATGGGTGCCTGTGGAGTTCAGAAGAGGGTGTCAGAACTCCTGGAGTTGGGTTCAGGTATTTGGGAGCTGCCCAGTGTATGCTAGGACCCGAGCTTGGGGCCCCTGTAAGAGTAGTACCTGCTCTTAAGCTTGCGGCTATTGCTCTAATGCTACCATGTATTATTGAGTGGTGTTTGGCTTTTGTAGGTTTCTTGTAGTACAACTAACCCAAGGAGAAGAGGGACAGATATGAAAATAAATCATCTGAAAATTGTGAGGGAACAACTACTTGGGAGAGTGGGAGAGTTCAATGGATTGAATATAATACTTAAAAAACCATGGAAAGAGTACAGTTTTAAGCTGGGCAGTGTCGGTACATGCCTTTAATCCCAGTACTCAGAGGCAGAAGCAGTGGCAGGGGCAGCGGGCAGGGGCAGCGGGCAGCGGCAGCGGGCAGGGGGCAGGGGTGGAGGTCAGTCTGGTGTACAGAGTGAGTTTTGGGATGGCCTGGGCTTCACAGAGAAACCCTGACTAGGGCAAAGAAAGAGTACAGTTAGCTCATTCACACGTAGTAGTCATCACAGGTGGTCAGAACATTCTAAGTCATATTGCTGTATTCATTAGAGTAAGCCGATGGGGAAGATAGCATTGTACTTGAAACCAGTATTCAGTAGTAGCTTATTCCTGTCCTGTTCTTTGTGAGCACCCTCTTTCTAGCAGGTTTTGCACAATTTCCCAATGTCTCGTGGTGATGCTGTCTTCTTAGTTGATTTACTTTTTGACATTTTTACTTTTTTGAATTGCTGGTCTACAATTCACTATATAGACCACATTGACCGTAAATTCACAGAGCTCTGCTGGCTTCTGTGTGCTGGGATAAAAGGCATTGCTACCACACCCTATGTTTCTCAACTCTATCTGTTTCTTCTTTACTTATTTCTGCAAACTTATGTGAAAAACAAAATTCCAGTCTGGCATACTTTAAATTAGAATATATATGTATATGTATATATGTATATATATAAAACACATAATGGCTCATTATATATTCATACATCTTTAAAAATATTTTCCTAAGTTTTTGAGATTTTACTACAGTGTGTTTTGACCTCCATCACTTTTCATCTCTTCAGCTATGCCTGTCCCTTCCTATCCGCCTGTCCCTTCCTACCCGCCTGTCCCTTCCTACCCGCCTGTCCCTTCCTACCCTCCTGTCCCTTCCTACCCGCCCACTGCAAGGCTTTGCCTCTCTAGTTGCACCTCTTACTGATTCATTATTTGTTTTACTTTTTTTTTTTTTTTTAATTTGTGTGGTGGTGGGGAAAGAGGGTGGCATAGGTTATTTGGGGACGTTGGTATGTACATACCATTGTATACATGTGAAGGTCAGAGACATTTTTTTATATAGATTTACTTACTTTTTTGATGTATATGACCGTCCTGTGACTGAGCACACCCCAGAAGAGGGCATTGGATCCCATTACAGATGGCTGTGAGCCACCATGTGGTTGCTGGGAATTGAACTCAGACTTCCAGTCTTTTATCTACTGAGCCGTCATCTCCCACCTGCTTAAAAGATTGATTTGATTTTTCATTTATGTTAGGTGCACATGCACCCTGGAGCCTGTGGAACTCAGGAGAGTGTTGGATCCCTTGGAGCTGTAGTGAGAGGTGGTTGTGGGCGGCTTTCATGTACATGTTGAAACTGAACTTAAGTCCTCTAGAAGAGTAATAAGTGCTCTTAACCACTGTTCTGTCTCTGAAAGAACTAAACAAACAAACAAACAAACAAAAAAACCGAACAAAAACCCAGTCCTGTTATGTAGCTCTGACTGGCCTGGAACTCAATATAGCCTCTCTAAGGACGAAAACCCACCAGATGAATTAACACAGCTGTTCACTTTGTATTCTGGATCTGAAAAGTAAGCAAAGTGCTCTTCCCAAAAGTCTCTGGTTTTGTTTTTTGTTTAAAAAAAAAAAATTGACCTTAGAATTTAAAATATCTTTTGAAATTGAGAGTTACTTTTTGTTTTGTTTTGTTTTGTTTTTTACAGGGTTTCATATAAGCCAGGTTGGATGACCTTCATTACCTTGAACTACTTTTTTTGATGGTTTTTTAAAGAAAATTTATTTACTATTTATGTGTGCACGTTGTGTGCGTGCGTGTGCATGTGTTGTGTATACATGGGCCATGGCACACCTGAGAAGGTCAGCCACAGTTGTTTGGCTGGTTCTCTCCTAGCTCTGTTTTGGTTCTAGGGAACAGACTCGGGTTATCAAGCTTACAGGACTCTAAACATATCAGCTTCATTATATATGTAACATAGTTGATATAGAGCAAGAGTCACAGGAGAAACTGAGTGTGGATGAAATACTAAGCCTTTTTGTTAGTTAAAAAGAATTTGATCCACAAAATTAAAGTTTATGATTTTTTTTTTAAAGATTTTTTTTTTTTAATTTACTATATGTAAGTACACTGTAGTTGTCTTCTGACACTCCAGAAGAGGGCGTCAGATCTTGATATGGACGGTTGTGAGCCACCATGTGGTTGCTGGGATTTGAATTCAGGACCTTCAGAAGAGCAGTCATTGTTCTCTTAACCACTGAGCCATCTCTCCAGCCCCAAGTTTTTATGTTAATAAAAAAGAATATCTGTACATGAGAAGTACAAGAATCCCTTTGTGCATGTATGTCTCTGAAGTAGGTTAAATTTTTATAAATTACTATTTTTATTAATAAAACAAGACAGGATATTGCATAGTAACTTGCACTTCTATAAACAAACATATTTTCATTATTTTAATGTGTTCTTTGTATGGCCTGGAAAGGGAGCAATATAAAAAGTACTTAATACAACCACACTGGCATTGGAGTTTAAGATGGGTGAACTGCTATTTGCTTTTTTCATATTTAAAAATAATTTATATTCTTACTTTTTAAAAATTCATTTCTTTTTGCTGAAAATTTCAGGATTTCATGTAGGACAGTGTGTATACGTGTATTTTATCCTTGCTATGGGATTTTAAGTGCTATTAAAAATAAATCTTCTGCTGGGCGTGGTGGCGCACGCCTTTAATCCCAGCACTAGGGAGGCAGAGGCAGGCGGATTTCCGAGTTCGAGGCCAGCCTGGTCTACAGAGTGAGTTCCAGGACAGCCAGGGCTATACGGTTCTTAGGTTTACATGGTGAGTATTTGCCACCAAGCTGCCTCTACAACCCTGGTTCTTGTTCTGAGATGGTCGCTTTGTAGTCAAGTCTGGTTTGGAACTTGATCTTGACTCAACTTCTGAAATGCTGACATTACAGGTGTGTGCTACCATGCCTGGCTACAGGAATATGAAAGTCTGCTACTATGAAATTGTATTATTAGTGTGCTGAGAGAGGACATTGTAATAATGCAGTCCTAGTTAGTAGAATTAATTTTTAAGTTGTATACAGATTGCTGTATATCATTATTTAACCTTATAAAAATATTTGAGGCATAAAAATATATAGTAAGAAAGTTGGGGTTCTTCAGGAGAGTGATATGCAACTTGTTGGGGTTCTTCGGGAGAGTGATACGCAACCTGGGCAGAAGTGCTGCTCCAGTTGTCACTGGACCTCCCCAGAGTAAATTGCCTTTCGATGACCAGGGCGAATTGAGTGAAATCGCCATGGACAGATACGGGGCAGACAATTTCTTGCTCAGATCCATGAGGTTAGTGCATGCCTCTCTCCACAGAACTGAAATTTCCTGTCTTTTTCTTTCAGCCCTATGCCTTTCCCCTTACAGTGTGCTGCGTCTTCCGATACAAACAGCTTTACACTCTTTGAGAAGGTATGGTCTAAAGCGATTTTCATTATTGTGAGACATGGCCTTGCTAATGGACCCAGACTTGTCTTGAACTTGCTGTGTAGCCCAAGTCCATCTTGAACTCATGGCAGTTCTCTTGCCCCAGCCTTGGCAAGTACTGGGATTATACAGGTGCATAGCTTGCCTTTAAAAACAGCTTCAGCTAATGTGACAGTAGTGATTTATAGATAGGGTATTTTTGGTGACTTATTACAGTCAAGGTTTTTTTCCCCCTCCCATTCTAGTGCCATTTCTATTCTCTTGCTAAATGTGAGAGTGGAATTATTTAGATCTGCCATTTAAAGAGCCTCAGTGCCAGCCATGATCATGTAGTTATAATGTGTGTCTCTTTTCAGGATCCAAATATGAGGACTCCCATAGAGAAAACCTTGACTTATAAGAAAATAGCAGACTCTGAAGTGGAAGACTTTCCTCTATCAGATACTGCAAAGAATGCACAAAGTAGTGTTTCTAGAGGGTCTCTGCCGGCGAAGAAGAGTGATCCATTCCAGAAAGAGCAAGATCGTCTGGTAGATGAGGTTAGAAAAGGATTATTAATAAATATGCTTATAAAGTTGTGATTTTTTTTTTTCCCTAGGTTGTGTTGGGATAAAAAATGGAGTAGAGTTAATTGTTGAGAAATTTGAAGTAAGGGAGTCACATAATAAAAATGAAGGCTAGGGGCTGGAGAGATTGTTCAGTGGTTAAGAGAAGCATGTACTGCTATTGCAGAGGACCTGCACTGTCAGGTTTCTGTCTGGTCTTGCTCAGTTTTCTTTTGTTCTTTCCTCTTGTAGGTTGCCAGAGTAGTTCTGTCTGATTCACCACAGCTCTCTGAGGGAAAAGAAGTTGAATTGGAAGAGCTAATTGACACTTTAATTTCTAATCCCTTCTTAACCAGGAAACAAATTCCCCGGACTCCAGAAAACTTGAGTAAGTTAATTTCTGTTCTTTTTTCCCTTTCTAAGACATTTCCCACCATTAGACTCATGATCTGATCTGACAGTTCTTTGGAAACAATTTAAAACTCTACTTGTTTAGCCAACTGTGGCTCTTTATTCTGACATAATAGAATTTTGTTGAAGTATTCAGCAGGATCACTCACGTTTTACAACCATCTTCCATCAGTAATCTTTTGTGACTTCCGAGTACCTCAGAAGTATAATCAGTCCTAATATTGTAATCTTTAGTTGTTTTACTTGACTATTTTTCTGAAAAATATTTGATTTGGTCACTTAAAAAAAATTCTGGGGCCAGTTGAGCCATCTTCCACATGGCAGGGAATGGACTCCTGGAAGTTGTCCTGACCTCCATACATGCACCATAGCATGTGTGTAGTCATACACACACGTACAGGCATGCACTAAATAGACAAATGAATAAATTCAGTAAATGTGCTAAGAAAAATTCTCACCTTCAGGTCAGATGTCCATGATTAGGGAGAGTGGTGATTTTGCTTTCCAGTCAGCAGTCATAAGTAGCCACCACTGTATATATAGATCTTTACCCCATGGCTAAAATAAGCAGAATATCAAATGCTTCCCTCTAGTTCCTGCAATTGGTGTAGGCAAACCTGATACTTACTTCCTTATCTAACCAGTGCAGATCATTTGGGTTGAATGACTGAATACAATTTCATCTTTGCTGCTGATTTAATTCATTGAACTGAGACAGCATAGGTTGGTGTTCTTCAAATGACAAACTGAATTAAATAGGGTCCTGCCGTATGTTTATCTTTTTAAAAAATTATATTTAACACAGACCTGCTCATTTATAGACACATTGCTTATAGCCATTTCCACGCTACAATGGCAGATTTGAGGAGTTTTGGGAGATCAAATGGCCGACAGCCTAATATTAGCATCTAATTTTTTATTTAAATCTTTTTTTTTTTTTTTTTTTTGGTTTTCTGAGACAGGGTTTCTCTGTATAGCCCTGGCTGTCCTGGAACTCACTCTGTAGACCAGGCTGGCCTTGAACTCAGAAATCCACCTGCCTCTGCCTTCCAAGTACTGGGATTAAAGGCATGCGCCACCACGCCTGGCTTAAATCTTATTTAATATAATATGAGTACACTGTATCTGTCTTCAGAAGAGGGCATCAGATGGCTGTGAGATACCATGTGGTTGCTAGGAATTGAACTTAGGACTTCTTGAAGAACAGTTAGTGGTCTTAACCACTGAGCCATCTCTCCAGCCCTAGTATCTAATCTCTTAACAACAACAACAATTCTGCCCATGTCTGGTATGGCAAGACAAGTAGATATGTCTTTCATGTATATAATCAAATACATTGTATACAAGTTTATGTGTATCTCAAGAACAGCTGCTGTTGTTTGTACCGACTTGAATTTGGTCATTTGGAGATGAAGTTTTCCGATACTTTGGTTTGTCATGCTGTTGGCATATGTATGGAACTGGAACTGAGGCAGTAGCTTTATTTTCAGAATAAAGTATATTAATTACATGTCTGTGTTTGGGCATATGTAAATGATAAAATATGTGTTTTTTTTTCCCCCACCTTAATTAGTAACTGATATTAGGAGCTCATGGAGAAAAGCTGTTGAAACCGAAGATAACAGAAGCTCATATGGGATTCTAGTGGATGCCAAAGATAGAGAAGTGTCGTCAGAGTCTTCATCTACACTGCATAATCAGAGGGAATTTAGCCTAGCTATTTTTTCCCCAGATTTTGATCGGTCTTATTTTCCTGAAGAGAGAGCTATTCCAGATCAGCTTAAAGGTGTACCTCAGAAACATCTGGTAACAAGTCAGATCAGTGAACCCCCAACAGAAGATGTGTCAGATTTGGTAAATAAGAAAATGACTTGTAAGCAAGATTTAGAATGTGCAACCATCAGGCTTTCAGAAACTAGTCAAATGGAGACATTCTCCCCTGTTGTGGGCAGTGGAATAGATGTGATGGGTAGAAGTAAAGAGGACTGTGTTCCAGTACCAGTACCGGACCACTCACAAGCTTCTTGCAGTGAGCCTTCCACACATAAAACTCTGTTATGGGATTCTTTTCAGAGGTTGAGTGGCATTGGTATATTACATGAAACTCTTCCAGAAGAAGTTGGTCGCCTAAGTCTTAATAGTTCTGCTAGTTCAGAGACCAGTTTTAAACTGGAACCAAAGAGTTATGTGCACAGTGATGCTTTTCTAGATGATGTGGGAAAAGGACAAGCTATTCCAGAATTAGATTCCAATTTACAGGCTCTTCTCACTAGTTATGATGCTCTGAAGAAATCTCTTCGCAAAATCAGGGAAGAATCTCACCTGTCCAATCCCAAGATACTTGAACAACACAAAGTAGAACTGAGCCCTGTAGCCAAAGCTGTGCAAACAGATGATGCACACACTGTTTGGGACATTATTGACTGCGCAGAGCCATCTTCCCATGTGTCACTTGATGAAAAAACACAGACTTTATCACCTCTAACTAAAGCTTTTCTGGTGGAACAAAAATTGAAGACCACATTACCATGTAGCCTTGGGGAATTTCTGCCTAATTTAAATGGTAAGAGTTAACCAAACCTGTGCATGCACCCTTGGTGATCCATTCTCTTAACTTCTTTTCCCCTCCTAAGATAGAGTAGCATTGTAGTACCTATTCCTGGCTAGCCACAAACCTCACTATATACTTTAGGCTGGCTTCAAATTTACCATGTAGCCCAGGCTGTTTCTAATCTTCTGTTTACTTAACTTGTCATAAATATAGTACAAAGTGAATGTTGTGTGATCAGGGTCAGGGTGGGTAATGTGACAAATATAACCCTTATACCTTCATCAAGGGTAAGAGGAGTAATAAACCCTTACTTTATGTCACACACACACACAGGCAGACTATTTTTCCAAATATGGTCACATTTTGAGATACTGGTCTTAGAATTCCAACAGTGTGTTGGTGGGCAGTTCAGCCTGTAACAGTGTAAGTTATTGAAGCCAAGCATTCAGCACGTCTTATTTTCCTGAAGAGAAAGCTGTTCCAGATCAGCTTAAAGGTGTACCTCAGAAACATCTGGTAACAGTCAGATCAGTGAACCCCCAACAGAAGATGGTTCATAGTTCTCTTATTTTTATAATAAAGTATTAAAATTATTCTTAGGTATTTAGGACTGATTTAGGTCTTGTTATATAGATTTTTCACATATCACTTTGGTTTTTTTTATGATGAACACTTTATGAAAAACATTTTAGAAGTACATTGATTTTTATTTTGAGAAAAGGCATTTGAGTAGAAATGATAATTTCATTCATTTATATATTAGTCTTGCACAAAGTGAACCTTTGCTAAATCAAGAACTTTACTACTTTGTGGAATTGTTCCTACTTATAATACTTATTTTCCTCTTTTAAAAATCAATTTTTCAGAAGAAGAAATCTCAAGTAAGAGCCTTGAAGCAAGAGACTCTCTGATTTGACAAGATGAAGCATTTTCAAGTTGATTTAGCTGTGATGCACTTACCCTGAAGTCTTGTCACTGAACTGCAGCTGATATTCATATATTGGAAGTGAATTCTCTTTTCAGCATCAAAGGAGTTCAGAATGTACTTGGCTTTGGCTTCTTATAATGTGTTTAGGTCTTTTTTTTTTTTTTTTTTTGTTGAGGAAATGTCTAATAAGCAGTTAAGGATGAATAGCCATAGTTTGTCTGTCAAATTTTAGAAAACACTTTTGATTCCTAGAATAGTCTTATAAGTAAATGACAAATGTCACTGAATAACTGCATCTTTCATTTTAGAGAAAT